>NC_056527.1:30140101-30231290 GCF_019175285.1 Sceloporus undulatus | reverse complement strand
GCAAGCCCATGGATAATAAGGCTCCACTGTATGTCTCTTTTTGGATGGGGTGCACGATTTTCTAGCCCTTTGTCCTCAGCCCAACAGCTGTCAAGCGCTGGTAGCAACTGCTGCTAAGCTAAATTACGACAAGATGTATTAACTCTGCAGGAAAGAAGGTGGTGCTGCACTTGATCTATGAATGCACCCAGTCTTCCACCCCTCCAAATTCAAAGCAGCTGCTTCATTGCCTGAATTTCATCACTCCCCTCCTGGAATTTGACATTTGGTGATGGGATGACTAAATGGTCAGAGTGTTCTCTGTATGAATTCAAAACCATGTGTAGCAGGTGTTTCTACAAAAGCAATCTCACCAGAAAGCCAGACACTTAAGATGTCACTTCCATGGCATCTTATATGTTACAGCACGTCTTCCAAAGTAAATTAGGGGTAGGGTCTGTTTCAGATTAGAATCAACAGAGAAGAAAGGTTTTATTCTCACTTTCATTATAATACCAAGCATTCGAATAATATAACAATTTGCATTATGAAAAACATGCCTTCTAGACCCACTGGAGCCTTTCAAAACTAAAGTAATGCTAACATGTGCTGGAGGACAATGAGGAATGGGAGATGCACCTGAGAGAGGATCTGGGGCAACAACTCAGTATTTTATGAATAAAACATTTATAAAAAACCCTACTTGGAAGTATTGAACATATTGCCTACTTGTGAATTGTCTATCTGTAGTGGGCTTGTATCTGACATGTAGCTGCAAGTTTGGCATCTGTCCATTCCTTGTCCCAAATATGTAAATACAATAAAAGATTTTGGCTCTTTAAAGATTGTATTATAGTGTAGCCCTTCATGGACTCAAGTGTACTAAACTATAAAGCAGGGGTAGGCAACCTACGGCCCGTGGGCCGGATCTGGCCCGGTGAGGCCTTGAGACCGGTCCCAACCCAGTCCTGCCGCCAGGGCCTTTGGCCTATCAGGAGGAGGGGGGCAAACAGTGGGCAAGGGGGGCAATTGTCTATAGAAGCCTCAGAAACATACATTTACATTAACATTTTTCAAAAAATCAGCATTTTTTGCATGTCCTCCATCTGAAAATTTTGTCCTACATTTGTCCTGGTTCATTTATTTATATAATTTATTAAAAATTATTTAATTATTATTATTTTTTGCTTCGGCCCCCCAGTTGTCTGAGGGACAGCAACCTGGACCCCGGGTCAAAAAGGTTGCCTACCCTTGCTATAAAGCTTATGGTAAAGCAGAGCTACAGTTAGTCCACAACAGTCAGTGTTTTAAAATGTGACAATACGTTATGACAAATGAACATAGCTGTCATAGTGGAAATTGTGGTGGTTAAATGTATTCAAGATTTAAATTTAATTTTTTATTCAGAATACATAAAACCTATTTTGAAATATATTCAGACACAAGTATTAAAAGGATGAAATCGTTTTTATTTCAGTACTTTGACAAAATACCCATAAAATTCAAAACTTCTACCTTTACAAAAATAGTCTCTACAAGTGATATTTCTCTCTGCAATGCCAGTAGCAAATAGAATAAAATCATGAAAAGTCCTTCACTTAGCCTTATCAGAAAATGTTGTGCATCTGGAGCTACACATTCAGCACTCTCAGTACAGAAATGTTTCATCCTCTCACTCATTTGATAAATACACACTTCAATAATTTAATAGTTTAAATTAGCATTCCACAAATATACATGAAATTTAATTATCGATTTCAAATGACCACAAAAAGTGCCTATATACATAGGTTCCAGTCTTTCTGGAGGTGCCAGCAAGATGAACAGCATACAATCATTGAGCTGTGTTCATGTTGGTCCCACAATGTACACATTATACAAAAGCACAGCAGCAGCACAGATTTTACGGAAGGCATTTCATTTGATGTCGCTGCCAGTGGCGAAAATGTTTGCAAAGATTATCTCCTGATGCCAGAATGCAGCTGAGTGTAGGAAGCAGGTGCTGTGAAGCAGAAAGATACATTCTCACTAGAAAAGAATGGCTTTCAAAAGGCCTTCTGCAGTTAACTTTGTTCACTGACAACCATGTGAGAAAAGTACAGGTAAGTAAGCTGGAAAATAAAAGAATCATCATTCAAATACAATAATATTTACCTGTCTGTACACTGCCAAGTCGCCTCTGTAAAGCCTCCAGACGATTAATATAATCTGTTAAAGCCCTGTCAGGATCATAATTCTGAAGCTGAGAACAAGCAAGGGAAACTGGGCTTAAATCAGTATGGATCCCTTGGAACCTTAAAGAGAAAAACAGTGGGTGAAAACTTGTACATTCTTTCAGGATATCATGAACTACTAATTTATATAAATAAAGCTTATTTCTTGCTGCTAAGTCTCAAGAGTTAACCACCCCTAATTTGAATGCTTTGTTGCTGTGTACCTTCAAGTCATTTCCAACTTATGGCAACCCTAGGTTAACCTATCACAGGATTCTCCTGGCAAGATTTGCTCAGAGTGGGTTTGCTATTACCTTTGCCTGCGACTGAGAAAGTGTGACTTACTGAGCCTATATCACTATTCATTTAGACACCTTAATTGCATCTGCTCTTTGACAACATGCAAACAACCATGTTGTGCTGTTTACAAGGTGGAAGCTAAATAACATGTACTTCTCTCAGTTCAGAATCTTGGCGCATATATATCTGTTTACTTATGATCTCTCATATAACAGATTCTCAAAAAAGGAAACCAATTTATAAGCCACATGGATCAATTATAGTCAGCCTTTCACATTTGCAGCATTCATTTTTGTGGATTTGATTATTCATGGATTTAATTTCTATGAGCTCTTGAAGAGTCTCTTGGCCCTCCAGCAGAACTAAGCTGGAAGTTGACCACAGAGTCATACACTGGAGGACCTAGAGCTTCCTAGAGAAAACACTTCTCTAGGCATATGTAGGTCCTCCAGTGTAATTCTATGGTCAGCCTCTGCCTGATGTTGACCACAAAGTTGCACAATTATTAATAAAAATGAAGCCTGCCAATGTCGTCCATTCTACAAAATATAGATTCCCAGAAAGGTTTTTCAAGTTAAAAAAGAAAAAGAAAAAGAGAGGAACCACTGGTTTTTTATTTGAGGTATTTGCACTTAAAGGTTGGTATTTCTACTATCCTAGAAACCTACTGGAAATACTTCCACATGTACACATTGGGCTGTGCTGATTTTGTATTCTGGCTTCAGGTCCTTGTACCTTACTCTAGGCTGCTCTGGCCTAATTTTCCAATTCAACAGGTTCAAGTGGGGCACGGTGGGGAGCCCTGAAAAGTCTTAGGGGTGCTCATGATTAAACTGCATTCTAGGAGGCTATTTGATCTGAGCAAGCCGTCCGTATGGCCTCGAGGTGTGGATAGAGAATGCAAAATATTTTTGGAAGAATGTTGTTTGAAAGAAAAACTCAAAACATGACCTTGATAACTAAGATAAATGGCGGGAAATCTGTATCCTATACAGGTGTAACAGACTTGTTATTTTGCAAATGATATTTAAACAAAACTAAATGGAGAATGGTACATGGCAATGCAAAGATTCATATGATTTGCTTCATCAGACCCATGTCCAGCCTTCAGTTTCTGCCAGCAGACAGGTAGACACTTCTGGAAAACTCACAAAGCGTACTCTGAAAGATGTCACGTTGCTCTTGGTACTTAAGAGCAATACCACCTTTGAAAATGCAGTTTGCAGTAAAAGAATCTATATCTCAAATGAAGAACAAAAAAGTGAAATTTTACCTAGGTTGATAACACAGAGGAGATCTGAGAGATTCCAGCTCTGACCTGGACCTATAAGAAGAGTGTCTGTGTTCTCCATAGAGCTCCAGACCACCAGAGATTGAATCAGGTCGTAGTTCACTACCTATGTTAATAAAAACAACATTAACTTTTTGCTAACGATCAGCAAAAATTTCAATTCTACATACTAACACTATTTACAGAAATAATTTATTGCAGTTTATAGCCCTAATGGAGATTACTATAGTGTATAACATACTGTACCGTTTAAGTCATGAACGCTTGATTTGTATACTACAGTATTCACAACTGATTTATAAACCACACCGTTCTCTAGTATTTAAGCTTATCTATGAGAGCTGAAAATGAAAGAAACCGACTTTATATACAACTCAGAAGCTGAGAGGTGGGCCCTTCCAAACCAAAGAAAAAGTACTTCAAGCACTGATATGAGAAATTTGACACTGTAGATTTTATCACTTGTCTTCAACAAGTACCAGTATTATGTGAGAGAGTTTCATTCTATCATCCAGCTAAAATTAGAATGCTTGTCTTTGACCTTCTGCCTTGGAAGAAAGGCAATGTAGGCCAATGACCAGTTCTTCTCTGGTAGTTAATGAATAAAAGATGAAGACAAATGCTATAGATACAATTCAATGAAAATTAGACATCTTTTAACTCTAGTTGTGATATCCAGGGATAAATACACACTATATTTCACAATGGGATCTAAACATGCTTCACTTTGCAAGGATGACACTCAAAGTACTGTGATTCATAATCAATAACTTACCCCTGCCCTAACTGTGTAATTATCAAATTGGCCAAATTTCATATTTGGGCCAGGAGTTACTTCATGACATTTTTAGACTGATATCCATTACTTTAACATTGTATACTCCATTCCAAAATGTCAGAATTTGAAATTTCTATTATATTTAATGGGGGCAGGGGTATTGACCAGTAATATAAATTTACCTGAATTCTGGCTGAAACCATCTCTGTTGATGCATAGTAAACTATAACCTGTAACCCGGTTCCATCTACGAACGAGGAACTTCATTCTGCATGTTAAAATAAAGATTAAAATTATATATTTCTATTTCAAACAACATATTTAGTCTTAAATCACAATGCTAGTACCAACTGGGGTAGACCCATTCACACTACTGCTGATTTCCCAAATTCCTACGGGATTTGGGCTATGAAATATAACTTAATACAGGTGTTGACATGACTTTTATATAATGATGTTGCTTTTAGTGGTATAAAGATTGAATCATAAATGAAATGACGGAGCAGTGTAAAATACATCATGTATAGGTCAGGGAGGAGCAATCAAGCAACGGCAACTGTAACGTAATGGTCAGAGCATTGACCTGAGTCACAGGAGATCCAAGTTCTAGACACCACTGAGGCACGAAACTCACTGGTTGACCTTGGCCCAATCATTCTCTCTTTCAGCCTGATCTCCCTCATAGGGCTGTTGTGCTCAAGTTCACTGGAACAAAGCAGTAGCAGTGGTGGCAGTAACAACAATAAGTATCACTTGTTTTGAAAGCTTGTCTAGAGAACTCAGACCATTTCTTGCCAAAACTGAATCCAACTATACAGTACCTGTATATTTTTATGCCTTATTTAACTGTAGGTTTTTAAGAGTATCTGGGGGCTTCTCAGAGGGCTTAGGTTTAAATTAGGGTTAGGGCAATCTGACTTGCAGGCCATAGGTTGTCCCCAATGCCACTATTGTGGCCCCAAGTCCCCTAATTACTTTTTTGGGGAAAAGTCCAATTTGCTTTTTCATCAAAATGTCCACATGGGGGAGTGGGAAGCAATTTTTTGGCAGATCCCCCATCATTTGAGGCCCAGAAGAAACCTTTATAATAATTTTATTACGGCCAATTGGCCAGCACAAGAAGAAACCTTTTTTCAAACAAGAACTGACTAGATGGAAAAATGGCCTTTTCCTGGATTTAAGATGGCCCACAAAGGGTGAAATATAGGATGTAATTGCTTCCTGCACCCTTTTAGGAGAACTGTGGGCAAATTTTCTTTAAATGCTTTTTGGGGTTTTGTGATGGAAGGGTGCATTGGCTCCCTGGGGAACCACAGTAGCCTGGTAACACTCAGTTATCCACTCTTTGTTTAAACAGTTCAAGTGCCTTATTTCATAATCTATAGATCTACTTGCTTTGGGACACTATATACATACAAACAAATGTCTTATATCCTACCTTGAAATTGCGATTAATACTCTAACTGCTGACCGAAATCGTGTAAAGCCCTTTGAACGGCGTGTAATAACCTCTAGGTCGGTGTAGGAAGGCTGGCCTCCCATTCTTGCAATGAGAGATAAGGTGGCTTCTTCACACTCCTGAAACCCACCCAGTAAGAGCAGCAAGTATTTCTTCTGATATATGAGAGCTTTACGAAAGCTCTCTGCTCTCAAATATCTGCCATAAATTCTCTAGAAAGAAGATGAAATTAAATAATGCAGTAAGAAGTATAATGCTCTGTTGACCATAGTGCTCATATGAAGATCATTCTTTCCAACTGATCTACACCCTCCCACAGTTTCTGATGCGAGCAGCACAATTACATCAGTTGTAGCTTCAACCTTGAGCTGACAAGAACAAACACTTCACTTGCTGCATAATCCTTTCTCGGGACTTCAGCCAATGCAACATGCTTACTTTCCCCTTCAGTTTATTAAAAAGAAAAGCCAGAAAGAAAAAAAGGAAAGTAAATTGAACATTTGGGGCTAAACAATGCATAGGGAGCAAGGGTGTAACATTTCCAATTCAGAACATTTCAATTTCGATTAAAGCAAAAAATCCCAAAATCTTGAATGAAAAAAACAAAGGTAGGATTGCTGTGAGACTCTAAATCTCAAACAGCATTTTGCTCCAGGGCTTTTCTCTTCCACCTCTGCACAAAACTGCAGAAGATGGTGCTGGCACATATGTAGCCAATCAGTGGCTGGTTATTATATAGTTGGAGTTTTGCATTTGGGAAAAAAGAAGAGCCACCCTCTCTGTCTGCAGCAAAGCGGCGTTGCTGCACAAGGAGGTACTTGACATTTCTTTTCAGAATGACCTTAAAATTGCATAAACTGGCACAGTGGGATATTAAGCCAGTGTGTGTCATCAACAGGATGCTGGCTCTTCTTAAAATTGCCTCTTACCTTTAAAGCAGCATTTTCTGAATCTGACCCCAGTTCTCTGAGAAAAGCCTCATTCCTTAATTCTGCCCTCAGTTTAGTCAGCTCTGCTTCAGCCTGCTTTAGGGACTGCTGGAGACTTAACTTCTCTTTGCTCCAGGTCTCTCTTTCAGAAGCAATGAGCATATCAGCATTTCCTCCACTGTGTGGTGACAGTCTGAAAGTCTTGTGAAATTGAAAAAGAAATGCAAAAAGGAACCCAAATTAGTTCAGGGATGATTATATTCATATTACTTAGCTGTGGCAACCAGGACTGAATGGAATTGTAAATGAACAAATGAGATTATTATATATGTCACTGAAATAGCATACAGAAGCAGTACTTAATGAAGCAATACCCAGAGCATGGAATGCTACTTTTAAAAAGTAATTCGTCCTGTTACACATTATTACTGTTCATTGAATGACTCAATACTTAATGTTCTTATTCCTTACAATGTTGAAAAATTAACTCGTTGTACTGAAAAAGCTAAGTTTGATAAGAAAGTGGCATCAGAATTGAAAAATGCCTCTAAAATGCCCTGAAGAAATACCTGCTAGGAGTAACTGGAAAATGGTATTCATTACACCAGTAAAATAACTTCATTTTCACTGATTCTATACCTGGAACATATTTTTCATGTACTTAATCACTCACTCAATGAGTTTGTGTAGTTTTGTCAAAGGAAAATTTTCTCACTTCTGCTACTGATCAGAAATATAGCATGGTTGAGATGGGCATAAGAGTTTCCTTACTGCTTGAATGAAAATAGAAATAACACCTGGTTTATCAAGGTGTTTAAATACGTAATGGTTATCGCAAAGAAGGACAGAGAGAACACACTATATAGCTGTAAAGCCAATTGTACTAATTGTATAAAGAACTGTACAGTGTAATAAATATAATAAAAATAAGGACATGCCATTTACTGTATTAACAAATCTTGGCCTGAATTCTATTAGTGAACTAGAAGAGAGACACTGAAAATCAATGAAGTTTGCTTACAAGTTGACTCACTATTCAACAATTGATCAACAGCCCTAACTCCAGTTGGGACTATTCAATAGTGTTTGCCCACCACTATAAGGAGACACAACTATGTAATGCTAGCAGGTAGATGTTCTGAAATGTACAGCACTATGCTAATACTACAGATACAACAGGGAGGCAGAAAGATTCCAGGTGTATGTTGATACTATATGTATTGTTTGTAAAAGGCCATCTGTATTTGTTTAAAGAAAAGGGGAGCCATATTAGTCTGTTCCATCAAAAACAGAGTTTAAATAAATTCATGCATCTAATGAAGTGGGATACATTCCACAAAACCTTATGCCAAATAAAATTTGTTGTAAGGTGCAATATGATTCTCTCGCTCTCTCTCTGTGTGTGTGTGATAACATATATTTTTTCAAAAGCGTTTAATAATTTGGAACACAAAACTCTGTTAAATCAGGACTAGAACAGTAATGAAAGAAATAGAATGAATTCTTAAATCACAGACACACCAAAGGAAGTCAAATTAATCAGACACCTAAAATAAGAGGGGGGGGGAGCTTTACCCAAGATCCTATGCACTTTCAATGCAGCATAAACATACAGCAGTGCAGTCACACTGGATCCAAGTGTCATGCATCCAACTGCAGAATGCATTTGCAAATTCTGCAAACTGCAGAATTTGCCCTTGAGGTCAATCAATAGTCAATTGGCTCCCAAACCACTAAGTCAGAAGTGAGGGAGAGGGCTGTGTGTTTGCCTGCAGAATGACTGGCTGTACTAGGAACCACACTCATGTAACCGATGAGAAAACATGACCTACTTGCGCAACTACTTTTATGCTATCGTAGTGCTTGTGCCCCAACAGAATTCCAGCTTTACAGAGCAATCCTATACATGACTACTTAGGAGAAAACCCCACAGAGTTTAGTGGAGTTTGCTCCAACATGGGAGAGTTTAGCAATGCAGTTTCAGTCTTGTCTAATCCTATGCATATTTTTCTGCATTTTTTTCTTCAGTCAATGGGATCCACCCTTTAATAAGTGTGTGAACTAGGGATACTAAAGGCCAAATTATATGGTAGATTAAATACATATTTGCATTTAACAGGGAATGCTTTTTTCTTTCAACAGTGCAATCAACAGCAGCTGATAATTTTGTAATTATGAACCATTTCCACTTCTGCTGTGGTCCTCAAGAAGGTCCTTCTTCTGAACCTGATATTCACACTGGGAGAAAACTCTTCATTGGTGCCAACAGCAGGTTTCTTCTCAATGCAATACCAACTTCAATGGAAGGATGTTTCTCATAACCACAGGAAAGCAAGATTAGATTAAATGTTGAGCAATTATCAGATTATGTTACTTGAATTTTTAAAAACTTGCACATTAAATGCAAAGCATTTAGGCACAGATACAGCCTAGCTCTAACCTACAAAAAACATAGTGCAGTGTCTTAAGAGATATGGACTGAACAAATATTTACAGTGGGTTCTCGTCATCTGCGGACCTGAGCATCCATGGATGGCAAGCCCCATTATTCTCAATGGCAGTGCATGCATGAGGCTATGCGCACACTGCGCCACCACTGGGGACAACGCGACTTGAGGTCTCGTGTTTTTCTTATCTGTGAAGCGGGGGGCAAAACAGATTCCCCATGGATATGAAAGGCCGACTGTATATTCAAACTAAGAAGAAACATACAGAGTCTCCACAGGTTCCTGTCTGCTTGTATCGTATAAGTTCCTCCTCAAGTTTCATGACTGCATTCCTCAAATTATTCTTTTCCTCACTTAGTCTGCCAACAAATCCAGTCAATTCAGCATTTTGCTTTAGTAATCTTTCAGTCAATGAAGCAGAGGATGGTGAGTCTGAATTCACCTAGAAAAGAAAACAAATAGTATGAGTGTAGCGCCAATAAAAACATATTACAATCTTAATGGTTAAGAAGTTAAAACTACAAGTGGATACAGTGCGGAGAAAGCATTTTGCTTGTTTTTGGAAAACTTTTACTGCAAAACACTGAGCTTTCTTGGTAACAGCTTCTTTATATTGTCTAACTAATTGATTTGTGGAAAATAAAAGAACAATGGAAGCTTAAGTGAAGGAAAAGGATAGCCGCCACTTTCTTTAACCGTATTTGGCAAATATGTTCAGGAAATACACAAGTTTAATAATATTACACAAATTATTTTATTTTATTTTGAGGGTTATCATTCTGCATTTTGTGAGCTGCATTGTGTTCCAGCTAAAGCCAGAAAGGTGGAACAGAAATATTTTAAATAAATTAACTACTAAATCAAAGGGATTCAGTCCTATACTTAGCTCTATAAATGTTAGCTCCTTTTAAGTTCAGTGGGGTTTTTGTGCATGGAATTATGTGTAAATCTGAAGGATGCATTATTAAACATTCCACATTTAAAAAATGTCTTAAGTATAGAATTTTTATTTTTTTTAAAAAAAGCATACAAATTTTTCTGTATTAGAAATGTCTCAACGTGTCAGCTTTCCCTTTACTGACCTCTGATTCCATATTGGGCAAGCCCACTAGTACTCCTAACACTGAGAGAACTTCTTCAATGTTGTTTTGTATCTCAACAAAGTCTTCATCATCTGATTTTTCAAATGGTAATCTGGAATAAACAAAAGCATCTTTTGTTTGTGTAGGACAAAAATGGGGAGAATGACTGAACTGTTAAACAAATCACAGATCTTTTTTCCATAGATTGTTAAGTGTAACATCCACACATGGCAGGAGCCAGCACTTTGACTAGTTTCACCTCTGGCACAATGGAATGAACAGTGGCTTATTTTTCTGTTGTGTTGAGGAAGAGACAAATCAGAGTGTTAGGTTCTGTTTGGTTTGTATGTCATACTAAACCATTGGTGGGAAATGTCCAGAGGTTTGGGGCAGCATCTGACTCCAGGATCTCAGAGAGCGAAATCTGTTCTCTAATCCATAAACACGCCCAATTTTCTGATGTTAATCAGAGAGACAGGAATCTCTTGTTGAAAGGAACACATTCATCCCAATACAAACATAACTGAGAAAACTCTACATTTCAAATACATTTTGGCATGATGGTCACTCAAATTACTGGAATCAACTGAAAAACAGCTTTAGAAGAAAATCAGATAATTCACTTTTAGAAAATTCTGGTTGCGAATGCTGGGATGATATGCATTAGCACAAGAAATTAATCTAACCTGCAGGCAGCTTTATTAGCTAGTTGTTTAACTTTTGAAGAAACATTTATCAGCTTCTGTCTAACCATCTGAAGGTCCTGACATTCCTTGGTAGCATCTCCTCCACTGTCACCACTTCCCATGGCAATTAGAGCAGAGTAAGACAATTCTTTTGTTTCAACACCTCCAATTTTCTGTTGGAAAACCCACTTCCTTGTTCGTTCATTTGACGTATCCCATGTAGTCTGTAAAATATATGATGGGGAGAGAAGGTTTGTCTTGTATTAAATACAGAAAATGAATTCTGAAGTAAACTAAACAAATGCACTTGATTATTTTGTACTTCTATAATAAAATATCCAATCTATACACAAGATTAAGCCATCGCTTAACTGACTTTGAAGGTTGCATCTTCCAAAATTAATTAATTGACCTGTCATAAAAGCTTATAGACTTTGTGACAAACAACCATTTAGAACAACCATACGCTTGCATATATGTATAGTACATGTATAAAAAAACAAGGCCATAACAATATTTGAAATATTTGAATTTATCATTATCAAATTGCTTTAGAATACAGTCAGCCCTCCACATCCATGGATTTCTTATCCACAAATTTGAGCATCCATGGCTTGAAAATATTTTAAAATATATATAAATACTAAAAATCAAAACCATGTATTTAATGGGACTTGAACCTCCATGGATTTTGGTATGCACAGGGGGTCCTGGAATCAAACCACAGCTGATACCAAGGGCCCACTGTATATTAAGAACCTTATAAACTATTAAGTTTTCAAAATCTGAGTTTAGAAATGATAATTGTTGTTAATATTTTTATTTGCTGTCAATGACTATTATTTTGTTGGTTTTCTCTAATTTTTTATCTTGTACTTGTAACAGTTATTAACCTGCAAGTTGCTCCAGAAGCTGCAATTATAGTTGACGGACTGAGTCTTAATTTGTAAAATAGAACTAAAATATAAAGTAACTGGCTGCAGTTAAAGTAGAGGGAAGCTAGCTGAGTTATAAAAATAGCATATGTTTCTGATGTATAATTTATATATTTACAAAAGGGATCCCCAATTCATCAAGTTTCAAAGCCTCAAGTTTAAAATTGTCAAGAGAAATAATATAAAAATTAATGAATTGAACTATGAATGGAGAAATGGGGCAAGAAAACTGAGTTAATGCATGCTCCCTCTTTTTGATCTTAAAGATCCCTAATGCAATGAATATCAACATGTACCTGTTGGACAGAAGTTGTGGGCTTATGATCAGTGCAATGAGCTCCTGATTGTCAAGTGTTATTTGTTCCCTCTAGGCTACGAGAATGGGAAAGAGAGTTTATGGATGAGCTACAAACTTCTCTGAGAGTGAGACATACTATTCGGTGTTCCAGGATGACATCTCCTCTCCAATCATAAAGAATTAGGTTCTCAGGGAAGGAGGGCATTGATCAAGGCATTGTTTTGCTTCTTAACGCAAGACAAATATAAGCACAATGACTATTTCTTTCTCTAATCTAAACTAATTCATCACACCTCTCACAGAGGTTGGATGGCCCTCTGTTGGGGGTGCTTTGGTTGTGAATTCCTACATGGCAGGGGGTTGGACTTGATGGCCCTTTTGCTCTCTTCCAACTCTACGATTCTATACAATATTACATAAGCTTCTCAGAGCCCCATACCTCATTTAGATTATGACAAGTTGTATTTTCCACTTTTACTCCTGCTTCTTTTCTCTGCTCTTTTTGTTTTAACTCTTGGACCATTTCTTGCCATTTTTCTGCCTCACACTGCAGCTGATGAATTTGTTGCCTCTTTTCGCCAAGCTGCCACTGAAGATCTTCCACCTTGGACTCCAATTCATGAGCTTTTTTCTGTGCCAGGATATTAGCATCTTGTTCGATCTGTAGAGTTTTCCTCTGAATCTGCCTCTCCTTTTCCATCTCTTGTTTTAGCTGCACAGATTCCAGTTTATACCTTTCCATTTCACTAACTAATGCAACTATACGATCATGCTTTTCACCCAGTTGTTTCTGTAGATCCTGAAGTAATTCTTCCGTTGGTGTAAAAGTTCCATTCTGCATTTTCTGTTCAGCCATCTGAAGCTGGGCACACAACTCCTTTTCCCTTTCCAGTGCACTGCTTACCTCAAGAACTCTAAACCTTTCAGATTCAAGGAGTACCTGAAGCTCAGAGTTATAGCTGCGCTCCTGTGACAACTGGGCAGCATTAAGCGTTTCCTGGGATTCAATCTTCTTTTGCAAATCGTTTGACAGCTCTCTCTCAAGTTCCAAAAGATTAGTCAGTTCTACAACTTTTTGTTGTTCATTTTCAAGAGAATATTTCAAATCCTTAAGAGAAAATAAAAAGTGACCCTTTGCATGAATCTGATAACAGAATTTTAAGCAGATGCTACCTTGAATAAAATGGTTATCTGACACTTGAACAAAAGCTTAGGAAGATCTTGATCATGAGTTTATCTTTACTTTTGTATTCTAGTTTTAATCTAGAATACAATTTAGTACGAACATTTCCTCGATACCTTCAGACCCAATATAACTTAACATTATGTTTTCATAATGAAGATGAAAAATTATAGCATTATACTATTGTTGATGCCTACCCACAAGTGAAATTCCCAACACTGGTTCTGAAATGGAAACCTGGCCATTCAGACATGTGGAATTTATTACCTTTTATATAGTGGCTTGTTGTTTTAGATATACTGTATTGTCCGGCGTATAAGGCGACTTTTAAAGTCTGCCTTATGCGCCGGATTTTGAACCCAGAGACAGGTGAATGGCATATCCACCTCCCTGTCTCTGGGGTCCTTGCTGGGTCCTCTCCCAGCCAGCTGGCACTCGTGCCGGCTGGAGGGGGCCTCTCTGGAGGCCTGAGAGGCTCCTCGGCAGCTGGACTCCTGCTGCCGTTTTTTTTCAAAAGGCGGTGGTGGCGGTGGGGAAGTGGTTCCAGAGCCGGCCGGGCCGAGGCAAAGGGCCGGCCTCTTACTTCTCCATGCCACTGCCGCCACCGGGATCCTCCGATCCTCCAGCGGCTTCAGAAGTCCTCTGTGGAAGCCACTGGAGGAGAGGAGGATCCTGGGGGCAGCGGCGGTGGCTTCCGAGGAGGACTTTTGAAGCCGCTGGAGGATTGGAGGATCCCCGGCGGTGGCGGCGGTGCGGAGAAGTAAGGGGCCAGCCCTTTGCCTTGACCCGGCTGGCTCTGGAATCGCTTTCCCGGCTGCTGCCTTTTGAAAAAAAATGGCGGTGAGAGTCCAGCTGCCGAGGAGCCTCTCAGGCCTCCAGAGAGGCCCCCTTCAGCCAGCGCGAGACTCCCTGAGGGCAGGCCATGGATGCTGCCGGCGGGCGACGTGGGGGTCACCTTATACCCCCTGTCGCCTTATACGCTGGAAAATACGGTAATTTTGTGTATCCGACAAGCTTAGAAGGAAATAGTAAAAACTACATAAAGGAAATCTGCAGATATAACCATGCACCATATCTTATCTCATGTACAAAAAAATAGGATTGAAGATCTAGATCTATGACAAATTCTGTATTCTTAGGAAATCTTTAGAGCTAATATTGGTTACCTCTAGTTGTTCTTTTTCTCTTCCTGCACTGCGTTCAACTTTAGTCCTCTCTTTCTCCAATGTCCACTGAAACTCTCTTGATTTCTTCTGTTCACTTGCCACTGCTTCTTTTAGCAGATCCAGTTCAGCTGCTTTCCCTTTAAGTTCGTTTCTGAAAAAAGGCAAGATAAAACTCCCATTGTATATTTCTTTGATAAATAATTAGAAGGATATGGCTAGAAACCTGTTGCTGACATATGAATAGAGACTGCTGCTTCTTTCCCTGATGTGCAAAAGGAGCCAGATAGCACTCAGGCCCAACTCCTCAGTTGACTAGTGACCAGGAGAACACACTTGTACCAGGGAATCCACTGACTACTACTGTGTACTTCAAGAGGAATCTGGTTCTGCTCCTTGGGTCCACACACAGATGAGATTTGAGCTCTACCAACCTATGAATTGGATATCAGACAATATTTACACTTGTGTGCACATTTGGATGAAACTACAAGACCGATAATGGTATCTCAAGTGCATGTTTGTCTCCCAGTGATAGCAGGTGTTGGGGCATTTTTATGGGGGAACTGATGGATAAGATATGCACATGAACATTACCTTGAACACTAATTCTTCTGCTGTTTCCCCCACTGTACTTGTTCAGTTAATATATATTTCATTCTACAGCAGATCTGATCTAAAATGTCAGTCTTTACATTCTGTTTATATTGCCTTCCCAACTCTTTCCTTTTTTATCCTCTCTCTGCCTGCTCTCCATTTTTGGCCTATTTACATTAATTTACTGGAGAAGGGCTTGCCACATCAGGTTGACAGAGCAGATAAATAAAAACTGACAGAGAAAGGGGAGTCTTAATGGAACAAACAAACAAACAAACAAAAAAACTCATTGACTCCTACTTTGTCAGGTGGCATGCAGGGATAAACACAAATGTACTGGATTGCTCCACCTGCCATCCCAAGAATGAGATGCATGAATACAATTAAAATGATCAATTCAATCAAGACAACCAATTCTATATTACATAAACTATAACAGAATGTCTTTATTCTCAACAATTTAGCTTCTTTTTTAATATATTAACAGCCAAAGTGAATTTTGCTATGAATTGTGGACTACCAGTTTCAGTTGTGATCTCGCACTATGAAACTGATATAAAGATTCCACTGTCAAAATTAGCCACAGAAACCTCACCTGATAGCTTCCAGGTCTCTTAAGTGCTTGTGCTGTGCTTTCAGTGTTGTTTCTAGTTCTAGTTTAGTTTGTCCAAGTTCATTCTTCAGTTCTGCAACCATCATTCTCTCCGAATTAACTTGTTCCTGAAGTTCAGCTGCTTTGTCCTTTGTACTACTGAGCTCCATTTGCATTTCCGTGTTCTGTCCCAATAATTCTACAGAGGACATAGTCAACCATTAAGGCACTGACTGTACACACTAATTTTTCCTGATGATAGGCTGAACAAGCTGAGCATATCTCTTATAAAACACGTTCAATATTCACAACAATAATAAAAGAAACTGAGGCCATGTCCAAACCTTCAGTGCTGATGGCCTCTGTACATGAAGAGTGAATTGCACTTAGGTTGCTTGGGATAAACTCTAATAATCTAAACTAGTATTGTCTACTATAAGTGGCAGCATTCTCCAAGTCCCTGTATAGAGACCTTTCTTACCCCTGCTACATGAGTTTTTTTTTAAAACACCAAGATGAGGGATTGGCTCTGAAATTTTACAATGTTGGGGTACAACTTCAACTTTGAAGGTGAAACCTTAAAATGATCAGTGTGATCAGCTTAGTGCTTTAATTTATAGTCTTGACAATATTAACCCTGAATTCCATGTATGCTAGTAGACCACGGTAACAGTTTAAGATTAATCTCAAATGGATTTGGACAACCGGTCTAGCTCTGTATGCACTACTCTAACAGCAGTTCTTATAAATCCCAGGACAACAGCTTTACCAGTTTTGCTACCTGAGAACTTTCAATGCACATTTCAGGCACTGGTTAAGAAGCATTTTGTATAGCATTGTCTGCCACTGAGATTTATCCTCTTATTTTGCTTTAATTTTTATATACTTTATATACTGAAATAACCCTACTCAATATAAGAGTTCCCTTTAAAAGCAGTCCCATCCTTAAGAAACCAAAAAGGCATATGCTAGAAACATATTTTTGCGTAGGAACACAATATTCAGCAATGGTTCCCAAATGGTGCCCTTTGGACTTCAGCTCCCAGAAGCCTCAGCCATGTTGGCCAATAGTCTGGGATTCTGGGAGCTGAAGTCCAAAAGCCCTTAAAGAGCACAGTTTGAGAACCACTGATATACAGCAAAGTAAAGAAACATATTTTACCTTGGCATTGTGGTTTGTTTTCTAATTTCCCCTTTGGATCAGTTTTCTTGTGGTTTAGCTGAGCATGCAGTACATCAATTTCCATTAACAAACTTCTTCTGTCTGCATTCTGAATCCAATCCATAGCAGTTCTCTGGTACGTTCCCTGTTGTTGTACATTTAGAAAAACCCACAGAAATAAAATATCAAATCTGTAAGCAATAATTCATATTATCTAGAGTAAGTCTTCAGTACTCACAAAGAGAAGATGCTTAGATAGTTGTGACAATTTATAAAACTATCAACATAGTCTTTACCAATGACAGGAGATAATGCAAAGTGAACAGGATTTCATCAGAAGATCAATAACACCCATTTGTCATATTACCTTTTTTTGTGTGTTGCTCTAAAGTGACAGGCCTCCAGTTATTTTTAAAATAAATGAAGGCCTGTCACTTTAAATGCTCAGTAACAGCTTCACTGAAATAACATGACACTACTTCTTTAGAACGCATTCCATGAACAACTTCCCTACTAAACAAAAAGAGCAGTTCCTGTGACTACAAGGGAAAGATTTTTACATTTCTGGAGAAAGATTAACATTACGTTGCATCTCCAGAAATATTTTTAAATATAAAATTCTATACAACTTTCTCTAATTCAGTTTTGGACATGAGAGTGAAAAGAAGCATCATGACTAGGATTTAAAGCCATCATGTGAAAAGCAGCTTTTATGCTTCAGTATTTCAATCATTAAAGCATTTACCAACAGATAATTACCATTTATGGCATGCATGAGTCAACCTCACCTGCTCCTGAAGCCTCTTTTCCATATGACCCAATAGTATCGTTACATCCTTAATGCCCGCTTCAGCCAATTCAGTTTGAAATGCTGCTAGAAGAACATCCTTTTCTTTCTGGAAGACTTGTTGAATGGCATATATAAGTTCTGTCCGCCAGTCTGAGACATCTTCCGAAGATTCAGATCCTGCAATAAACTATAATGCCACAAAATACAGATACATTTTTGAGGGACATGGAAGGGCAAACAGGCATACCTCAGTTAACAAACCCCCTGACAGAGAAGCTCAAAATTGTTTTTCTCTGAATTAGTTTCATTTGGAGAGCCTAAGATTGCTAAGCAGTCAAAACTGTAATGCCAATCTCTCACTTGTTTTCAGGATGACTGAATTCTATATTGCATTAAATTATTATTGGCTCTCATTTTAAAATTTCATTAAAATAGTAATGAATGGCCACAGTCTCAAGAATGGTTTTACTACTTCAATATGGTTGGCCAATCTTCACTTCTTGGTTTGCATGGCATTTTTACCTTTGATCTCTTCAAGGCTTCTTATTAAACAGTAGTGCTTTTAAGAAACCCTGCTTGTGAAATGGCAGACATGGCAAGTGAGAACCAACTGCATACGATTCAGAGTTCAAACTTATTTGCAGTAAATTTGCAACTCTTCATAGATTTCTTCTACAGGTATTGGAAAGTACAAATGGAATATTTCACATACAAAGTATGAGAAAAGTGTCCTAATGTTGATTGATACAGACTACAACATCTGAGTAATTTTGTAACTGTATTTACCTCAGTTTCCCTGTGAATCCGCATTTTGGCAATCAAATCCTTCAAAGATGCAATAGTGCTCAAGCAAGCCTTACGTTCTTCAAGCCATGAATCAAGCCCTTGTTTATGAAAGTGTATATCACTTTCACTATGAGGAAATTCAGTGAGAGACAGCACTTGCACACCTTCTTGATGTATTGCTCTTAGTAATCCCTATTAAAAAAAAATGGCTGTTATAGAATTACACCTTCTGTTGTTTACTTTTCAAAGCACATCCTGTTGAAGATCTCTAATACAAATTCACATAAGCAGACTATAAGCCTGTACATAACTTGGACTCAGGCTCAAACCCTTTCTTTTCCCCACTCTTTTTAGGCCTGCAAAGAGGACACTGAAAGCTTTAACTCCATTTTTAAACAATGTTGTGAAGTTGGAGGAGAACAAAAATAGTTTGGCCATTAAGGGATAGTCATGGCTTTATCTCATTGTGGGGTGACTAGTAATAGATATGGAACTAGTCAGCAGAAAGAAATGAAAAAAAGGGTATTATATGAGTTCATGGAAAATCTGGGAAAGGATGCAATCGTAACGGGCATCAAGTAGATTGGCAGCTTGGAATGGCCTCTGGCCGCTTCAACCCCGATTGTTCCCCATTTGGTGTGGGACTGTGGTGTCCCGAGACCAGCCATCACCGCAGTTCTGAATGGGCTGCTTGCAAGGAGTGCTTTTTTGCGCTCCTTTTGTCGGCAGCCCTGGGCTGCTTTAGGCAGTTGCAGCGCAGCTTCTGTCCAATCTGGTGTCATCTGTATGCCACACCCCCAGTGTATGTTTTGGGGCCTAAGTGACAGGATGAACAGGGTGAACCAGTCTGGCAATTTATTAAGTTTAAAAAGAAACTTTAAAAAAAAGATTTTTTTTTATTTTGGCATTTTCCCACCATCTGAGTATGTTTTGTGTTGGGTCTAATCAGGTACTACCATGCTCCAATAGATATATAGATGCTTGAAAGCCACCTTCTTTCCCTTGAGACAATCCTTTTGTGGGTTCTAGGGAAGGGTTAAGGTGGGTAAGGAAAGAGGTAATTTGGGATGCTAGCATACCACTGTTTCCTTTCCTGTGCACACCAGTGTAGTGCAAAATATTGTTCTTGCTATAAACAAGGGGGAAACTGGCTTATGAAAGAATACATATTATGTATGTCGGTGGCTTAGTAGTTAAGATGCCATTTCTGCTGATCGGAAGGTTGGCAGTTCAAGGCCCAAGTGCTGCATGATGGGGTGAGCTGCTGTCACTTAGGAGTATTGAATGTATAATTTAACAAATTTAAACAAATGGCAAGTTTTTACCTTGATTTTCTTTGGAAGAAAATCTGTTGAAGGTTCACCTTCATCTCCTGCTCCTTCTGATACAGTGTCTGATCCTTGGGTTGGTGCATGATATGCTCCCTGACTCCAATCTGAGCTAGAATCTAAAGATATTACAAAATTTTAGAAAGATGCAGAAATAAGTTGCAGCAACACTACTGTTAAAATTGGTGGAATCTAAACATTTACACACATAAATGCAAACAGCTCAAACATACACAAACCAATATCAGTAAGTGCCTGTAGTTTTCGATTCACAGCCTCTATGAAAAAACTTGTTTGAAAGTCAGATACAATAGGCTAGGCCACCTTAATAAGGCCATCCCAACGTATGTGGGTGTCAGAAAAGGCTGTGTATTAGCTCCTCTTAGTTTAATACCTAGACCAGTGATGGAGAACTCAAAGGCATTCCTGCATCACGTTACGTAGTGCCGGGGCAGGTGGATGTGGTGGAACTTCCAGGGGGCGGGACTTCCTTAGAGACAGCTAAAGGCTTGGGAGGGCAGGGGGAAGAGGAGGAAAGTGCATGTGCCTGTTCCTACTCTTTACCTACCTTCCTGGGCCTTTAGCTGTCTCTGGAGAGGAAGATAGTGACAAGGACGGACCGGGGGGGGGGAGGAGCGAGAAGAGGAGGAACAGATGTGCAACTGTTTCTCCTCTTCCCCCACCCTTCCATCTCCCCGCGTGACACAGGCTTGCCACCACAGACCTAGATTAACTTTCTGGTTAAAAGAGGAAATTCATCAGCATATTATAGACAATGTGTTGCAACAACATATAAGTGCAGCCACTGCATACCCTTGATTTTAGAGACAGTGGTCATGCTTGTCTGTTAGCTAGCCATTTGAATATTTTATCCTGTTCAAAATATAAAAAAGCATTCACCCTAGCAAAATTTAATGTGTTACCCTCAGCTTTATTAGAAGGGAGATAAAATAATGTCCCTTATGATGCACGTTTGTGCCCCAGTGAGGTTGGCACAGTGGAGACAGTAGTACACGTATTGTTATATCAGTGTCCACTAGTAACAATTCAAGTGGCCAGCTTTCGTACAGCAGCAATGGTCTGTCAGCGTAAAATGGTATTATAAAATTTTATAATGATTAATTTAAATTTTAAATTTTTGATATGCAAAGTTCATATTTTAATTCTCAGTTAATAATATCCACTTTTTATCTGATGTTAATTTGATTTGATTTATCTGTATGTCTGATGTTTATCTGTATGTCGTATTGTGGATTGTTAATAAATAAATAAATAAATAAATAAATCTTACCACTAGAACATCCATCTCTGGCATTAGAAGCTGTAGATAGTGTGACATCAGGGATCCCCTAAAATTGGGGGGGGGGGGGGAGAGGGAAATAACATTTAAAGGTTAAATATACATGCCTGTACTACAGGACTGCTGTGAGGACAACTGTTTTCAAAAACACCATGGGTATCTGTTTCTAAAAGCTGTATCTGCCATAAAAGGAACTCTGCTTATTAGCTTCCGGGAACAGTATAAGGTGTTGCTCATTACCTGTAAAGCCCTACATTGCTTGGGTCCCGCTTACCTGAGGGAACGCCTCCTCCCATACAATCCTTCCCACACTCTCAGGTCCTCTGGGAAGAATCTCTTGCAGTCTAAGAAAATGAGACTGGTAACGACTTCCCAAAGGACATTTTCTGTTGCCGTTCCAAAAGTCTAGAATGACCTGACAGAGGAGATCCACCATATAACAGATATCTTCCGGCAGGCTTTCCCTAATTGACCTCCTCGGAATGCTTACTCCCAGTTGCATAGCAGTTCCCACCGGACTGTGATCATGATTGATTCTATTACTATTTTATTGGGAGCATTTTACTGGGAATTGTTTTAATGCTACTCTAGGGTGGGAGGGTGAGAGGGAATTGAAATTTGATATGTTTTGTTTTGTTTTGACTTGTGGCTTGCTGTGCAGTATTTTTATTGTTCCTTTGTTTGTTGTTACCCGCCTCGATCCAATATAGGGATATAAATAAATATTATTATTATTAGTAGTAGTAGTAATTATGGAAGTATTTGGCAAAAAGGTTTGGCATTCATCCCACTGGATCACTAGATTGTGCTGGATGTTGGAAGTACCATCTAGGAATATGTCCCAAAGTCCATGAATCTGGTGTAGTGCCTCAATGGCAAACCTTCAGTATTGGAGGGACCAAAAAGAAAAGATAAGACAAGACAAGAAGGAAGAAAAATCCAACAACTTCAAAACCAAAGTGAAAAACGAAGCATTTAGAAAATTATGCAGTACGCACCTCTTTATTTCTCAGGGCTTCTATGATATCCTTCAAAGCATTACATTCCTCAGTTAATTCTTGCACTACAATAAGCTGTTCTCTTTTCTGCGCTTCTGATTCTGAGATATGCCGTGTTTCCATATCCATTATTTCAGCAGCATGGAGTTCTTGCATTTGATCAATTTTTTCACTGAATTCTCTTATTATTTCTGCAAGTTCTTCTGAAGAGCACCCATTCTGTAAATCAATCTGGATTCCTTCATTTTTAACAAGGAGCTCTGATGTTTGGTTACAGCTGTGGTTGTGGAGCATTTTCTCAGTCTGACATGATGTGTTTGTTGTATTGGTACACATTCTATCTGACTTTTCAAAGTTCTTTTCCTTTCTCATATGATCTTCAATTTTCTCTTCTGCTTGAGCTAGTTTATCTTTGGTTTGCCTCAGCTCTTCTTGAAAATAAAGGAGACTTGATTCTTTTACCTGTGAACAAATCAGAATTTCAGGTTTTTCAACCCTCTTTTTCACAGCGTTTTAGGTCAGGGTGGGTAATTTTCAGGTGTTTTATCTCATTTGCAGCTTCCTTTCAATTGATTTAGACCCATCTGGACTTTCCCCCCAAAAGCAAGATGAACTTTCACTTTCTCTTTTGAAAATTCCTAAGTAGACCTAAAATATGATTGGAGAGGATGGGATGAAATGGCCAATTATACTTGCTGTAATCACTCCTGGCCAATTTTGGCAGAAACAAATATAGGGCCACTTAGGAAGAGGAGAATGGAAGGGATCTGAATAGGTTTTTGGGGAACTGACAATGTGGAGAGTTCAGGTGAAACTGTTATTTTGTTTGAGACTGAGGTGTTGCCATGTATTATGTGTGGAACCAGAATGACACTAGATGCTTATTTTATCAATTACAATAAATCTTCACTATTTATCTTTTATTTTCTAGATGTTTTAACTTAATAATTTGAGGACTGGTCACACTTCACCATACTGAACCCAATAACCAACATATCCACTTGGCCAATCTGGTGACCTCTTTGAGGTCAAGTACCAGATCCAAGGAGGGATTCTGAGGTTAAAAGAGCAAGGTGAGTAATATGATCCCCAAGGTTTGAACTGCAGGGCTGCCCTGAATAATGGATCTATCAGTTACCTTACTAGATTTTACATGAAGGATGTCACATACTCTCTCTCCTATTCATTTGCTTCCTCTCTTGGATGTCTGCTTGTGTTCAACAGCTTAGCAGTAAGACATAAACAAACAAACACAAGGCTATTTGTCATCTTAAAACCTAACAAAGTTTTTATCAACATAACCTTTTGTTTAAGTACAGCCTAATTCATCTGACTGAACTACAGATCACAAAAGCTTATACTTTTTAGAAAATTTTAAGATACCACAGGAGTCTCTGTTGTTTCAAAATATTGGGTTCATGTTCATAATTTGGTAATGTCTTTTTCTAGAAAAATGCATGAACAGAAGAGGAATCCTTAAATGTTTCAGAAAAGAAATCCACTTCCATTTTTTGTGTATGTTCAATAATGACAGAATAATTTGCAACAAAAGCTTTAATGATACAGTGGAACCTCGCCTTACGCGGGGGATCCATTTCGGACCCCCTTGCACAAGGCAAATTCCACCTATGCTTGAACCTCATTCAAGTGAATGGGGCTTGTGTGTGCGGCGGCGTGTGCCACAGGCGCATCCCCATTTATCTGAATGGGATGTGGCGCCCCGCGCAGCTTGAGCATGTATGCTCAAAGCCGCATATAACACGGGCTCACTGTATTATAATCTTCACCTCATAGCAAGTGTACTGAAAATTTGAAGTATCATCTCTATATTGAATAAATTAAGATAGCACAGTAACACAAAACCTAGCTAAGTGATATCTTTTTTATCAACTGAGAGTCTTACCAGAAAAACAATTCTTTAATTAATACATTTATGTACCATGCCTCAGCCAAATGATTACATTTATGAAACACTTAATTTAAGCATTCTTTCATGCAAAATGAAATAGATATTTAGCTCTTACTGTTAACTGCTCTTTCAGTTTATCTGCCTTTTCTTTGTAATTATTTAGCTCTTCCTTGGCAGCAGCACACTCAGCTCTGACCTGCTCTAGTTCAGGATCAGCAACCAGCATATTTCTTTCTTTGTTTTCACTCAGTTTTGCCTCCACCTGCACATCAATACAAAAAAGTGTAACTATAAAGACAGTTATTATGACCCAGAAAAACTATTGACCAGTTGTGTGTACCCTACACCCCCAAGCCAGCTGGAAGATGATGTTCATGCCGATCTGTTCCAGCCCTAAGTCCAGTTTTTAATCTCTCAATAGCCAATAACATGACATCTACTCAAAATAATTGCTTTGTTTATTACGGCATCCTTCTGCTAAAAGACAATAGATTGCCTGTAGACTACCAGACTCCTCACCCTATTCCCAAGGTCTACATTAGAGGGGCTGCAATACAAAAGAGCCTAATAATATTATGTTGACTAAAAGAAGATAATGTTTGCATTTCCACGAGAATTCAAAGCCTGAAATGATGCAAACTATTAAGACAAGCACTGAAAAACAAACCAACACACATACGAGGAAGACTAAATCTATGAAAGCTCATGCTACAATTTCTTTCACACAGTCAGCATCAAAGGTGCTGCAAGTTCTCTCTGCATACTGGAAAAATTGGTTTGAGAAGAGCATTAAGTACTGTTATTTGGATAACATACCAAATAAAATGATCACTTTACATATTCAAAATAGGATAATACAGAAGTCAGTCTCTGTGCCTTAGACTGCTTATTTTGTGTATACTAAGATGAGCCTTGTCAACAGCTGCAGCTGTTCTTTGGACTGCATCAGAAGCTACTCTAGAGGTTTAAAAGGTCCACAAGTTTTCAGCAGCAACCTATCAGGGGCACAGCGGCTATAGGATAAAAGGAGGCTGTTGAATCTCTAGTGGACGTGTTAAAGTTCAGTATATGGTCTTTTGGAAACTGTCCTCAGCTATCATAAAAATGGATTAGGAACCCTTTAGAATTTATTGAGGCAGACTGATAAGAAGAAGCTGTTGCCTGAAGACTAATAAAACTCATTAAAACTATAAAATATTTCTTCTTAACTGAGAATCACACAAGGTTCCTTCAAATCTACTCCTTAATGTGGAGGGGACTTAGGCTGTAATTCTATATACACTTTCCTGAAAGCAAGTCTTATTAAATTCAATGGGACTAATATCTTGAGTCAGATTGCATAACACAGAACTGTTAAAAGAACGCTTGAAGATACATTAAATTTTTGACCATTTCCACTCTGTGTGTGTGGCATTTTCCATTATGAAGAGGCCCATTTCCCCCATTTTATAAAAAGCACCCTAATCCTATTAAAATAAGGTAAATTAGGACAACACACCTGAGGACTTTTTATTTTTCCTTCCTTGGAACTTTGTGCTTTCTCCTTTTTGTAGTTTTCTTCTACTTCGGCTAGAAGGTGCTGAAGTTCAGTAAGTCTTTCTTCCTTTTCATTTGCTTCCTTCTGGACAATTTCCACTTTTGATTTTTCTAGCTGCAGGTTAATCTGTGCACTTGTCAATTCCCTCTCCATCTCTGACAGTTTCTCCAACAACTCTGATAATTTAGATGTTGCATTTTCTCCAGCTAAGATATTAACTTTCTCTGACTGAATAGGTCTTACAGCTTCCTCCTGGGTTACAAGAGCTGCAGCAACATTTTGCTCAAGTGTTTCTTCAAGCTCTTTTATTTTCTGTTTAAACATTTCTGACTCAGCTTGAGCTTGCTCTTTTAAATCCTTAAGCTGACTGTAACAATACGTTAGCTCTGACTCCTTCTCCTCAAGAGATTTTTGAAGCTGGTGCAACTTTGTATCTGCATTGCTAGAGGCCTCTCTAACATTTTCACCCACAAACTGATGTGGGTTTTCATTTTTTAAAATGCTTTCTTTCTTCTGATTTACAACTCCTGCATTTTCAACTTCTTCTTTAATATTTGATTCTGAAATATCACTATTCATATGTATATGTTTACATCTTTCTTCCATTCTTTCATGCTTCTTCCTCAGTCCATCCAATTCTTTCTCTAATGTGTTAATTTTTAATTTTGTTTCCTTAAGTTCATTCTTAGCAAGAGATAACTCTACATCATAATTTTCCACTTGCTTCATCAAAGCTTCTTTTTCTGACAACACAGCATCAAGTTGATGTTTCAAGTTATCTGCATCCTCCTGAGTTGATGAAAAGTCCAGAATCTTGTGCCCAATATTTGCCAGTTCCTTCTGGAGTGTTTCAATAACTTCATTCAGAGCCTCAATTTCCCGCTCACTGTTTTGCTTTACACGTTCTTGGTCACTCTGTAAATACTCTATTTGGGCCTCTAGTTCTGTTATGTGCTCATTTTTCCCCTCAATCACCTAAGCAATCAAAGAAATGAACATACTTAGTTTTTGAAAGAGACAGTTCTGCAACAACTAATTTAAACCAACTATCCCCTAAATTATCAAAATATTTTCCTTAAAACTGCACATTTAAAAATAATTAACTCCCAGTCAATTCCATCTTCACAAATGTTTGGGAGAAATGAATTTCAGCATGTCTGTAGAAGCCTTCTCTGTACCTTCTCTGTTTCTGCATTTAGTGTTCATACATTTTAGTTTATACAGTTATGTTTTATGTCCAAAGCAGATGATGATTCAAACGGTATAAATGGTTATTCTGAAAAGGCACACAAAAGGGACTTTTCAGGAGGAAAACTGGAGCACTAACAAATATTTGGTGCCCAACATGTGTTCATTAAAATGTGTTTTCAATGCTAAAGCCATCACTGGATGCCACAAAACATATACAGTTGAGCCTCGCCTTACGCGGGGGATCCGTTCTGGACCCCCTTGCGTAAGGCAAATTTCGCCTATGCTTGAGCCCTATTCAAATGAATGGGGCTCGTGCTCATGCCATGGGCACTCGCCCCATTCATTCAAATGGGACACACCGTCCCTTGTGACCTGCGTGCTCCCCGCAGCTTGAGTGCATATAACGCGGGTGCACTCTATGAGAATGTAAAAGTCACAGTGCAAAAATGGAAAGGATAACACAGAGAACTAGACAGAGCATACTGTATAGTGCAGTGTTCAATTATGTCACCAGATATAAAGACATAATCTGTAAAAAATACAATCTGTGTAATCCTAATTTCTAATTTTTTTTATTAGAACTACTCCTTTACCTGAATGTATTTATTTCCTTCTAAATACTGAACCCCCATTGGGACATTCATCATTTATTGAAAAGTGTTAAAAAAAAAAACAAATATGTTCCTCATAACTCATGTCCCACAAAAAACTCTTCATAGTCCAAACATATAACAAAAGAGAGAAAATAAAGATCTTGATTTTACAGAGAAACTTCTACATCTTCCTAAAGAAATTAAGTTTTGCCATTTTCTAGATACTTTAGATAAAAGAACTTGGGGCAAACTATATCTCACAGCTTTTTAAAATGGAAACGATATGATTGAGAAGAACATGGAAGTATGGTGAAAATATAAAAACTGTTCAAACATCAGAAAAGTGTTCCACAAAGCAATAGTATGATTATTAAATGAACATTTATAAAACTGTGTAAGTGTGTGAAATGTTCATAAAAACAGAAGATGCTAAAAAAATAATGACGACAACAAAGAAAATCTGAATACATGACAAAAAATTTCAAGAGATAAGCTTCTACTACAATGAACAATTCAACAGTTAAAAGAAATCCATACAACGAAAGAAAAAAGCTCTAGAGACTAAGGATGTTTTCATACAGGAAAAAGAGATGGGAGCATAGTGAGATATTCCCATCTGTGTTGCATGATCTGGTGAAGCTTTTCAGATGATGTCGCACAATGTCGCAATAATTCCACCATTATCCCTTGAAAAAAGAGGCATTTTCCAGTCATTTTTCATTCACGGGAAAGTCCCATGAATGAAAAATGGCTGGAAAATGCCTCTTTGTTCATGAGATAATGGCGGGATTATTCCGACGTTGCACGATGTCATCTGAAAAGCTTCGGCAATTGTACGACACTGACGGGAGCAACACACAATGCTCCTGTCTCTTTTGCCCGTATGAAAAAGTCCTAAGTAAGATGACTCAAATGAATCACTCAAGATGTTTAGAAGAAGACAGCAATCTAAATGCTTTATAAACTTTGAAACCATTCTGAATACTAGGAAGAAAAAAGAGAAAGAGAAAGGGAGGAAGGGAGGTAAACAAAAGTACGAAAAAGATTACAGATTGAGAGTAGCTGAAATATTGCCTGATGAAGATTGGTTTTTAATGGCTTCAAGAATGCATATCTGAATATACATTGATTCAACTCAAGAGGAAAATTATGACTAAAATTGCAAATTATATACCGCTACATGATAATTACAGGCTACAATCAATATATGGGTTTGATTTTTTTTAAAGATTAAAGATA
Source organism: Sceloporus undulatus (assembly GCF_019175285.1). Taxonomy (NCBI): domain Eukaryota; kingdom Metazoa; phylum Chordata; class Lepidosauria; order Squamata; family Phrynosomatidae; genus Sceloporus; species Sceloporus undulatus. The sequence goes on along the minus strand of NC_056527.1, from coordinate 30,202,525 downwards.
GCTATGAAATAATAGTAGTATGAAAAGGCTAAGAGAAGGAAAATCTGAATGTAAAAGAAAAATGATTCAAGAGATAAGATTCTGATACAATGACTGATTTGACATTTAGCAGAAATTCATCTTGAAAGAGGGAAAAGGGTCTAGAGACCAAATTAAATTATTATTATTATTATTAAATAAAATATGAACCTACTTCAGGCATTTATAGAGGAAATTACTAAATAAGTAAGAAATGGTTTATAAACCTCAAGAAAGATTTGGAATGCTAGGAAGAAGAAGTAGAAATGGAAAGAGGAATAGAGATAGGATTACTGGTGCATATAAACTGAGAACATCTGAAATACAGATGTCAAATAGAAGATGGAATCTATAATGATTTCAAGAATGTAAACCGGGATGCACATTGATTTGATCCTAGAGAGGCCTTAAACCTAAATTACATGCCACTACCTAGAAATTACAAGTTACAATCAATATAACAGTACCCATGAAAAGTTGGTTTTTAAAATACTCTCTGTATTTTAAAAGCTACTCTAACCTGTTCACAACATAAATATAAAGTAAGTATTTCATAAAGATTTAAGAAAGCATGTACTTTGTTATCTGTTGCAATTTCAAGTTGCTGCTGAAGTTTTGAAATTTGTTCACTCAGTTCATTTATTTCCTGTTCCTTTTCATGTATAATCTGTACAAATTTTCCAGCAACTGGATGATGACCCTTTATAGAAGTATCTTCAGGATTCTGCATAGCTAATCCCATTTTTTCCATATCCTCCTATAGACAAAAAAGAGTGGCATAGAATGTAACTTATTGTGCTTCCTTCTCTTCTCTTTACCAGATGAATAAACATGGTATATTTGGAAACATACTTTCTCAAAAGATATAAAAATTTGGTAAGTCAACACTTATGTACGCTCCATAGACTGAATGGTTTTACTCTCTTTGGGAAAAACAATTGGATTTAGGTCTTGACTTTCAGGACATAGTCATTCAAGGGGAGAAGGAAAAAAAAATTCCTTTCCACATAATTACCTTAAATAATTTATTTTCTTGCTCAAGGTCTTGCTGTCGTGTAGTGGATTCTTTTCTCTGGATTTCTAATTGCATATGCAACTGTTGTACTTCTTCATTTTTGTTTTCTAATTCCTCACGGAACTGCTCTAATTGTTCTTCAAGATTTATGATCTGTATTTCCAAAATAAGTGGCAAAGGGATAATTTCTTTTAAACCAGAAAAAAAAAAAACACGCCACAATTGTACAGCAGAGTCAGGATCAATATTTAATTTCAGAAACAAGCTTCTATATTTGATTTTAAGAAAATTCACTAAAATTTAGAACCATGACAAAGCATATGGATCCGTTCTATTTCCTCATCCTGAAAACGGCAATGTAGTGGGTGCACACAATTGGAGAGATTATGCCAACACAGGTCAGGAAACAGGAAATTAATATTCAGACATGATGTATCTCTGCCTTTTGGCTAAATCCCAGTGATATTAGGGAATCTATCTGTTTCTGAGTGATGGATATGATTAGCAAATAAATGGCTCTGATCTACCCAGTGGAGATATACAGGAACAATCAAAAGGGTCAGTTACCTTGTAAATTTCAGCTTAGGGCTCAGAGCTGGCCAGTAGAAAGAAGTCACATTCATACAATGAAGCCAGTTGACTATGCTGATCATGGTGCACCTCCATCATATTATGTTGAATTTAATTTTTTTATACAAAAGTATTAAAGTATCTTAAAAACTGAAAAGGATACTCCACCTCTTTTTCTTTCCTGTCTACAGCTTCTTGCTCAGCTTGTAGCTGTGCTTCTAAGGGTAATTCCTCCCTTATTGTGGCAGAGCCAAATTGCTTCCTCTCCTCCACCTTGAAAATAAGTATATTAGCTATCATTGGTCTTTAATTCACAATTTTCAATTAGTAAATAAAACAATGCTCTGGTGATAATAAATTAAAACAATGAATTGCCCACATAAAAATACCTTTTGCAAACTGTCTGCACTGATCATTATAGCTTGTTCCAGTTCTCTGATTCTGCACTCTAATTTTTCAATTTCTTCATTACGCTCTTGCACATCTCTCTGAAGCTGCTCCTTAGACAGCAAAAGTTCACTGCATTTGTCTGTTTTTTCTTTAAGTTGATTTATCAACTGCTCAACCTGGTGACAATAGGGAGGAACACTATTTCAAGCCCCTTGAAATTTAAATATTAAGAATGACAAATATTTCTGATAAAGGCTTTAGAAGATGTATGCTAACATGGCCATACATTCAAATTAAAATTGGCTACAATGTTTTTCCAGGTTAAATGGTAGAGGAGAAAAGGAAGCATGAGGCAACAAGAAGGAAGTTCCAGTATCTGAAGTACTAAAACAAAAAAAGCTATTCAGAATAGGAGTCAACAAAATAAAGGTAAGAAAGATGGAAGAATGAGAGACTACAAGGAAAGGGGGAAAACTAACTGCCACTCTAATTGAAAGGGGTGTTCAGTTTTGAAGCCACCAGAAAGAGGTTCTTGAGAAAGATGTGAACTGGACAGAGAGAGTAAAAAAGAACAAACAAAACATGCAGTGACAGAGAAAATTGTGGACAGTTTACAATATAACCGGCAAATACAGACAAATAGAATCTGAAAGCTCAAATCTGATAAATTAAGATAGTATTCTGCAAAATACAAATGAAAAATCCCACAAACGAGGGATATGGCAATTGTGCACACTTTTAAAATGCTTAAGTTTTGCAGAGAAGTGCCATAATCTGTACCCGTTACATTTCATGACCTTTTGACTCCGCTGCTGGTCCTTTCTACTTCCATGCTACCTGTGTATATATAGGAGAATGCATATGGCTCAAACTATGGATAACACAGTTTGCATTTGATGAAGTGGGTTTAAACTATAAAATATTATGGCTCAATAAAAATATAGGTGCAATGAAATGGACAGGTTGCTTACCTTTAATGTGCAATAAAAGGCCAGGCTGCTTACCTGTAACTGTAGCTCTTCAAGTGATCATCTGTGAAGTCATACAATTGTTTTTTACTGCACTTGAGCAGAGCTCAATCAGAACCTTCTAGAATAGCAATAAGATTTTTGGTGTATTGCCACCTACCATCCATCCATCCATCCATCCATCCATCTGATTCCTGTCTACTTACCTCAGTTCCAACAGATGCTGCATAGCAGCATCCCATGAACCAAAAGGGGAGTGCTGAAAAGGATTGAATGTACTCAGTGGGAGAAGACAGTACCTAGAAGGAAACCTATCAAGGCAAATATCAGAGAATTATCTGTCAGTCTTGGTGCTCAAGGAACGGGGTGATGGCATGTGACATTATGGAGAGGGTTGTGCTGGCAGTGGTTTTTTGCACAGCCACTGTGTCTTAGGAGAGACAGGAGACAGCTGCTCCCCTGGGATATGGGGAATCATCATAGGATTCAAAGCATGAGTAGGGGATGGAGAACGAGGTCATGGCATAGGAGGCGGTTAAGTGTGCGGTCTGGTGAGAAGTCTTCAGACCTGAAAGACATCTAATTCAAGACACAGGAGCACAATGCATGATGTCTAAGCTGGTGTGTGAAACTCTGGGTTGAAAGGAATGCTTGAACACTACGTGACAGTATAGTATTTCATGGGCTTGAGCATAGTAGTCCCCAAGATCAGTCCATAATAAACTTCCTGATAGTGACATAGAGAGTAGTGGGAGAGTTATATTCTGTAAGAATTTCTGTACTGACAGTCCCTCAAATCCCCTTGAAATCTCTTCTCGATCCAGGTATCATATCTGGAGTAGGATCTGCCTGACAACTAGGAGAGGGAGAACCAGAAAGAGAAGATGCAGCATAGTGACAAAAACTATAAGGAGGCGGTGACTGAATCTGAGCGGGAGAATCGCCATGATCATGGGAGCCAGGTGAGGAATGCACTGCTCTAACAACAGAATTCTGAGCAGTGGGCGATCTCTGAGAGACCATTAATTTAGGCGAAGATTCTATTATTTTGCTTCCTGAAGCAGAAGCCACTTGGACCAGTTTATTGATTCTGGTTGGAATGTCAAGCCCTGAGGAGGAAGGTTATGAGATGGGATGGAGATCATCCTTGGAAGGTTTTAAGGGAGTTGGTATTGAAGTGATCAATGGTTTGGGACAAGCTTCTCTGGAGACCGGTAAGAGCATTTCTCTTCCTCCTCCTCCATATGTCAAGAAGGAGAAGCCAGAACATCTTCATGTTGGAAGGAAGGAGGAAGAGTGGTCTGTTTGTCCCCTCTGTGGACAGCTTTTGAGGTAGAACACTCAATGTTGGTTTTAGCTGACTGGGCCACTTTTCATTTCCCTGTCTCTCGGTTTTGAGCATTTTGGTACCAAGGGTCGATACCAACCGTTTATACTTCAATGGCTGTGAGAAGTCATCGGATTCACCATGCTGCTTAGTCAGTCTTCGGGCCAGAGTGCTAATCAATGAAGGTCTGAGCTGGAGAGACAGTTGCTGATGGAGGATGTGAAGGTTTTAAAGCTTGCTCATATAGAAATGCTCGAAGTCAAGATTCCTGTTTTTTTGTGCCTGAGGCATGAATGCCTTAAAATGGATGTGCATGTTCACATTGCAACCTTCTGCAAGGTGTAACAGGCACTGGGAATGGTCATCATGGCCCGGGAGTTTCACTCCACAGTTGGAAAAGCATTTCCATGATGAAGAGGACATGACTAAGCAGCATCAGTAACAGTTCGAGTCAAACTGAGAAGCGAGAGCTGAAGTCAAACTGTAAAACCAACACAGTCTGTGAGACAAACCGAAAGAACAGTAGTTGAGGAGAAGCCGAAGTCAAAACCAAAAGTAGAGAAATATCAAAGAATCAATACCTAGGGTTCCTGGATGCTGCTAATGCAGTGGGTGAAAAGGAATTGAGGTAAGTGGATAGGAATCAGGGTGGGTGTAGTTACCACCAAAATTTTTGTTATTGCTGTTCTAGAAGGCTCCGATTGGGCTCTGAGCAGGCATAGTAAAACACAATTGCATGACTTCACAGAGACCACAAAGAAGAACTCTTTATTTTAATTTTTTTTAATTGAAACAGACAACCTTTGGCATCTGTCAAATATTAAAGCCATGTTAACAATATCACACAGAAAAATACTAACCTAATTGAAATAAAGGAAAAAAGAAAAACAACCTTTATCAATGTTTAAAAGCAAGCATATTTACATGTTTGCAAATATTTATTATATTTCTTCTTTCCTTATTCAGTAAGAAATGAATATTTTATTTCAATAACAAAAGGTTATTTTATTTATTTGTTTGTTATATTAATTTGTATCCTACGTTTTCCCCAAAATTGGGACCCAAAGTGGCTTATAATCTAAAAACCTACAATTAAAAACAATACAAAAGTGACAATTAAAATGGAATTAAACTACTGCCATATTTGCTATTAAAAGAACCTTTCCAAATATGTTATCAGGGTGGTTCCCCCCCCCCCAAATTATAATCCATATTCCCACAGAAGCAATAGCAATAGCAAGTACATTTCTATACCGCTTATTGGTGTACTTAAGCACTCCCTAAGTGGTTTACAAATTGTAAGCTAATTGCCCCCAACAATCTGGGCACTCATTTTAGCGACCTTGGAAGGATGTAAGCCTGAGTCGAGCTTGAGCCCTTTCACTGGTATTGAACTCGCAACCCTATGGTTTATGAATGCGTGGCTGCTCTTCTACAGTGATTCCTCTTCCAGATTTTTGTTTTCATATGTACCTATTAACCATATTCTGTTATTGCAACGAAAACATTTTGGGCACAGTGTGCAGAGGTTTTGCTAACACATTTGCACCAATATGCCAGTAAAAGAATTACATCAGATCATTTCCCCCAACCATCTGAAAATCTACAAACAAAATTAATAGACTACTGATATGTAAAAATAAAAACAGAAATTACTTAGTATTAACAAAATGAGTGAAAAAAGCATTTTTAATGCAAACCTAAAAAGCAATGATATAATACAACAGATTATTAAGCAACTTCAGTGTAGGGTGGAAAAATAAAATGTACAGATATAGGATGGGGGACACCTCGCTGAACGAGACTACATGTGAAAGGGCTCTAGGAGTTCAAGTTGACCACAAGTTGAACATGAGTCAACAGTGTGATGCGGCAGCTAAAAAGGCCAATGCAATTTTAGGCTGCATCAATACAAGTATAGTGTCAAGATAAAGAGAAGTAATAGTGCCAATATATTCTGCTTTGGTCAGGCCCCACCTGGAATATTGTGTCCAGTTCTGGGCACCACAATTTAAAAAGGAGCGTGTGCAAAGGAGAGCGACTAAAATGGTGAAGGGTCTGGAAACCATGTCCTATGAGGAACGACTTAGGGAGCTGGGGGTATTTAGCCTGGAGAAAAAAAGGTTAAGAGGTGATATTGTTTTGCCGACATGTTATTTTATTATTTTTATTGAATTGTTTTTAATGTATCTTATCGGGTTTTGTATAATTTGTATTCTTATTCCTGTTGTTCACCGCCCTGATTTTATAGAAGGGCGGTATATAAATAAAATTTTATTATTATTATTATTATTATTATATGATAGCCCTGTTTAAATATTTGAAGGGATGTCATATTGAGCAGGGAGCAAGCTTGTTTTCTGCTGCTCCAGAGACTAAGACCGGGAACAATGGATGCAAGCTACAGAAAAAGAGATTCCACCTAAACATTAGAAGGAACTTCCTGCAGTAAGGGCTGTTTGACAGTGGAACCACTCCCTTGGAGTGTGGTGGAGTCTCCTTCCTTGGAGGTCTTTAAGCAGAGGCTGGATGGTCATCTGTCGGGTATGCTTTGATTGAGATTTCCTGCATGGCAGGGGGTTGGGCTGTATGGCCCTGTCTCTTCCAATTCTACGATTCTATACTTCTGAAAGCAGCCATTGTTTCATTAGGTAGCTGCAGAATGGAGCTTTTTATCCATGTCACGCTAGCTTTTCTTGGGTCTCTGGGAATGCCCAGGTGCTGCTAAAATGTCCTGTAAACTTTGTGATGTTTTGTTTCAAACAATACTCTTTGCTACCTCTTGTTCCACTCCACTTTGCAAACTACTACAGTTTTATTATTTTGAGAAGTGGTTTAGCACCCAGTACAGGGTCTGGAAATAGGGGAAAGACCCAATATATGTTAGTGAGAAAGCAACAGTGCTTAGTATATTAACCCTGTTATATGTGGTTACAGAGGAAACTTATTAAAATAATTTGCAGCCCTATCATGCACATTTTTATTCAGAAGCAAGACCCATTTCAACTAAGACAGCTTACTATCAAGTAAATGTGTAAAAGACTGCAGAACATACCTTAATCCAAAGCATATCTTTTTTTGGGCTGCTAACCAATTTTAAGCCACAGTTTCCTGGTTCAGAGGCAATTGGGTATTAAATCTTCAAACTGAAGCTGGGGCATAGTAGAATGAATCACAGAACCATAGAGCTGGAAGTGGCCTCATGGGCCATCAAATCCAACCCCCTGCTCAGTGCAGGATCTCTAGCTAGCAAGCAACTGTCCAACCTCTTTTTGAAGATGTCCAGAGGAGGAGAAGGAAGGGCAATGCAAGAGGCACATGATAGTGCTTGTTTCATAAAGCATACAGTTTATGAAGTCTCCGATAAGTTTCCCAGCAGACAATGGACCATTAATTAAGCAGACACAAATCCTCTATGCATATCCTCCCACCCTGAGGCCTTGCCATTCAACAACAGAACAATACACAGATTAACATATAAACCACTCCTCCCAAACTAGACTCAAACAGTGTGTGTGTGTGTGTGTGTGTGTGTGTGTGTGTGTACACATACATACATATACACATCCCTCTCACTTCTATGCCAGCATTCTCTGAAATTTTCAACGAAATGTCAGGAATAAATTCTTCTAGAACATGGCCACATAGCCAAAAACCCCACAAAAACCCTTGGATAATTGCTCAAACAATGTATATAATCAAGTTTTATTTTTGTAACATTGTCCTCAATTTAAAAATGTATGTACAAACCTCTCGATTCTGGTGATCATTGACTGGCTGAAATCTTTGGGGAATCTTAATCTGCTGCTCCAGTTTCTGTATCTCTTGCTGGAATACATCTCTCTCATGCTCTCTATCAATTGCCTGCTCCTGTAATGTAAACCATTATATTTCTTATGGCAAAATAAACATCAGAATTAATATATGGTCCTTGCTTTAGCTTATTTGTTATTGACACAAGTAGTAGTCACTAGTATTTCAAATCCATATTATTAGAGATTGGATTATTTTCATCTAACAATGTACCGTATATTCTGGCATATAAGACGACCGGACGTATAAGACGACCCCTCAACTTTACAACTTAAAATAGAGTGTTTGGGATATACTCACCGTATAAGACCACCCCTCTCTTCCACGATAAGTCAGAAAGGAGCTGAAGGCACACAACAACAACAGCAGCAGCAGCGACAGAGGAGAAAGAGCGGGGAGGAGAAAAAAGGAGAAGGAGAAAGAAGAAAAGGAGGGAAAGAGGAGGGAGACTCCACTACACTCTGAGGAAGGAGTGTGTTCCACGTTTGAAATAACAGCATACACAACATTATTTCATCCGCCTTGACAACTCCTCCCACCCTTCCTCTTGGTGCATCTACACTTTAGAATTAATGCAGTTTGACATCACTTTAAGAGCTGCTGCTCCATCCTATTGGAATCCTAGGATTTGTAGTTTTATAAGGTCTTTTGCCTTCTCTGCCCAAAGAATGCGGGGGGGCTGCTCCAAACTACAAATCCCAGGGATTCTGTATGGATGGAGCCGTGGCAGTTCAAGTGGCTCCTATTGGAATCAAAGCCCAGGAAGCTTTGTGCCAAATCAAAACGTGTTAGGCTGCAACTACACTGTAGAAATAATCCAGTTTGACACCCTTTTAATTGCCATGGCTCAGTGCTATGGAATCCTGGGAATTCTAGTTTTCTGAGACATTTAACCTTCTCTATCAGCAAACTTTGGTGTGACAACAAACTGCAATTCCCAGGATTTCATAGCACTGGGCCATGGCAGTTAAAATGGTATGAAACTGGATTGTCTCTGGAATGAAGATGCAGCCTGAGTTGGATCCAAGACACACTGCAGAAATAATCCAGTTTGAGACTGCTTTAGCTGCCCTGGCTCAGTGCTAGGGAACCCTGGGAATGGTAGTTTTGTGAGACATTGAGCCTTCTTTATCAGAAAGAGCTTGGGTGCCACAACAAACTACAATTCCCAGGATTCCCTAGCACTGAGCCAGGAGAGTTAAAGTGGTCACAAACTGGATTATTTCTGCAGTGTGTTTTGGACCTTCATTATTAAAAATGCTCAAGGTCCGATCCATACTGCAGAAATACTCCAGTTTGAGACCGCTTTAGCTGCCCTGGCTCAGTGCTGGGGAACCCTGGGAATTGTAGTTTTGTGAGGGCGGGGGGGGGGGCAACCACTGTCCTCTTTCTGATTGGCTGTTAGTGTGACTCCAGACAAACAGGATTGGTTGCTCTGTAGCCAGCCTTGCTATCAGGCTGGAGCCGAAATGGGCAAGTCACCAAATCTGCTTTGAAATAGAGCCAAGCACCAAAATCACACCAAAAGCTCTTAAAGGTCCCCATTTTTGTGTGAAAGTCACACATTGGAGGGAAGGTAGAGAGACCTTCTGCCGTCTGCTGCTAGGAAAAGGAGGACAGGAAGAGAAGGAAGGAGAGGGAGCAAGGAAGGAAGGAAGAGAAGAAAAGGGAAGGAAGGAAGGAGGGAGGGAGAGAAAGAAGGAGGGGGAAAGAAAGGGAGGGAAGGAAGGAATGGGAAAAAACAAAGGAGGGAAGGAACGGAGGAGGATGCTTCTTTGCCTTTGAGAGAAGGCTTCCCTGCTGAGGGCTCTCTTTAGGACCCAGGGGCTTTCCGGCATACAAGACGGCCCCCGACTTTGGGGAAGAATTTCCTGGGCTAAAAAGTAGTCTTGTACGCCGGAAAATACGTTAATACAAAACCACATTTGCACAGCACTTTAGCTGTAATGTGCACCAGCTGCCTGCAGCATTGTCAGAAATATCATTGGCTACCTCGTTTGTGACTAATGGAATGTGACACTGGGGAAAAGAAAGCAGACTGATCGTTGGCACACCATTCCTTGTCTGTACATTTATGGCAGAATCAATGTCAATACATTTTTATTTGTAACATAGTGCACTGTAAAGAGACAATGTAGAAAATAAAGGTTGTAAATGTCTCGCAGAACTGCACAGTTATCTAGTACTTTTATATTGTGCAGGTGGTTTACAGTCCAACCAGAATTTCTGGTTGTACTACAACAGCCCATTCAGATTAGTCTTCAAAAATCAAATCTGCATCAGTAAACAGACAAATGCCATAGCCAACTTTACACCAAAATAAAGAATTCTTATTATTCATTGTGTCAGGTAACATTACATCTCTATAATATTACCAATTAATCTCTTCCCTTGCTTTATATCAAGGGAAATGTTGTTCTCTCTTCAAATACCTTGAGAGCCTTTTAATAGGCATTTGTGTATTTTATAATTTGAATCTGTCACATCTTAAAATCAGCAGAGTAGTGTTTGTCTTTCTCATTCTTTGGAGAATGACTATGTTTTAACGGCACAGATTTTTTAAAAAGTACTCCCTTTTCAGTGTACTGTACAGTGTAAACTACAACTTCCCCCCTCTTTTATTTTTTTTAAAAAGCTAATTGATTTGTTACATGTCTCTTACTTACATCTAGAAATTTTTTGGTTTTCTCCAGCTGTTTCTCTAGAGCTTGATTTTGTTGTCTTAGATCCATTAGTTCTGCATTCTTTTCTTGCTCTAGTTCTAAAAACCGGTTCACTTGTTCCTCGATATCAGTTTCCAGTACCTTCACCTGCTTTTGAAGGTAGTCATATTCTTTTTCAGCTTGCTTCTGCACTTCTATTTTTTCCTTCATTAGCTTTTCTGTCTCTGCCAGCAACTCTGTTTTATGGGGAAAAAAAATTAAAGTTACATACACTTCATTAAGTCTGTCAGATCAAAACCATTCCCAAGACTGTGTTCATGCTACAGTACAACAAAGGATGGAAATAAGTTTGGGTTTTATCAAAATTATGTGGCATCTCTCAGTAAAAAGAAAAAAGTTAACATAAAAAATCATACAAAACCCCAGAAGAAAAGACTGAGACGTCTCAGCTTTCTTTACAACACACTGATTTAATTGGTTATTTAGGAATATAGCAACACATCTCATCACCATGAACAGTTAAGTATATAGATTTTAATTAACACTGGGGAGGGTGTATGATGTTATTAAAACCCAACTATCTTCTCATCCAGTAGGACTGATCCAAGTCAACACAGATTTTCCAGCAAGTGCAACATACAACATTTTAATGTAGAAATACTACAGACATTCTCCTGGTGAGTTACAAGAAAAAGAAAGAGGGATTTTCTGCAGTTGGGTTCTTCTTGCAGGTAATAACCCTGTCACTGTTTTTCATAGTTTATAGAAAGTGCCCGGGACCATAGGAGAGTGGCAGCTGCTGCAGCAGATAGCACCATACCACTCCACTAAGACTGCCACTCCTGTAAGACTGCATGTTTATGTTCATATTTAATGGAAGCTGAGGCTTCATAGCTGGACAGCATGGACTCTCCACATGTGATGAGCACGTATAATATGCTTTGTTAATATAAAGCAAGAGAGGGGGAAAGTGTACTGTATGGACTATATATAGGCCTTGGAAACCTGTTTTGAAGTTCCCAGTGACCCATGAAACCCAGACACAACCCCCCCCCCCCCCAAATTTTGAAAAACCTTTTGGTAATTTGGTTCCCCTTCCAAATCCAAGATAAGCCATATTTTAGCTGATTCCAAGACCCAGAAGTGATGTGTCATCACTTCTGGTTGTGCCAGGAGTAGCCATGTGGCTTTTGTAGGGTGAAATGGTATCCATTCCTTCCACTGTGGCTCACCCCTAGTATAAAGGATATCGATGCTGCAATCACAATCCCCTGCTGATTTTGAAGTAGGCTTATTACAAATAAATATATGGTTCAGGATTTTTGTCAAATAAATCAAAGAAAGAAAAGTCACCAGACAATGACCATTATTGTTACTTTTTTGCACTATACAATACAGATCTTTGAGTACCATCATCTTACATCATCCTTGCTTCCTTAATCGTTTTACATCAATACAGAAATCATATTTGCCAAGTATATTATCAACTGATCTATTTGTAGTTAAAACCAAACCCTAAACTCAAAAATCATTGAGTGACTAAGATGATGGTTATTTAATGAATCTGCTTTTTTAAAAAAGAACTTACAGATGCATTGAACATAGAAATTGTGAGCAATTGTTATTTAAAAGGACACTGTGGGCATGAAATACAGTATGAAAGCTGCAGGCCAGTTAAAGATAATGTAAGTAAGCAGAAAGCCCAAAGAGAGACCATGATTAATAAGTGTCAGTAGTTGTTAAATCTGCCACCCAATGAAAGATTGGCCATGCAATATACGAACACACCTGCTTGGGAAGCTGCATCGACTGCAGCATCTACTAGGCCTAGGAGAACAGAAAAAAACAAGAAGCAAAAGTAATTCACATGCCATCTATAGTTTTACTCAAGGTGCAATACTGTATGAGGAAAATGAAGCTGAAGACAGAATGTGGAAGTCAATGAAAATGCCTGATGATGTAAGAAATGTATCATTAATTTGTTAAGTACTGTACAAGAGTTTAGCATTTTCTTACTATCTCAATGTGGAACACATTTATTTTCTAGAAAGTCTTATGAACAGCCAACTCACATCACATCTGTTCCAGTAGGCATTCAGAATGATAACCTAATGTTAAACTTATTGGTTACAAGAACAGTGCAAAAGAGAAAACACAGTATCAACAGCTCTAAATACTATGCTTTTAAAAGAGTAATGAATTGGTAATAGCTACCTCTTTAACTATTGCTGCTTTGTTCACATTAAAAATTATATTTCACATGCAGGTGAAAGCATATTCCTCTTTAAGCTTCTTTAGAACATAATTTTACCCACATTACCAAAGCATTTAAAAAAGATGTTTTGCACTGAATACAGGATTAAATAATGGATTGTTTTATAAAGGCAAATATTGGTTGAACAAACATTTATTCACATTAAACAAGCTTTGTATATTGTTTCTATAAACTACCCAGCAAAAGGTCAACACTACATAATAGAATAAAATACAGATTTTGTTTCCTGAGCACAGTGTATTTGGGCAAGGGGTGGCTCCCCTATGAAGTTCACTAGTAGATTACGAGCAAACACCATCATGTAGGCTAGTCTATTTCACATAATTATTATAAGGCAAAATGTTGTTCTGAGCATTCTGATGGATAGAGCCACAGACATAACTAATATATTACACCAGAATCCACTTTAAGTATTTAAGGGCCTCAATAAACCATCCCTTTGGAGAGGCCTGCAGCTGTCCTTTCCTTGTTGTATCGGGGCTGTGGCAACTAAACGCCGCAGCCCTGATCTGGACTTTCCACAGCGCAAAAAGAAGCCACAAAAAGTGGCTCCTTTTTGCGCTGAGGAAAGAGCACCTTAGCCACTGCGGCAACAGATGTTCTCCGCTTCTTGGCACAGCGCATGTAAACGCTGCGCCGAAGATGCAGCGTGACGCCACCCGTCATCTGGTCAGGCAGGTGACATGAGGGTGGTGTGGGGGCGGCCAGTTGCCACGCCCCCACTCTGGCTCTTTATTCCAATCTGTAGAGGCTCTTCATGACAAGCAAATGCTAGCCAGAGTGTCACACAAGAATTTGTTATATTAAATGGGCTGTTTTCTAATCATTTAAAAATCTGTGCTTCCAATGACCAGCATTGTTGTCATTTCTTGAAACCAATTTTAAGAAAAAGATGAGATATAAATCCAATAAATAAATTCTAATGGGTTAAGATGTACACAGGTACTGATAACCCCCAATAGGTAAATTGCATAACACCCTCTATAAAGTAACCTTGTGCATCTATAGACCTACCATCTACAACAGGGATGGGGTTCATGCACCTCTTCAACTGTTGTTGGAGTGCAAGTTCCAGCAGCCATAGCCAGCAGAGCAAAAGGTGGGGAATGATGGGACGTGTAACTGAGTAACAGCTGAAGGGATATATGATTCCCACCCAATCTAAAATGTAATTAGCACTCCTTTCTGGATTAGAGAAGTATCAAATAATTCGGCTATGACAAAAGACTTTACTTTGAACTTTCAATCTAGTATTCAAGTCTTCAGTTATAGAGCTACAGAGGGATATATGCCATGCTGTGTCTTGCTGCCCAAGATACAGTGATGACTGCTGAGTACTACCATAACCTTCTGCTATGGCTTCATTTATAACCATGTGAGTTATAAGTAACTTCACTTGCCATTAATTCTAAGCATATTGAGTTAGAAACCATGTAGTACTTGTGTATCTTAGTAGACCTAACATTCTAGTTACCTTAAATAAAGCAACCATATCTCTTTCTATGTTGATACCTTTACCTTTTAACCAAGTTATCAGAAACAGACAAAAATTTACCTACGGAAAGAGTTGGGTGGTCAGAGATTGCCAGCAGCCAGAGATCTGACTCTGAGATCTTAACCTAAGATACCCTGGATATCTCAACTGAACCATTCACTACTGAGAGGAAGAATGAGATTTTTCTATCAATGAAATGTGGTGGTTACCTTTTTTATAAGTATATTTATAATGGATTCAGTCCTGTCAATAAAATCTGCATTCAGTATGGAGAGATGCCCCAAAATAAGACCAGCATTCCTACTGTTCATTCTGCAGGCAAAAATCTTAGTGAGTCAATTCCAGGAACAATATTTAGGACTCAAGCCCAGCCAGGCAAGGAATGTGTTACCATGGGTTACCCAAATAAGTAAGCTGTTGTCTCTCACATTATTTAGAGCATGATATGAAAAATAAAGTAAAGGTTAGTTAGTGGATCCTAATTCCACTATACATAGACTACCATATCTTTTCCACTATATGATAGTGGTGAAGTTATCTGGAGTACTGCAGGTGCTCTGTTTATGGAAAGTGATTTGTTTAAAGTCACTCTGCTCCACAAGCAAGGAGCAATTAGCATGGTGCAACAATTCTCTACATGTGGTACAGTATAAAAAACAGTGTTACAGAAGGCAAATTATCTAGTGTTTCTTTCTCCTCTCCCACCTCTACATTTTAACAAAAATACAGGCATTAGTAACTGGTAAACCCAGTCAACATATCTGAAAGATTGTGAGTAATACATACGTTGTTCTACTGGTCCTGCATCAGCTTTCATAGCATCCTTTTGTCTGAAGAATAACTCTTTCTCTTCTTGAAGCTGTTGTCTCTCAGCCTCTAGTTCCTGTAATTTGTTACCTGTACACAGAAGCTCTTGCTCAAGATGGTCTATTGCATCTGTTTTATCCTGGATTTGCTTTTCCAGAAGTGATTTTTCATCTGCATAGCCATCAATAAGATCTATCAGAAGAAAATAAATGCTAAAAACCACAAGTATATATTTCAAATGTACAGCAAAAACAAATGTTCAAAAACCTTTTGGCAAGTATGACTAGACTAACAAATGCAGTATGAAATTCTGAGTTGAAAAACTTTACCCCAACCTAAACAACTCAAACATTAACGTTTTTATCTTCAATTTTAGTGTTGCTTAAAGAAGAACTATATACCTTGACTTACATGTCTGAAACAAAATTATTAGGGTGGGTTGAGTTTATGATGTTCATGTGAAATAGTCTCCCTCCCCTCCCTCTCACACACAATTATTGGAGCAATAGCAATGGCAATAGCAAATACATTTCTATACCACTTATCAGTGCACTTAAGCACTCCTTAAGTGATTTACAATGTGTAAGCTAATTACCCCCCAACAAGCTGGATACTCATTGCGTGTATATGTGTGTATACATTTAATTTAGATATTCTACATATTAATAGTGAAAGGATTCTCAGGAGTGGATTCTTCTACAGCTAAAATAGACCATTAATGCAAAAAAAAAAAAAGTCCACAGAAGGGACAATAATTCAAAAATATGTTTATACTGGCCAAGGTTCAACAGTTTACTTCAGTATCCATTGCCAGCAGATACTCTCCCTTCCACTGTGGCTCTATGTCATGCCAAAAAGTCTTCTCAACAATTTTGGAACAGATTTTTAAGGATCATGAGAAGGGGAGTGCTAAAGAAGGCAGGTTAATGCATCCCTATGGCATATTATGTCAACACACTTTTAACCAAAAACACTGATTTATGAATGGTCAGATTAGAAGAGATGCATCAGTACAAAGTACTACAATTCTTCACAAGTTAAGTTGATTGCTTCAAAGCTAATCAAAACTGAAGTATAAACTTCAGTGCTAGCTGTTAGTGAAAAGATTTCTTAACAGAATACGATATGATCAAAGGTTTTACACTTTGTACTAAACTGCTTCCTCCCCAATTGTGGGCCCTCTGTGTAATAGCAAAATGAAGTTGAGATTTGAACCCATTAGACTATCAAGGATTACCACACATATATGTGATGAGTCTATATACTAACTGATTATGTAAACCACAATAACTTTTCACAATAAGACCTCAACATTCCAAGTATTTTGTTATCATTATTTATTTGGTTTCCACCCCCATACTTTATGAATATTAGAATTCCTGTAAGTATTACAGAAATTAGAATTCCTGAACTTGGATGTGATCTAAATAATTACTTTAGGTACTTCAGGTTTGCTTTAAGTAATTTAAGAACTTTAAATTACTTTAAATAATTGTTTTACCAAGTGAATTTTCCTCCTTTCGTCCATACCATATCACAATGTCCCTTTCATTTAATAACACTCTCTATTTACATACACACACATATAGTGGTAATGGGGCTAAGGATGCGATGCTAGTTGCAAAAAAAACCCTTGAATCCTACTCTAGTAAATCCTAATGAATCCTACTTTTTAATATATATATATATATATGAGCCTATTAACACCAAATATATCAAAACTGCAATACAGAACAAAACATGCATTTTCAGTGGAATTCAAATTATTCACTACTAAATGAAGCAGGAAGAAGCAATGGCTGCACTTAGTGCAGATGGAGATTTGTATCTTTATACCAGGACAGATGGGCTTAATTCATTTGTAGTAAATCAGTGGTAAGAATATAATGTAACAATAGAAAATAGAAATTTTGTAATTGTAATGGTAATTTTATTTTTGTAAAAAATTAAGGGGTATTTGTCATGTTACTTATAACATTCAAAGCAATGTTATAAATTTGTTGGGTCCATCAGTGGCATACCTTCCAAATGCTTTTTCTAAGAAAGTGCCATAAATAAAATATTCTTTAACTTTTATATGGTGCTCACTTTCACATGAATTACCTAAGAGCATGTTAGTAAACTACCTAATGTTTCCTAAAAATAAATAAATAAATCTTATGTAGTGAAATTCAGATGTAAGTCCAGATACACTTTCCAATAGGCTTGCCTTGACGTTAGTAAATGAGTTAGGAATGGTACCCTGAATACAAGTTTGCCCTTAAGCACTAATGAAAACATTGCCAATATACAACACAAGATTGTATTTTGAGACCATTTATAAAACCTAGGCTTTTTGAGAATAAAGCACAAAGATTCAAGTATTAAATGAATTTATTTTGCATTTCATACACAGTAAATAATATATTTTTATTTTAGTATTCCCTAATGAAAATATACTGTGTTTATTATCCATCTTGTTGATGGTTCAGTGAAGTTGGTCTCTCTGAATTTTGAAATTAAACATCCACTGATCCATAACCTAGACACCTGATCACACATTTAAAATCTGGGATCATGTGTATTTTGGATAGAAGTTAGCTGAAAAGCTATCTTATGTTGAAAAAATACCACAGCTTAAAATCAACTCTCCTAGTAACGACTTCAAAAAGTAGTTATAAAAATGTAATTAGGCTTGGGCCCTAAATGATAAATTTTTATTTTATGTCCTGTCTCTAGTTTTTGTAAAATAATCTGAAAATGTGTCTTACCCTACAGTGTCTGTTAACAAATGGTTATAGGAGGTCTGCTGCCATATAAACTTGCTATACAGGTTCAACAGATTGTACATCATATGCAAAGGCTGGCATTATAGTGTGTGTTATTATAACTTTATGCTGCCAACTAATGGTGGCATGCATACTGAAAATGTTGAAGTTGATGAAAGAATTCTTTATCAAATTTGCTGAGCAGAACTAATAATTAAAATTCTCATTTAGTTGTCTTCTCCATCAATAAATATGCAAGCAAATTATGCTATGCATCACAGAAATAAAGACGTGACAATGGTGGCCTTCAAAGGAACAAACCTTTCACTGTATTTAGTTTGAAGTGCAAGACTGGAAGAAAACGTGAGATCATACATTGCAGAAAACTTCTAAAATTCCCACCCCCCTTTATCTTCCCCTTAACTTTTAGAGAAGACAATCAGTTATGTGTTTTAGTCTTCATTTCTGAGCACACGCTCTCGCTCCACTTTTCTTTTCTAACAATTTGAATTACTTTTCTATTTACTTGCATTCTCCTTTACTACAGGGGAAAAAAGATATTTTTATAATTTATCTGAACATTTGGGAGGGATGCCAGAGATTACTAAACTAGAGAGAAATAATATGTAAGCCTTATATACCAGATGACTCATCACTTACTCTCTGCTTTGCTGAGCTCCAGTGCCAACTGCTCTCTAGCTTTAACTTCTTCATCAAATCGCTCTTGTAATTCTTCATGACATCTGAGTAATTCAGTGGTGTCTTGTTCCCGTTTAAAGGACTCTCGCATGAGTTCTGTTTGTGTAACTTTAGCATGTTCAAGCTATGGGATAAGAGAATAAAATGTCATTTTTGGAAAGTACGTATTTCCAAGCCATGTATCCATCCATCCTGTAAGAAGACCTAAATACCCTAAAGGCACACATCTGTTCTTGGAAACTAAGCAGTGTCAGCCTGGTTTGTACTTGAATGGGAATCCACCAATGAATACCAGGTGCTGTCGGCTATATTTCAGAGGAAGGAACTAACAAACCACCTCTGAATGCTCCTTGCCACAGGGTCACTAAGTTGACAGGTGACTTTAAGGCATGCAACACACACACACACACACACACACGGAAGCCTTTTCATTAACTAGTACAGGCTTCTAGTTCAAAACTTTATTGCTCTAACACAGTGTGGTTAATAACATAAGCAAATACCTGCACACTATAGTACAATGACTCACACTATCACATGACCACATCCGCGTCTAAGTGCCGGAACTCAAGACTTCCTAGTTTACATCAATGTACAGCAGATTATTTTTATATTAAATAAAAGCTTTGCAGTGCTTAATACAATCGTTAGCACATGCTATCTTCCATCTAACTGGGATAGAAGTAGAGTATCATAAGACAATTGCTTTCATGCACCAAAAATAATTCTACTTTATAAACTATTTGTGCTTTATACTATTTTCAAATAGCACAAGGCACACTGCCGTATGATATTCATGTGGGTAAAAGAAACAAACCTCACTTAGATCAAAGTTCAGAAAATCACAATGAACTTGAAACAACCTTACAGTCAAAGTTTATTGCGATCTAAACATCCTTTATAACACTGAACACTGACATCGAAGTTTTCCATCTAATGTTTAATTTGCAGAAATGTGTACTTAGCTAACAGACTTTGGAAATGAATTTTTAAAAGGGCTTTTTTCATTCTAAAACCCAGTCATTTCAAAGAGCAGTATTTCATACTGCTGCGAGTGCCAAAAATCCTGCCTCCCTTATTTATATATATGTCTTATATCTGGCACAAAATTCAGCCTGGCTGCTGACATTTCATACAGTACTCAAATTACAAAATGGCAGAGCACATATTTGTTTAACTACAGGAATAAAAAAATCCACACCTTTGTTTTTATAAGTATGGTTAATGGTGGAGATCTAATAACACATTTACTTATTATACAACTTGCAATACTATGTTTCACAGACCTGTACTTCTTTAATATTAACTAAGTAATGCTCTGACCAATTAGTTAACACTGACAAGATAAACAGTGTGTTTCAGGTGAATGGTTTTTTATGTTACCTTTTAAAAAAATGTTTATCTATTTTGGTCTTTTCTTTCTCAAAAGGCAGCTGGTAAAATGAAAAAAAGGCAAGCAGCAGCACTAAGAAAGAAGTGGAAGACAATGACATTTGGGCACACACACACAAATGTGGTGGGCCAATCTCAGTATAATAGCTGCACCTGGACTCACTCATGGTCAGCAATAAATGGCAAACAGTTGGCCCATCACCAAATATGAAGATGAGAGGTTGATACCAACTTAAACACTCAAAATCCAGCACAACAGCTACAGGTTTAAAAGTCATCTGGCTCTGCAACAGCATATGTTCTTGTTGTGTGTCTCCATGTTGTTTCCAACTTATGGCAACTCTAAGGCAATCCACTCACTGAGATTTCTTGTTCTTGGCAAGATTTGTTCATAGAAGGTTTGCCTTGGTCTCCCTGTGAGGCTGAGAGAGGCTTCCATGGCCAAGTGAGGATTCAAAACCCTGGTCTTCAGAGTCATAATTAAATGCCCAAACCACTGTATTACAGTGGCTCACTCACAGCATATATATTTTTAAAGTTGCAGAAAATTATAAACACTTCTTTAGATATAATACATCTATCTATATAAAGTCAAACAAAAATAATATCATACCTGCTACAAGCTATACTACTGATTCCTACATGATTTAAACAGCTGCCTAAAAAACCTACTGGCAAATAATGCTAGATTGCCAGGATGATACCTTGAAACTAGGACAATTTAGAATTAAACCATTACTATGGTCTGCATTTGCCAACTGAACAGCATATTCAACAGAAGCACACATTCTGATATGCTGAGAAAATGTCTCTTATACTAAATTATTTCTGTTAAATGTGATAATTAAATATTAGCTTAGTAACATGCAGGTTAAGTACAACATTCTTATGTCTTATGTTTAAATGGCAAGGGGTAAAATTACATAGCTACCTGAAACGTATAACATCAGGATCACTTTACACATAATCATGATTTCAGTTCCACTGAATAATGTTAATAATTTCTGAAAAGTCTGACTATCTTTCATTTCAAATAAACAACATTAAATAGAAAAGTATCACCAAGTGTATAACTTTAAACTTTTCCCCTTACAATTTTTGACAGGTATAGTAAAACATACCCATACAGACAGAAATTTCTTGAAGTCTTTTCATACTTACTGAATAAGGGGGTGTAGGCAAAGAAATTTTTGAAATCACTTTTAATCTATGTCCATTTTTCTTATGGCTAATATGAACAATGGAAGTATTGATAACTACAGCATTATTTTCATCCAAGTTGTCCGTAAAAGGAAAAGGATATGGTAAAGGCACACGAGATTCAACTTCGTAAGTATCTTCTTCTTGGCTATTTTCTGACTTCAAGCCACTAAACAGATTTGATGCCCAGTATGTACTGTAGGAATCCATTGCACAACAAAATGTTGCTGTGTTCTCTTATCAGATTAGCTTCCTTTCCTTGGTTACAATAGATTTAAATATTCTGGGGGAAAGGCAAAGTAGCACACCAGTTGTCTGCCTTGGAATGCTGCTGAGAGCCAAGAACTATCAGTTCACACTTGGATAAGTAACCGCAAATACAGGGAAGTCCCAGGTAAATACCGTTAAGAAAAAGAAGTGTCAACATTAGCCGACTTCACAGCTCTACAGCTTTTTTCCCCTTGATATCAATCCCAAAAAGGCATTTGAAACAAAATGGATGGTAACTTGAGCCAAGCAGTCATAGCAGGAAATAAACATTATCCTCATTATTAGACTATGTACCCTGCAGCAAGCTGTCAGACCATCACAACAAAAATCTGCAGAATCTTTCAATGTTTCAAAAATCCCTACTGAAGAAAGGCAGTAATACATGACTAAAGTAGAGTGCCATTCAGCCTTTATTCTTTTCATGGAGTCGGAGAAAGAACAGTTTTGAAGTCAGATAAAACAGCCATCAGGAAAAGTAAAAGGCTGTGTCAGTGCTGAGAAAGAAGTCAGGACAGTGGGAGTGGTTTCATTTCTTTTATTGCAGGTACACAGGCAGATGGAATTTGAATTAACACACCCACAATAAACCTTGCCCAACAAGATTCAGAAAATGAAAGTCTGAAAACTTCAAGACTACTAAATTTCACCCCACACTTTCTAAAAAGCTTTTAAAAACAGCAGGACCCTAATGCAATTGTTCTAATTCTTGTGTCATTCTTTAAAGAATTTCATTTTGTTTCCTTCTGAACCATCATGGGAGCAAGGTAATTTTTCAGACTTTCACTGTTCATAGCTTTCCAAAATCCCTATCAATGTTTCTGGTTTTGTTATGTAAATCAATGTGTTCCATGACATGCCACATTTAGATTGCTCCTGCCACAAAAGAAACACGCTATTCAAACAATGAATACATCATTCTTCAGGAAGTGGCCAAGAGAATAATCATTTTTACACTATAACTTGTGAATAAATTAGGTAGTTATTGACCAAAAGAAACGAAGCTTTTGGTTTAACATGGCTGCTTGACATTGTCTGTTTGTTGCCCTGTAATAAAATGTCTTCATTGAAATATATCATTATCAGACGCAATCTTGGTTGGGAGTGCTGTAGTATAATTGTAGGGCTTGGAAATTTATATTTAAAAAGTAATTTGTTTCTGTACTTCATGATAATGTTTAAAAAGTAATTTGCTATCATTACTCATTACAACGCACAAAAATAATTAACCGCACTATTGCACTATTCACTTAATTTTCATCCTTTGGATAGGTTGTAACAGATGATTGAAAGTGCAATCCCAAGCCGCTGCTGACACTTTTATCTTCTTGCTAATTTGTTTTTCTAAACGCCAACTGCACTGATAAGCCTTTAGATATAGTTAACCCTTTACTTTTAACTTTTTTGCTTTTACTAGATACTTTCCCCCATTTTTCTTTAAGTCTCATCACTTATTTTTTCACCTCTATTTTACAAATAATTTCTGTTTCACTGCTGCTCAAAGAAATAAAAATCCTTTTCAATATTGACTGTGAATCTTGATCAGAGACTCACTGGGCAGCAGTCAAATTTTCGCATTAATTTTTTCTCTGTTCCTCACTTTGAAATTTTAAGTAATGTGGTTAATCGAACCATTTTAGAGACTAGCTCCTCATTGGTTTGTTCTCTCTCTTTCTCTGAGGGCCAACATGTGTCTCCATTTTTGGTTTCTAATTCAGTATTTAAGGATCCCCATTTAATGATGCCATTCTATCTAAATTTTATAGCATTTCTAAATAAGGGGAACTTTGGAAGAGAGAGAATGGAAACCTTGACTAGTTGGCAAGGCAAGAAATTTAAAACAAACGTGAGGGAGATGGAGTCAATGCTTTTAACCGATTTGGAACTTTTGCACTCCTATCTCAAGATGCTGGCACAAAGGATAAACTCATGAGTGTGGATTGCTCAGGGAGTCATCTAGCAAATGAAGCCCAGTACCTAGAAACTTTAAGATATCCTCAACAATTAGTGTCAAAGTTGCCAGATACTAATACGAGATACTAAAAATGAAAAGTCATACCCAACATGTGATAGCCGTATATGAACAAATCAAAATGGGGAATAATTCCACATTCAGAACTTTGATGGCATGGTAAAGAAGTGAAGGAATGATGTTGTGCACTCCATAATATTTGTGTGGAAGTTTTCCTTTAAACAATAACATGCCCTTCACTATATGTAGACTCCCAAAGAAATCAGTAATGAAGCCATGGTAACAAAGGTAAAATTATGCTCCCTCCACAAGATAAATTGGTGCTCTCTTTACTGTACTACTGATGAGAGGTGAAGATGTTTCTGTTATGTCAAGCTCTTAATGGTGTTTAAGATAACTCTATGTTTAATATTATATTTCTGTAACGTTCTGAATCTTATTATTGTTTTATTTTATTTGTATAACCATCTCAAGGACCTGTGTAAGTACAGAGCTGATTCATAATGGCTATAAATAAAAAATAAGGTTTGAACACTTAATGCTGTTATCTTAAATACATTTAAACATTTAACTGAAAGAACTTTCTACAGAAAAGATAAACTTTCAGAAGTTCTGAAAAACAAAAGACACCCCCCCCCCAAAATAGCAGCAAATTGTCAATCACCAGAAGGGCAATGGACGGAAATCAATACATCTGATTCTAAGGCTTCATGGCTATAGGTGGCTTTCTTAGAAAAGCCAATGCTCAAATTTCTAAGATACACATACACATTGTTAAATCCAATGTTAGTTTCACCTAGAATAGGTCCACTGAAAACAGTAAGACTTATCTAAGTGGTGACTAATACGCCCTATTTGTTTCTGGTTGAGACTAACACTGAATTCAGCCCAGAGGGACAGAAAAATTTAATATGATTAATCCTAACCTAGCTGATTAATTGTTCATTAAAATGTAAAGAATGGCTGACTGAAAAAATTACAGGTATTGGAAAAGTGAGCTATTATTAGAACTGTAAACCTTTTCGATGCATAGCTTTTACACAAAACAGAAGCCTTCATAATTGCCACAGCTCTGCAAATAAACTATCACACCAATCAACCTTTAAAAGAAACTAAATGAAGAATCTTCACATGGTAAAACACTGATCTCTTAGCCATTATATCAATCAAGAAATAGGTATGGGCTCACATACTAGCTGTCAGTTATGAGTTTCTTGTCTTCCCTGTCCTGATTCATTCTCTCTTTAGCCATTGCAAATAGGACTGCAGAAATTAATTTCAGAACTCCCTAAGAAATCCGAAGAGAGTCCCAACATATGTATAGAAATCAATACCCCCACTCTGAGCAAAATCCCATAAGAATCCTGTGACTCCTTAAAGACCAACACATATTTTTAAACTGGACACTACTTCATTGGGCACATCTGCTTTCAATATTAAGGTTACAACTAGCAAAACTACCTGAGTGGTGGTTTCATTGATTGTTTCCAGAAGTTTTTCAACTGCTGCCTGGAGTCGAGAACTAATATTTAGAACCAACTCTTCAGTTTTTGAGTCCATATCCACTCCAAGGTACTGGGTGAGTTCAAAACCTTCATCTGCAACTTCTGACCATATGCTATGCTCATCACCTTCTAGATCACTGCCATGATATGAGGATGATGTCTTTTCTGCACAATAAAAATAAAAATAAAAATGGAGGTGCCTTTTATAGCCCTTTGGCAATAAAATGCTTAAACATACTCATATACAAATGATGAATTATGAACCAAAATATACAAAAACATATGGCCATACTTACACTGTAAAAGCAGGACATCACAGCAACAAACATAAATTACATTTTGCACTGAAAGTTACACAAGTAAGGTAAAGAGAATGTTGAGTACAAAGCAAGCAAAGACAGCCAATAGAAAAGGAGATAATAACAGAAGAAAAATATTTTTGTAGCATGTCACAGTCTAGTCTCTCATACCAGATACATTATTGAAAATTAATCTTATTGGTTATAGTCACTGTTTCTATTTAGGGAGTGTTTGTCTGGTATTAGCAGCTGCACATAACAAGAACACAGAATATGACCTCTGAACCAGTAATGTTGAACCAGTAACATTCAGCTGTGTCTTTAATAAATTATTTTAGCACATTTATTTAAAGAATTAAATAGGGAATGGTTCACTTATTTACCTTGTTTATATCCTGCCATTCTTCCAAGGAACTAAAAGTGATATATAGGGTCCTCCTCCCCATTTTTATCTTCAAGGCATCATTGTGAGATAGATTATGTCATGGTCACCCTAATGAGTTTCATGGCTGAGGAGGAGACTTGAAGATACAGTAGTTCTCCACAGACCTAGTTCAATGCTCTAACCTTTAGCAGGGTGGTTAAAAAAGCTATAGAGAGTGTTGGAATTAGGTGATACATTATCTGAACAAAACAACTCATTGTATCTTCAGAAGAGGTTTTCTCCACCAGAAAGGAGAGAAATTATCTTACCACTTTCTCTCTTCCCATCCAGCCACTTGCAACTTTCCAAATCTGCAAGGGAGAGCTAGGTGACACTCTGGAGCAGATTTTTGGAGGAAATAAGTAGCTACAGGGCAACATGGAAACTGGCATGAGATGCCTTCCTCTCCAGTGACCCTCCACTAGTGGAAACAGAGTTCCGTGTATCCAGCTCCATCTTTTTTGACATTCAGAGCTACAGTTTGATGGACACTTATATGCAAGTAAATACCACCAGAATTAGGTGGACTTGCTTCCAGGTAAATGTATAGGGAACTGGACTGTAAATTTGGCATTCTATATTAACATACAGTCTACTAGTGAGTATGTGCAGAAATAAATGTGTGCATATTCATAGAGATCGAGTAACGTGGCAATAATCTAATTCAAAACAAAGACTTCAACATGAACAAAACCTACTAATGAATCAGCACTTATAGTTACTTTCAAACTGGATACTGTAGTTTGGTAGGGCTGCTGGGACACACTTCAAATTCAGGAGCTAATGCAAAGGTTACTTCTGCTATTTCTTGACAACTAATGTAAACATAAGACACAGCAGTGATCAGCAAGGTGAAATTGCAAGTGAAATTGCTGAATCACATTTTGGGAACAGTTATGTCTATTGTGAGGAATTGTCCCCACTTTGATTTGGCTTAGGTACTGTATATACTCGTGTACAAGTTGACCTCATGTATAAGTCGAGATCAACTTTTGGGACCAGAAATGGGGATTTTTATATGGCCTGTGGATAAGCCGAGAGTCAGACTTAAGGGGGCAGCACAGCTGGGGAGAGGCTCCAGGATCATCAGCGTCTCTCTAGCCGGGCTCCCTCCGGGCTCCCTTCCCAGGAGGAGGGAGCCCAGCTGAAGAGAAAGCAGCGAGGGGCAAACACACGTCCTTTCTCTGCCTTCTCTCTAGCTGGGCTCCCTTCTCAGGAGGAGGAAGCCCCGCTGAAGAGAAGGCAGGGAAGGGTGACTGCGTGCCCTTTCCCTGCCTTCTCTCTAGCTCAGGGGTAGGCAACCTGCGGCCCGCGGGCCGGATGTGGCCCGGCGAGGCCTTGGGACCGGCCCCAGCCCGGTCCTGCCGCCGATTGCTGCCGGGGCCTTTGGCCTCTCTCGCACAGGGGCAAGGGGGGCAATTGTCTATAGACACCTCAGAAACATGCATTTATATTAACATTTTTTAAAAAAATCAGCAAATTTTTTTGCATGTCCTCCACTTTTTTTAAAAAAAGTGTTCACCATTTGAAAATGTTGTCCTACATTTGTCCCGGTTTATTTATTTATTTAAATTTTTTAAAAAATTATTTAATTATTTATTTTTGGGCTTCGGCCCCCCAGTTGTCTGAGGGACAGCAACCCGGCCCCCGGCTCAAAAAGGTTGCCTACCCCTGCTCTAGCTGGACTCCCTTCTCAGGAGGAGGGAGCCTGGCTGAAGAGAAGGCAGCGAGAGGCGAGCGTGCGCCCTTTCCCTGCCATCTCTCTAGCTGGGCTCCCTTCTCAGGAGGAAGGAGCCCGGCTGAAGAGAAGGCAGCGAGGGGTGAATGCGCGCCCTTTCCCTGCCATCTCACTAGCCGGGCTCCCTTCTCAGGAGGAAGGAGCCTGGCTGAAGAGAAGGTTCCGAGGGGTGAACGCGTGCCCTTCCCAGTGTTGCCCCTGCTGGGTCGGAGAACCACACTGCCCCATGTATATGTCTACCCCAGGATTTTGGGGACCATTTGGGGGCAAAAATTTCTTGACTTATAGTCAAGTATATATAGTAAGTCATCAACTTATTTTTCTGAGCGTTTAAGTTTAGAACAACAAATAGGAAACCCTTTCCAGATGTATAAACCATGGTTCTTCTCATTCATAAGCAAAGATTAAACCAGTTTCTCCATTAGGATGTAATGGGTAACTGTTGTTCAAACAAGCATAAAATCACATCAAACAAAGCACAGACGTGAGGCCATGGTGAGAAGGAGCACATAGGCATGCGCCAGGCCTTCAAATTCATGGTTTGGCAGCATAAGGAGGTTACATCTGAACTGTGGACCTTAACAGGAATTAACAGTGTCCATGAGAGCCACAGTGGTATGGTGGTTTGAGTGTTGGAGAGGGACACTGGAAGACCAGGGTTCAAATCCCTGCTTGGCCATGGAAACCCACTGGGTGACCTTGGGCACGTCACACTCTCTCAGCATCAGATAAGGCAAAGGCAAGCCTCCCCTGAACAAATCTTAGCAAGAAAATCCTGTGATAGGTTTGCCTTAGGGTAACTATAAATCATAAATAACTTGAACAACAATATACAATGTCTATTTCTGCTTTGGTCATGCTGCCTGCATGGAGTATAGTTAGAATTTTCAAAACAACTTACGCAAGTATTTTAAAATGCTGAATTAAAAAATGGCAGACTATCTTTGTTAATATAACATCACTGAAATATTTTCCTTAATATTCATTACTGTTACATATCTCCTTTTTGCTTTTTTTAGGGCTAACATAAATTTTTATAAAACTTGCAACACTACATAAAAAATAAAATAAAAACATAGTTTTATATGAATGGAATGGATATCTGGATGAAATTTATTTACATTCACTTGGCACCTTTCATCTGCACAGGATTTCAAAGCACTTTACATGTCCTGCAGAATGCAAACTCATTATCATAAAGGTGCAGTTTCTTTAAGGATTGCTGGCAACTATTTTAAACCAACAATGTTTAGAATGGATTTGGAAAAAGGAAGAAATCTTAAAAGTTCCAAATCCTTCTAAATAAACTTGGCACAAACTTAACTACTCATACCTTTTACAAGTACCCAGGAGGTGAAGAGCCTCTGGGTGTTAAAGTGTTTTGCAGGAGCTTTAATATCCTCAGAGTAGAAAGGACCTTTGGAGATGCACATCCAGGATACTGTTTGTCAATGCTATACCAATACATTGGTTAAGACTGAGTTGAGGGAAAGAATACCCCCTACTGAGCCACCAACACCACTTACTGACACAACTGATGTTCTTTGAAGGTCACCCATCTTAAGTATTGAGCAGGTAAGAGACCCTGCTTAGCTTCTGACAAATAACAACCTGGAGTACAATAAGCAGAGCTACAGAAAAGATACAGTCAAATAAAAGGATATATTAGTTACTGTATATTCTTTACTGTGACAAAGACCAATAGGTATTGATTATTAAGGTCCAGTCCATAACACTGCACAATGTTTCCTTTGCCACAAGAAATAGGGCATCCAGAGCTTCTAGCTTCTTGAAACCACTGCTCTTTACCATAGTAACACCTTGAGAAGGTACACTGCTGAATGCCCTCTCATTTTGTGACACTGAGGGCTAATTGTGGGTAAGGAAGATCCAACAGTGTAGTGTCCTTCAATAAAGCTGACAAAGTTGTTACTCCAACTTTTGCCTTCAGTTATTACATTTCTCATGGAAAGATCTTGTAGCACCTTTGTGCTACAAGATCTCTCTACATACTGATTCGACAGACTAAGATGGCTATATCTTTTAATTTCTAATGGAAGTGGAAACACACCCTTTTTCAATTCAGTGTAATACTACAGGATGTGTATTGTTGTTTTTGTTAAATCCTTCAAGTAAATAAAAAGGTTTGGGGATTTTGTTAGCTAAAACATTTTAACTAATTATTGTAAGGAACATTTGTGTAGTCCAAACTTATTTATTACACTCTGTAACCATCATATTTAGAGGAAATTTTCCTTGATGCAATGTGCTGCGATTAGCTACTTTACAATACAAGATAATATTTTCACAAAATTACATGAATGCATACAAACACTGGAACTTCTGAATGTTTATGAAATATCTGTGCATCAAATCAACAAGTTTCATGTTAACAGTCTCTTTTTAAAGTAGCTGATGTTTATTCAAGTGTTTATATGATTATAATGTCCCTCATTTCTTCCAATGACTTAGGAACTGTCTTAAGATTACAAATATTTTGAATATACAGTTTTAAATAAGAAATGGGAGTCATATGCCCCTCCAATGTTACTAGACTGCAACTCCTACATTCATCAACATTGCTTATGCCATGTGGACAAATGTGGCCTGTGGGCCCCGGGAACGTTTTTTGTGGGCTTGGGGGGGGGGTCAATGGGGGGAGGCTTTAACACCTGAAAATACATCTTATAGTGTGTGGATGGCCTCTCTACCATGTTTGGAGGTTGTCTGGGCCTTCTAAAGATCAAACTTAAAGTCAAACATATTTTTTGCAAAAACACTCCAATTATGTTTGCTGCTGCAATGCTTCAAAATGTCTACTTGCAGGCATGAGCTACATTTCCACCTCATTCTGAAGACTTCCTGGGCCAATCTGAACTCAGCAGAGGCCTTTTTGGGAAACCTCAAACATGGTAAAAATGCACCCATTCTGACTATAGGCCTGGGGACATTTTTGTTTCGTGGGAGGAGATGCAGCCCTCTAAGGTCTCGTTGGGGGCTAATGTGGCCCCCTTAGCCTTCTGTAGTTGCCTATGTCTGGCTTATGCCAAATAGAACTTCTGCAAATTTTGATCTAACAGCATTTGGAATGGCACATGATTCCCTTCCCTGACTGAAAGTATGGTGGAGTATTAACTAACCAGCCCTATGTGCTTTGTGCAGCATTTTTTTTGGAAGCTCCTGTCATTTTGTGATGACGTATTTATACGGTCCTTATGGGAAGATGAACCATAGTTATGTGTCTAGATTTAGCCAGCCTTGTGAGCTCCTTGGGGATAGATGATAGCTTTCTAGGTGTTATTATACAGGCCACCAGCACAGGGGGAAATGTTTCTCAGCAACTGTGCTGCTAAGCCAGATCACAAGTACAGGGTTTTACAGACTGAGGACCTTCAGATGATTGGCATAGATCTAATAGCCTCCTATCAAGTTTTTAATTCAATTAGCTTCCCCCCAATAAGATGAGAATGGCAAGGTGCTCAGTAAGTCTTTGGGTTATGAGATCAAGGAGGACATCAAATCATAAATGTGTTCTGCAGGGCCATGTTCTCTCCATCACTGTTCACACACTGAAGAAAATTGGCTGCCTAGAAGCATGAACCAAAAGCATGGCTGCAGTGACAGTGGTGAAGTGAAGTCTGGTAAAGATGAGTGGTGGGATGTGGGAATACAGCATCCAACTGTAGGACAAAGCAAGATAAAGTAGTAATAAAACACATTTCCATATGTGAAACAATATGCAGTCCATGAACAACATTTTGCATACACATGCACTGTGCTACCTAAACAATAGGCCACAGCTGCTTAATATATACATTAAAAAAATTACAAAGCAGAATACATATGTGTGCAAAACCTCCATAAATGTCTGCATTCAGCATATGATCAACATCAAAGTGGACAACTATAGCAAATCTGAGGGCCAATTATCTGCCATCTGACAGTATACAAAAGGCCAAAGAAGAAAACAAACAAACAAACAAACAAACAAAAAGAAGACAACTTTTTTGCTTGAAAAATTGGTATTTTTATGTTAAACAGTGAGTCCAAAAAAAAATTTAACATTTTTTGGGGTTAGGGAGACACAAAAACAACATTGGGCACTTAGATGCAACTATAAGGCTATTTTACAAAGATGTACTTTCTTGGAAAGAGCAGAAAACCAGCATGGTGTAGTGGTCTGAGTGCTAGACTAGAAGACCAGGGTTCAAATCCCCACTGGGTCTCTGAGCTTCACATGACAGCAATTTTATTGGATGGAATTTTGACTTCAGTCCCAGCTCCAATTAAAATCTTGTAGCACACAACACTACATCATATTCTGTACCTTTGTACAAGCACAGTGGTAGCACATTTTTGTAGGCACAGTAAGTCCTTGATTATATAACTACCCTTGGCAATAAACCCCCAAATCCATTGGATTTCCTTTCCTGTTTGGCTGACATGTTACCTTAAATGACTGAAAATGTTAGATTTCTTATGTTGAATTGTTTGATTGCAGCTATGCAATCTGATTTTACAAGTATATAATTTAGACATATGAACTATTTGAAACTATGAGAGTATTTTATAGTAACCAGTACAGCAAAACCAATGGGTTGAGGGTGTTGGTTGGTTGGTTAGAAGAAGGTGTTCTCTTGTGGACTAGGTCTGATGGTAAGAATTCATTATACAACTCTTTCTTCTGCATTTTTCCCCATCTGAACCAAGCTGGGGGTCATTTGCATTTGGTAAGAAAAATATTTGTTTTGATGTTACCGTTCTAGTTTTGCAGATCCCATTTTCTGGGACCAGGACTGATGCAAAATTTTTGAGGTATTGTGGGTGATTAGAAACAAAAGGGTCTACTGACTGGTCATGGAATATCTTCCTCATGAAGGCTCATCAAAATCCCATTTACCTTCTCCGCCTATCCCTTTTTATGACAAAATTTATTAGACTCAGATCTTGGTTAGCACTGTTAAATGACACCAATATTTAAAACTAGTGAAGTGAAGCCAAATGTACTAACAACCCCATATCATGCTGAGGAAAGGAATACCAATATTGTTGTACATTTAAATGTAATACACTCCCATCTTTCCACTAACAGAATGATTAATTTGTATTATAATACAAATTACTAGCCTTTGCCATTAGCAAACAATCCATAGCATTAAATTCTATAGTTTATAAATCAGCATGACAAGGTTCATCAGTACTTATTTTTATGAACTGGGACATGTTAGCACAGGTTTGAGAAGACAAGTATAGACTTGTTTTTTACTACACACATTCCTTATGCTCCAAGGAGCAGAATTACAAGACTGAGGATCAAAACAGCTAAGACATGGACTTTTGAGACTAGAGCTGTTCGTAGCCTTGAATATGTACATGCAATTCAATTCAGGTAAGAAAGAGAGGAGAGAAAAGAACCCTTCTGATCTAGTTTGCTTTCACCAAATGACTACTTTTAAGACAGAGGTAAAATACTTTGAAATCCAATCATGGATGACAGATACAGGACCAAAACATAATTCAGAAATAGTCCAGTTTGAGACTGCTTTAACTGCCCTGGCTCAATGCTAGAGAATTCTGGAAACTATAGTTTTGTGAGACATTTAGCCTTCTGTCAGAGAGCTCTGGTACCATAATAAATTACAACTCCTTGTGTGTTTTGGACCACAGCCTACTTAAATTTATATACAAATATTCTTCATAAGAGCTCAGGGTAGATGAGGTTCCAGAATTTCCTGTATTTCATTGGTTTGGATTCCCAAAGGGTAAGAAATCACACTGCAGAATTAATGCAGTTTAACTGTAATGGTCCATTTCAAATAGCCTGGATAGCCTTGGCAACAGGCTCCCTGGGCTGAAAATGCTGCTGCTTAATGCCAGGTCAGTGAATGGAAAAGCATCTCTGATCCAGGACCTGATCCTGGATGACCAGGTCGACCTAGAATATATTACATCTGTTGGTGTTCTGCTTGCCCCGCTGCACAACAGTCTCCCTGCCTGAGCTGGCTGAGTTAGTCTTTGTAGTGGCACTGGATTCCCCTGGCTTGTTGCCTGGGGGACTTCAACATCCATGCAAAGACTTCTCTATCAGGAGCAGCTCAGGACTTCATGTCCACCATGACAACCATGGGGACATCCCAAGTAATATAAGGGGCAACCCATGCTGCAGGACACACTCTGGACCTGGTTTTCTATTCCTGGATGATGGTGATCTGGGAGTGGAGGAACTCTCGGTAGTTCCATTGTCATGGACTGATCACTACCTGGTAGTGTTTAGACTCACTGGGAGACTCAGAGTCTCTGCAGGGATGGGGGGCCAATTAAGATGGTCTGCCCCAGGAGGCTTATGGATCCAGATGGATTCCTGATGGCTCTTGGAAAGCTTCTTGTTGCATTGGCAGGTGATCTTGTCGAAGCCCTGGCAGATCTCTGGAATAGGAAAATAGCCAGGGCGGTGGGCATGATTGTCCCTGAGCATCCTCTCCCATGAAGTAGAGCCAAACATGCCTCCTGGTTCACTAGGGAGCTGGAGGTGATGAAACAAGTGGGTCGGAGACTAGTGATGATGGCAGAAGACTTAGAGTGAGTCTGACCAAAAATGGGCTAGAGCCCATTGGAAGGCCTATGCCAAGGCAATGGAGGTAGTGAAGAAATTATACTTCTCTCCCACCACTGCGTCTGTACAGTGTCGTCCAGTGGAACTGTTCCAAGTGGTGAGGGCCTTTTACATTCTGGCTCCCCAAGAAGAAAACAAAGACCGTTCAACAGCTCACTGTGAAGAATTTGCAAGACATTTTGCAGACAAAATCGCTCCTCCACTACCTCTCTGAACTATTTGGTTTGGCACCTTCTTCCAATGTTCCAATATACTTTAAATATATTTTTTAGGCTTTGGAGCTCTTTCTTGACAGCACTCCCTCTCCACTTACAGTTCCTCTTTCTGTGTCCTTCAAGTCATCTATTTATAGGCTGATATATTGACACATTGGGTCAGCTTGCCATTAGGAATTAATGCTTTGGAATTACTTTTATTTTTCATTAGATCTTTTAATGTTAAGTCAGGGGAGGGGGCAGAATGATTAGAATCAATAAATCATTAGTATGTACAGCAA
The DNA here is from genome assembly GCF_019175285.1 of Sceloporus undulatus. Lineage (NCBI taxonomy): Eukaryota > Metazoa > Chordata > Lepidosauria > Squamata > Phrynosomatidae > Sceloporus > Sceloporus undulatus. Next base: position 30,167,832 of record NC_056527.1, on the reverse strand, counting down.
AACTCTCAACCACCTCTGCTACAAAGCATAATTAACTCTGTAATAAGAAAGGAAAGACTATCTCTCTAATGGCCTGGTAAAAGCACTGAGAATGAAGAAGCAAGAGTGATTTAAAAGAGCACACTGGTTGAGAGTGTGTTCTATCAGGCAGTGTCCCACCTTCATCAAGGATTAGGTATAAACATCTCAAGACATTTAGTGGATAACAGCGATTGAATCTCTATTGCTAAACTTTAATTTTCATTCCCTAGGAGTTTAATCCAGTGTCACAAAACTGGATTTACTCTCACCCAAGTGGTCTCCTGTATCTTCTTGCATCATATTGCTTACCCAAATCTGCTCTGGAATGTTACCCTCCAGAGTTTGAGGATATGTGAGGGGCTGGAGGAATCGATTTTAGTGAATAATCACTCCTGGATTTCACCCAAAATGTTTACAGTATTGCAAAAAATAGGTCTGATTGTAAGTACCTGCTTCATATCCCACATGGATGCTTGGCTTTATGGAATCATCTGTTCTTGCCTCCCAAGCAAGAGTTTTAAGTGGCATCTGACATTTTGATGATCGATCTAGCAGTCCCACAACATGGCGGCCAATTGTTTCCTCTACAGCTACCGTAGTCTTCACCACCTCCAACAGAATCTTCATTAGTTTGTTATTGGCTTTCTGCAAGGCACATCTGGATATAGAAACCAAAAAATAAACTCCATCAAAACCAGTTATCCTTTACTTTTTCCCCAATTATGTGCAGTACAGTGGGACTAGGTGTTCATTTTAAGTCAAGGCCTTCATGAGCTCTAGGAAAAGAAGACACATTCTGAAGAATTCAATAGTGATTTCTGACTTTTAGTTTAAGAATAACTGAACACAGTTTACAAAGAATTAACAGAGAATAGAAAATTGACTTCCATAACAGTAACAACTGAATTAATTTAAATGATGAACTCTGTATTTTGGCACAAGCACCTAATTTTTTATAAAGATTTTAACCAAGTACAGTACTACTGTCTTTGTGTTAGATTCAAACAAAATACACAGTTTGGTAGATGTTTGAAATGAAACATACTGTTTTCCAGTTGTCTGGAGACCAAGCACAAAGAAGAAATACCACTTGTTTCCTTATGGATACAGATCATTGCACATGGCCCTAGATGGTAATGTCCCACAGTTAAAGGAACACATCAAAACTAAGAGATTTCTCAATGCAGTGCAGTAAGGATACAGTACAATGTGTTCTCCAAAAGAAATCGAAAAGGGGGTTGACTGATAGCTTACTGAATGAATTCTCTCTAGTATACAGTGTGCCTGCGTCCATTATACACTGCTTTCAGCATATGCTGAAAGCAGTGTTGTTTCTTCCGGCACCGTGCACTGGAAGAAACAATCGCACGCATGCCCGTGGTGCACCCCGCCTCTGCTACACCCCACCACGAGCACGAGCCCCATTACTTGTAATGGGGCTCGAGCATATGCGCTTTTTATTTTACACAGGGGGGTGTCCGGAACGGATCCCCCGCATAAAATAAGGGCGCACTGTACAATATTTTCCTTAGCTACTTCCAAGGATCTCACCATCCCAGATTTGCATTTGGGTAGTGGGAAAATTTCCTATAAAAATTAGAATGATAGGAAAACAACTTTAATGCCCACCTTTAGTTATGATAAAAATACTCTAGCTATATTTCTACATTTTATTGTATGCAGTATACCTATACTTTTAAAATTATACATTAAAACGCAAAATAAAGCCTACTTTAGTTTGTGACAATAGAGCACATTGACTTGAGTATACAGCATATACTTACTGTGTATATTCATGTACAGTCAGCCCTTCTTATACACTGATTTTTTATACAAGGATTCAAGCATACATGGTTTGAAAATGTTCCCAAAAAATTATAAATTTCAAATATCAAACCTTGATTTTCCATTTTTTATAAGGGACACCATTTTGCTATGTCATTATATTTAATGGGCTTGAACATACACGGATTCTTTTATACATGGGGGATCTTGGAACCAAACCCCAGCGTATAACTATATAGATCTAGAAATTTTAATGAAAAAACCCAACCCCAAAAATCTGGGCAGACAAATCTACAGGTCAATGTAAGTATTTAACTTTTATCAAAAAAGAAACAATTCCCTTCTCTGAGTAGCAAAAGGCAAGAGACTAGTCCATCCTGGGAGAACCTAAAAGAAACACTGACTCCCTCTACTTTCTCAGTGCTCCTTTGAGGAGAAGTGCCACAGTGCCAACATCAGAGGAGCAGAGCAATGGATGCAAGCTACAGGAAAAGAGATTCCATCTGAACATTAGGAGGAACTTCCTGACAGTAAGGGCTGTTCGACAGTGGAATGCACTTCCTCGGAAGGTGATAGAGTCTCCTTCCTTGGAGGTCTTTAAACAGAGGCTGGATGGCCATCTGTCAGGGATGCTTTGATTTGGATTTCCTGCATGGCAGGGGGTTGGACTGGATGGCCCTAGTGGTCTCTTCCAACTCTACGATTCTATGATTCTATGATCACCACCATTTTCCCACCCAGGCATTTAAAAAGGCCAGAAATGGTGCCACAGCAGAGAATGTAGAGTGGGTTGATGCTTCTTTTAGGTTCTCTTGGGATGGACTAAGCTCTCATCTTTCACCATTCTACTCAAAGAAGAGAAAGATTTCTTTTTGGATAAGAGTTAATACTGTACCTTACCTTTTTATCAAAAAAGAAATCATTTTCTTCTCTGAGTAGAGGGGCAAAAGGCCTTTTTGAATGTCTAGGTGGGAAAATGGTGGCGGACCATAAATTTTGTTGTTGTTTGTTGTTGTGTGCCTCCTAATTATTTCCAACTTATTGTGATCCTAAAGTGAACATATCTGAAGCTGAGAGAGTGTGACTTGCCCGATGTCTCCCAGTGGATTTTATGGCTCAGAGGGTATTCTGGTCCTGGTCTCCAGAGTCATAGTCCAATGTTCAAACCACTACCACTTTTGTATGTACAGTGTATCAGTGATCTATCAGGAAGAATTAGATAGGGATAGTAGATGGAACAGACAGAAACAAGAGCAAAGGCTTTTGGGAACTCAAGAACTGGAGAAAGCTACTTTAAAAAATTCAAATTTTTGATTGAGAATGTATCTAAAGTAACAAATGTGATGACTCAGCCAAAAGGTATGGATATTGCTGTAATAAAAGCAACAAACCACAAATAGCTCTGGGTAATACAGTCTCTCAAATCCAACAATTTAATCAGCAAAAATATTATGATGAGAAGTCACACTGTCAATAGAAGTTTTGAAGGCATAATGACAATAAGAAACTAAATCTGGTATATGTAGACAAATTAGTACATATACTAAAAATCACGGAAGTAACACATGAATGAATGGCTCTTATAAATTCAAGTAAGAATAAAGCTATTTAATTCAGTAATTACACTTACACTCCAAAACCATTGCCACTGAATCCTTATCTACATATTCACCATTGCCCATTCTTGGCAAAGATCTAAATCAGGCCCATTTAGTCAAAAAAGGTCTTTAGATGGAAACAGGTTTGGAATTGCAGTCACATTAATCTAGACTGATTTCTGCCAAAGTAAAGGCTATCATTCTTCACTGATTTATTAAACCTGTGGTTATGCACTTTCCAAGTTTAAAAATGTTTCTTCCACCTGTTAGTACAAAAAGTGTCAGAATAAATAAAGGACATTTCAGCTGTCAAAATAAGCATACCTTTCTTTTGAAAGGATATCTGGATCTGTTTCTTCATGCTTTTCTCCTCCATCTTCACCTTCTGAGATCAGTTCTTTGGATTCATTTTGACATACAATTTCACCCTGGGTAAGCTTTGGCAGTGGTAGAGTGGACAAAAGAGACAGAAATCCTGTCATAATGGAATCAGTGTGCTCTTCTGATTCACAGGCATATTACAAAATGAAAAACATAATAATTCGCAAGCTTCATGTAATTTTAAATAATAATTAACTCTCCTGTTATCAGATACCTAACACTGTAGACTGAAAGGAGTTTAGTCATAGCCTATAAGAATCAAGTTTGTTGCACTAAATAAATAGCTTCTTGGTTCCCTGTTGGTTGTTACTACAGCAACATTAAAATAAGAGTTTGCTTTCAATATAATACAAACTATCTAGGCCCTGCCTTCCTATTTAATCAGTCTACATTTAAGTAAATCTGACTTGCTTCAGGAAAATGTCCCGCAACAGCAACAACAGAAATGCTATTCTATTTACATTCCACAGCTTCTAAAGGAAGTCAAAGTCTATAATACCTGTGTTTGAGTACCAATGTCTTTCATTTCACAGAGCAGTTTCTCTCTTCCAGGTATTAATTGCTTCTTCAGTGATTCTAGTTCTTCTAAAAGCATTTGTTCTCTTTCTGTGACAAGGTTTTCATTATCCGGGGTGATGCTCTAAGAGAGACAATTCAAGACAAATCAGTTAAGTATTTGACAATTGTAAAATAGATCCCAGAACTCTCAAATAAAACATACTTTTGAGCACAAATTTAAAGTTGTTTTTTTTGTGTGTGTGAGTACTTTCAAATCATCTGTTGATTTATGGCACCCCCATAAATTTCATAGCGTTTTCTTAAGTAAGGAATACTCAGAGGTAGTTTAGCAAGTTACTTCCTCTGAAATATAGCCTACAGCACCTGGTACTCATTGGTAGACATCATCCAGGAACTAATCAGAGCTGACCTTTGTTAGCTTCAAAGGTCAGACAGGATCAAGCGCCTTTAAAGAAAATGAAAATATCTATCAATGTTTACATATATACACACACCTTTTTACATATATGCACACACACAAGAAAAGAACATAACTCTACTGATTTCTCAGGTCTCTCAGAAGATTCAAATTAATAATTGCCCCTTTTTGCATTTATTAATAATGTCTTTGGGCATTATTTTAGAACTGATAGTCGAAAAGGCACACACTAGAATTATATGTATGATTTAGCTTTGAGATTCCTTGAGTCATGAAAGTTAGCGTATATACTCAACTATAAGTCAATCTCATGCATAAGTCAAGAGCAAGCTTTGGGGTCAAAATTATGGATTTTGCTATGGCCTGTGGATAAGTCGAGGGTAAAACATAGGGACATGTATCAAAGGCTCTAAAGGATAAAGCAAAGGAAAACAATACCAAACTTTAAAAATTCCAGCAGGCATAACTGCTTGTGCTCACACTAAAGGCTGGATGAGAGAACAGAGGTGTGCCAGTGCTTCCAGAACAGATTACACTCTTGCCTTTCATCAGAGGATGATTCCCCCCCCCTTTTTTTTTAGAGTTAAAGTACAGTCCTTACATTGACCCGTTGATAACTCGAGTCAGTTTTTTTGGGTCAATGTTTTGACTAAAATTTCTAGATTTATACATTAAGTATATACAGTAGTCATTTTCCATGTTATATCTGCAGTGACAAGGCAGTTTCTCAGTTTACCTATATATAAAAATAATAACAAAGAACATCTCAAAACAAAAAATATTAACATTTATCATGTGGAGAAAATATTATTTGTCCATTTTGTTTATCTATGAAGCCATCTTGCAGAGAGGACGTCAATTCCTTCCCCACAGTTTCAACCCTCCCACATCACATTACCTCTGCCAATTGTACTTTCAGTCTGTCAAGCTCTGCTAATAGAATATCTTGGTTTTCTTTCTGCCACTCCATCTGTTGCATGTGACCCTGTTTCAATATTTCTGTTGCTTGCTGGTGTTCTTGATACTGACGGACAAGCTCTTGACGCATATCTTCCAAACGATCTTCATACAATGATATTTGGTTTGAAGTTACTATGCTAGAGGTTGAAACTTCATCTGCAACCTGTAATTTTTGTTGGCAAATAATGAGAAATTGCACTTCATTTTAAATAGCCCCTAGTCAACATTTGAACTAAAGCAAGCAGCAGACCATCACAAAGTTTACAGCAAGGCACAAGGAAAAGATCACATCTTAGCTTGTTTCAATTAAAACAACTTTTTAAAAAAGTGCTCCTAAACCTCTAGAGCATTAGTAGCAACTAGTGAGTCCAGGTGTACTAACATAGTACAAGGAGCCCTGGTGGCGCAGTGGTTAAATGCCTGAGCTGCAGCCATTCACTCAAAACCACAAGGTTGCGAGTTCAAGACCAGCAAAAGGGCCCAAGCTCGACTCAGGCTTGCATCCTTCCGAGGTCGCTAAAATGAGTACCCAGACTGTTGGGGGCAAATTAGCTTACTTGCTGTCCACCGCTATGATCTTTGGAATAGCGGTATATAAATAAAACAAATTATTATTATATCTGTGCATTTCATTTTTCTGCCCTAAGTGCAGTACCTTACATTTCTCTGTGTTGAATTGCATTTTGTTAGCTTTGGCCCAGCTTTCTAGTCTATTCAGATCATTCTGAATGTTGATCCTGTACTCTGGAGTATTAGTTATTCCTCCTAATTTGGTGTCATCTGCAAATTTGATAAGTATGCTCCCAATTCTGTCATCCAGGTCATTGATAAAGATGTTGAATAACACTGGGCCCAGGACAGAGCCCTGTGGGACCCCACTGGTCACTTCCCTCCAGGAGGAAAAAGAGCCATTGTTGAGCACCCTTTGGGTTCGGCCGGTCAACCAATTACAGATCCATTTAACAGTTACTTCGTCTAGCCCACATTTTACAAGCTTGTTTGCAAGAATGTCATGGGAAACCTTGTCAAAGGCCTTACTGAGATCAAGTTATGCTATATCCACAGCATTCCCTTCATCTAACAACCTGGTAATTTTATCAAAGAAAGAGATCAGATTTGTCTGGCATGACTTGTTTCTCTGAAACCCATGTTGACTTTTTGTGATTATGGCATTGCTTTCTAGATGTTCACAGACTCTCTGTTTAATGATCTGCTCTAGAATCTTTCCTGGTATTGATGTCAGACTAACTGGACGATAATTGTTGGGATCCTCTTTTTTCCCCTTTTTAAAGATGGGGACAAGTTTGCCCTCCTCCAGTCTGCTGGGATTTCTCCTGTTTTCCAGGCGTTTTCAAATATGATTGCCAATGGCTCCGATATTACATTTGCCAGTTCTTTTAGTTAGTACCCTTGGATGTAGTTCATCTGATCCTGGAGACTTAAATTCATTTAGATTAACAAGGTATTCCTCTACTATCTCTTTACTTATTCATGTTTATTTCTCTTTTCTGAGTCCCAATTTACATGATGCATGCCTACTTCTGATTAATCCAGCTTTCAGTCCAAACACATTCAGCACTATTTTCATGCCAGAGAGGAAGTCTGAAAATCTAAACTTGCTTTTCTTAGTACTTTTCAAAATCTGTGTTAATTCCCATGTGCTGTTTCTGGTATGGATAAAGGAGGGTATGTATCAAAATCAAAAGGAACATTTTGGAGAAGTTAGTCTTAAGGGGAAAAACAAGATGTAACAAAATGAGGTAAACATAAAATATACACATTGTAACAATGCAAAAACATACATTTTTCAAGTGATCAATTTGAATTTTGCTAATGAAACATTTCCAATTATGCACTGAGACAAACCAACGTACAAGAAACTCTCACCAATTTACGACTTTCAAAACAATAGTTTTGGAATATATTTGACTTACTAGAGATCTCTTTGACATAAGTTCTTTAACATTGGAGGAAGATTCTGTCTGAAGGCTTTGATCAACATTGTGTAGTCCAAGTATCATAGCAGGCTTAACACCTGGCTGAAATTGTCCATCAAGTAACAATGTTTCACCACACTCTTCACTGATCTCTCTACTTAGTGATTTGAATTCTTCATACTTAGCATCTCTCTTCTCATTTATATTGCTATCTAATCCTTCAAGACATTCTTTTCTGCTGAAATTATGTTCCTGTTCAGTTTGCTTTGGTACCATCAAAGATATTTCATCCTCCTTTAGGTTAGCAATTCTTGCTAGTTCACTTTTCTGAGCAAACTCTATACTCATGGTTACAACCACCTTAAAAGAGAACAGTTTGGGACACAGAGAGGAGCAGATTTAGATTTCCATAATCCACGATAATCTAGCACTCAGTCTCAATGTTAGGTTATGCTCCAATCATAAGGGACCGGAATTACACAGTCCTCCAGAAGTTGGATTGCCACTTGCTGCATTCTTCTCCATTGGCAATATTACTAAGAGGTACCACATGATTCCCACACTTAAACAAAACATAAGTTTTTAATTTTTAATCTATTGCTGTCCATGTGGTCACAAGAATAGGCATTCTACACACAGAATAAACACAGTATATATGCTAATGAACAAGAATTAGCTAAAGAAATATTCTAGTAATACAATAAGCAATATACAAGGACTTTCTTGATAAGACAAGGTATACTTTTCAGAATATTCAATATAGCCAATAATAATGAAAGCTGTATTTCTTAGCTTATGTCATATATCATAAAAAACTACAGATTATGTCAACCATAGCACAGAAGTGCAAACTATACTACAGTGGGTGCACTGTATCCACAGACGTTTGGTTCCATGATCTATTGTGGATACCAAAAACCACAAGTGTTCAACTCCACTGACACAGTTATGCAAAAATATATATCAGGACTTGAGCCTGTTTATCATTTTATATATAAGGATTCACCCGTGTACCTCCAAAGCCTGGCTGAACAATCTCAAGCCAGCAGCAGAGATGGCAGCAATTCCCAGCTGCCAGGTACACACTCCTTGGGCCTGCAAGGTAGGTAGCTGGCAGGCTCCCCAGGATTAGAGGAGAGAGAGAGATGAACACAAAGTGTACATTAGTAGTAAGGCTCAGCCTGTCATCTGGAAACAGCAGCAGCTCAGGTGACTTGGTGGCCTTTGGGGAATGTGCACGCATGCACACAATAGTCTTAAGCTTCAACAGCCTCAAGCTACAAGTAACCAAGTCACCCAAGCCACTGCTTCTGGTGCTGCTGGATGAGAGGCTGGCCTTGCTACTGGCAGGTTGCAGCTGAGTGGGAAGGGTACTGCCAGTATCAACGCCACCAGCCAGGATCCACACCATCATGCTGCTGTTACTGCTGCATGAGTTGCAGCTCACTTTAGTGCTATGCAGGAGAGGGGGCTGGCACTGCTGGAGCAGCTGCTAGTGAAAGGATGCCAGTGCTGCAATAATGGCTCTCAGCATGTCTGTTCTGCTGTTGTTGGCGGCTTTATCAGCAGAGGCCCCAACTTTTCACCGTTCCACTGCCACTCCCACTGCCTCTTGGACTCTGGAGAGGCTGCACAAGGCCCTGCCAGAGACACCTCACCCTCCTTCCTCAGAGCAGCCTGCACAAGCACAGCAGATCCAGTAGCATTCTCCTCCTCTGCCTTTTGTATTGGCTGCATTGCTCTATGTCATATTACTGCTATATAGCCTCCTCCCATCCACCTGTGTCTCTCTCTCCAACCCTGGGGAAGTGACCATCACCTGCCTAACTGAAAGAGATTTCAGGTATTTTAAATTTACATATTTATTTATTTGAAGTCCATGCAAATATGGGCTAAATATGGGCAACGATGGGCTAAATCTGCAGATCCAGAGACCACATATAAGGTGGGCCCACAGTAGGCATTCTAAAATTCCCACAAAAACTATAGTTTAAAGTGCTTTCTAGATTTTGATTATCTGCTCACCCCTATTTTTTGTAGAGGTAGTGATCTTCAAAAGACAGGCCATAAATGTACCATGTTAATTTAAGAAATCATTCCATGCTAAATTATGGCTTATTGTATCTTTCTGGAAACCTAATATATTTCTGTAGCAGAATGGTACCTTTGCTATTTCTTGTAGTAATTGTTCTTGGTACTGTTCTTCCAGAAATTCATTAGGGAGCTGTAAGAAAAAGAACAAAATAATAATAATAATAGTGAATTCTAATTGTATGAACAGTGAGTATTTTTAAAAGGTCAGGGCTTTGTATTTTAAACTACACATTCAGGATAGAGCAGATGGAAGGAATAACCTATTTTTTACATAATTTGAGGAAATAGCATTAATAGTATACTAATACTACGTATATTGATTTCATCAATCAATAGAATAGCAACTTAAGTGTTCTTACACTGTGTGAAGCACATGTTTTGCTGGCAAGCACCTGAAAGTTACAATACCACTTAAGTTTTTAAAAATATCACAAGACTGTGTTGCAAGTAGAGGCAGTTAGTTGTGCTTTTGAAATTTACATTGAACAGTCTCTCTCAGAAATGACACAGAATTTGATAGAGGGAGGAGAGCACCACAGTAAAAAGCCAAATGATTTCATGATCTTGGAAAGAAAAAAGATATCCCAATCCAATTCAATAAACCTAGCAGTAATTTCTAAAACATTGGATTAAATTTGTTTCATTTTAATGTTCTAAAAATGGTTAAAACATATAAAGTTTTATATTGGCTTGTGTACTGATAAAAATCGGATCTTACAAATATCTTCATATTTGCAGATAATTATATTGTGTTTGAAAAAAACCCCATAATAATCCAAGTGCATTCTGCTGTACCTCTACTGCCGTGTCAGCACTTTGCTGAAGATCATTCTCGGCATGCTTCTCTTTTTCCTTAACTTCATTTACCAATGACTCCATAGAAATACTAAAAAACAAATTTAAAAAAATAAATAAAACACTGACTTTGGTTAAATTTCTCATTTGCTAAACTGAATTGTTGCTCATTATAAAAATAGCCTAAAATTATATATGAATACAAGCACTTGTACATCAACCAAATATTTCAAAAACTATTTTTTAAAAAAAATATATCATGGTTTAGACTCTAGCAATTATTCACTCTAGCAGAAACCTCCACACTGTAGCACCATTTTTGAAAACTATAGCTAAATCTCATCTACATTTTTGACAAATTATGTTACATATTCTATCTCTGAAAACTATTTTATGAACACTATATGCTCAGCAAAAGGTTTGGTTTTTAAAACAATAAATAACAGTCTTGGGATGAATTAATAAGGCCCAAAGGCTTTGTTGAACAGCCAAGTTAGAATACAATATCCAGAGTGCTGACAAGAACATCATACAGAACCATATAACACCAGTTCCAATAGAATTGTGCTGGCTGCCAATATACCTCTGATCTGAATTCAAGGTGCTGGTGATAACATTTAAAGCCCTAAGCTTGGGACCTGAATATTTGAAGTAGTGCCTCTCCCTATATATGCCTGCCTATAGACTACAGGACTAACCTTCTTCTGTCCCACCACTGGGAGCAATGCACTGAAATATGACACAGGAGAGAACCTTCTCTGCTCTAGCATCCTGGTTGTAGAATGTCTTTCTCCCAGGAAGCTAGATTGGCACCAATGGTAGCTTCATGCCATCATCATGTTAAGTCACAGCTTTTTGTCAGGGTGCTTAATTGATTTGATCCAGATCTGTACATATGCATGGTTTTAACTTATAAAATATATATTTCATATATAATAAGGTCTGAATTTTGAAGGAGTAGAGAGACAAGTACTGTATAAGAACAAAGGCAAGTCTAAAGAGCTGGCTTGGGAAAAGATGTTCTGGGCAAGGCAAGGAATGAAATGGAACCAGGAAATTACTGATACTAATTCTAAGTCAAATGACCTTGCCTTTCCTGGTTGGGGGAACTGAATATAACCAACACTTAGCAATGTCTCCCAGACCACCTTCCAGAGAAATAGCAAATATCATATCACCATTTTAGTGCATTTATTTCAGTCCCATCTACAGTGACTAGTGTTGGCTTTTCAAAGTTTCTGAAAAGAGCCTTCCCTGCTTCCTCCAAAAATGACAGGAATGGAACACAGAACCTCCAACATGCAAAGTACAACTACAGTTTCTATTGGCATACATCCCATTCCAAGCCATTCAAACTATACGGTATGGAGTGGGGTTTTTTCAGCTCCATTCTTTCCCCTCCACATGTTATGCCATCAGGCCCGGCCTCGATTAAGAAGAAGAGCCCTCCCTCCAGTCCATCTGCCTTGGTCCAGGCCTCAGAGGGAGAAAAGAACTGCTGGGCCTGATCCCCTTCCCCATCACCATTCCCTTCTCCTTTTGTGTCATGTCTTTTTAGATTGTAAGCCTGAGGGCAGGGAACCGTCTAATTAAAATAATAATTGTAAGCTGCTCTGAGAGCCTTTAGGGCTGAAGGGCGGGGTATTAATACCGCAAATAAATAAATAAATAAATATATATATAAATAAATAAACATACATACAGTACATACAAATGAAGAGAATGGTTTTTTTCTTTTCACTTCCACAAAATGTCCTTTCAACTGGAAGAAATCTTTCTGGGAAACACATCAGGGAGGCATCTCCTTTTCCAGAATACGCTCTACATTTCAACCTTCTGTCCAAGAGGAATTCCAAAATGTCCTCCATTTTGAGCATTATTGATACCCAGTCTAGATCATTTTTAACACCCCCTCCCAACAAAAGAGATTGCCCATCACTTTGGGACTCCTCTGACATATCTTCTGGCTGTAAAATCTGTCCTTGTGTCATCTAATGCCTCAGCAGGCAGGCAAGAGGTAGCTTAATAGATTTATTATCATCGCCACCACTGGTACTGCAAAAAGCTTATTTTCACCAAGCAACCCCAAAGCAACATTTATTAGAGGCTGTAATAGGCATAGGCGTCTCATTTCTTTAAAAAAGCTAAACACAAGTGGGGAGTTCTAGGAAAAAGTGTCTTGTGCTGAGAACAGGTGGACCGGGTAACAGGAGAGGAGGAACATAAGCATGGGGAGGGCAACATCAGTAGCCTGAGTTGCAGTTTTCTTTATTTCAGGAGAATAGTGATGATGACAAGAAGAGGAAGAACAAGCCTGACAAAATTGGAAAGTGTAGGAGGGATGGGGTGTGTGCTTTTTAATAAAGATAAGTTCATCAGAAAAACACAGTTGAGTATATAATAGAATAATAGAATACGGTATAGGTAATATAGCTGTAAATAAACCATATGAAATGAATTTATATTAGTGTTTTTAGCTTTTATATTGTAATGTCCTACATTTTTCTTTAATGCCCTACATTTTGCTGAGTCTTCTCCTCCTTTGCAGTTACGACATCTGGTCACCTTGGAAAAGACCCACTCCTCTATATATAACAAGAGAAATTATATTTTGCCTATGGCAGCAAAATTGCTTGAGTTAGCTTCATTTCAATCTTGGTTATGAAAGAAAGAGGAAGGGCAAAATCATAGCTACCTAAAATGTTCAGAAGACTCAGTGGCATCTTGAAGTTTACTCTGTAAGTGAACTATCTCCACAGTGTAACGTTCCTCTGTTTCTTTCAGTTGCTGGTGGAAATATGATCGGAGATGCTCAACTTCCTGAGCATGTTGTTTTTCAAGTTGAGATTTAAAATTCTCCATGTCTTCCCATGAAGGTGACTTAACTTTAAGACACACACATAAATAAATCATAAATAATGTGCCTGTTCAGTCAAAGTACAATAAAAAGGGCAATGATATCAAAGGGGTGAAACAGACCATCCCAAAGTGGCAGTGCGATGCCACCCCTAAGAAAGCTGGGTGGGTGCTGCGGCAACTGCATTCTGCTTGCCCACTCCAACTTTTTTCCAGCATAAAAAGAAGCAGCAAGATGCTATAAACGTTGTGTTGCCAGAGCGCCGCAAAGCTGCCTGCCGTGTAGTCAGGCAGGTGGCGTGATGCTGGCTTGGGGACAGCATCGGGGCATGCCAAAGCTGGCGAAGGGGCGATCTGCTTTGCCCCAGAGTAACACGAGGCTTTCACAAAGGAAGTAATATATTTCTTGTTTTATTGAAGGATACTCATCTGACTTTCCTGCCCCTAGCAAATAACAACTGTCTTCCTATTATCTATGATAAAAGCAAGAGAACTGTGAATATACTGTTGTCCACTGTAGCTAAAAGCTTAGAAATAACATATGTTTCTGAGTTACATTCAGCTTCCAGGAATACATGCATAGCTCCCAGCACTGAAACAGCAATTACGAATGTAGTTCTCAACAAGATGGGCCAACACTGATATCACTTGTTCAAAAAGTAAGAAGAGACTGAATCTGAAGTTTTAATCACCACAGGCTGTACTCAGAAGTACCTTCAAAGCAGAGCAAATATGGATTTTCACAACAACAACAACAACAAAACCTTTGCTTTCCCCTGCCTGTTCTCCAACAAAAATAGAATCTTTGGTTAGGCTGGTTAATTTCTGTTGCACTGGCAAATTAATTATCACTAAGATTTCTTCAGTGATTTTTTTTTTTTTTAAAGTGTCTGGGGTAGAGATTAACAAAAGGAGAGATCACGCAATACTGCTCAGTCAAAATAACTAATGATATGAAAAAATATGGATATGTATATGGATATGTACATATTATACCCATATGTAAATCCTCAGCCTTTCCTTATCCCCTATGTTTGTCAGTGCTATCAGAGCTGCTGACAATGACCATCTTGCTGAACAGGCAGGCATTCTGATACCTTTAAATTATACAAATGCAAAACTACTGAAGACATGTTATCAGGTTTGAGAGAGTAAAAATGCAAATGCTACATAACCAAAGTTAGCCTAATATTTTGGTTATATAAGAACAATGTATCGAAGACAAGCTTGATTTAGGTATTCACTTATATAACACAGATTTACTTATTATTTAATGTTCATATATTTACCAACAAGATCCTGTGATGGAGTGCGTAAACCTTCTATAGTCTCCTGAATATTGCCATTTTCCTTTTCCTCATAGCCTCTACACATTGGCCATTTTTCTCCATCCTGTAGATATTAAATAAGAACCAAATGTGAGACAAAAAATACAAAATTATAACTTTTCTACAGTAAACTGTAATGCTTTACTTTCTTCCCTTCCAGTGAATTACGTGTTCATATTATTCTCTGTAAGGGTGAAGATTCAATTCACAACATATGGATTAATCCTTCACCGAGTTCAGGCAAGAAAATAAGTGTCAACCACTCAATCTATATACTTATATGTAGTGATAAGGGGTAGGAGAATATTAATTTTTCCCACTTTTTTTCTTAGAATTTTCAATTTCTAACAATATATTCACCATGAAATTAACTAGTAACATAACAAACTGAAACAACACTAGCCAAATTAGGCAGCTGTAATTCCTATACCCAAGAAATGTATGTATGTGTGTGTGTGTATAGTTACAATGTGAGATGGTATATGCATGAGTGTATGCATATGTGCATAAATGTTTGTCTACGAGTGAGGGAGTATTTGCATCTGTATGAATATGAAGGTGGGGTGCAGTTTGGGCAATCAAGTGGGGAGCAACATACTAGAAGTGGGTTCAGCCAACGCACCTCTGAAGGTATTGGGCTTTGGAGAGAGGCAACCAGGGAATATCTGAGGGCTGTTTCCTCCATCGCCTGGATTAGGCAAACATTAGGCTGATGTTTCTCTTTCCTTGTTAAGAATGTAAGTTAAGAAACAATTACCTTTTTAATGTCTTTCATAAACTGTACATGATATTCCAGTAATCTCTGGTACTCTTCCACTATCTTGTTCAGAATACCTTGTAGTGTTCCTTGCAAAACTAAATTGCAGATAATAAAATTTAAAAATTAATTATATTCACAAGTATTGTTTTAGACTAGCACACAACCTCTTTCTTAAACAAGTATCACCTTATACAATATTTTACTGCCTTGTTATTCTGCGCAATTATCACAATCTTTGAGCCTAATGTTGGATAGGGATTCTGAATTCTGGGTCACTCTGAGTATTCAACTGCTGATGGCTTCTGATATAAAAACAAAAAAGGGTAAAGATGGGCCTTTGCGCTGCCCCTGTCATGTGCTAGGGATTGGCCGAGGACGCACCATCCATACCGGCTTCACTCCTAGCAGAAGGAGTGAAGAGGCATAGTGAAGAGGAAATATACATACATTTTGCAGTAATTTTAATTTTAGGCTCTGGAAATCAAGACTTCAGCCTCATTACGCCTTCTTTCCAGCAAGAAGATAAAGATATACACATCTAGGCTTGCCCCATATCATTTTTCTCATGATTTATTGCTGTGAGTTTTCATTGTCATGTAGCTGTCCTCCAATACCCATTATCTTGACCCTTCCAATCAGATCCCTGCCAGCCACATTTCCAACATCAGAGGTATCCTGAATCTCATTTGGTTTGACTAATACTTGGTTGGAGTACCACTGAGGAATACCAGGTGCTGCAGACTATATTTTAGAAAAAGGCAATGTCAAACCACCTTCAAGTATTTCTTGCCTAAAAAACTATGAATTTCATGGGGTTGCCATATGTCAACAGGTGACAAAGGCATATAGACACACACACACACTAGTCTGCGAGACTATCATATTTGTATCTATTCCCATCCCTTTTGTTTTGTGTACAAAATTATCATCCTTGTTTATCGCTATCCATGTAAAATCTCATTCCTATTTGGTCTTCAAACAAAAGCACCAACCATTGTGCTTTCTTAATTTAGGGGAAATACAGACAGCCCAAAAGGGGCGGTTTAGAGCCACTCCTTTTAGGATGGTTCTGGGCCAAGGCAAACAGATGCCTGGACCCAGTCCAGCCAGATTTTGTCCCAAATTTTTGGGGCAAAAAAAGTTGCCCCTTCTTCCAAAGAGCTGGCTTTTCCTCCCCAAAGATGGCTCTGGGGAAAGTGGTGTTTAAGCGCCACGCCACTAAGTGGCATGGCTTCTGTTTGGCTTGGAGTAGTGGTACATGTAAACCCCACTCCCCCCGAAGCCATCCCCATAGGCCATCTGTTTTGGCCCTTAAATACTCCTGCCACAAAGGCACCACCATGAGACTCAGGATGCACTTCCATTCCATATATGCATTATTGACAGCAAGCACCATTAAATTTAATTGGCTTACTTTTGAGTAACCAGGTACAAGACTGCACTTTAAGAAAACATATGATATGTTTTGAGTTACCTTGAGCTTCTGCTGTTGACATTAATACCAAGTTAGAATTCTCTCTCTCACTGTCATCAGGTTCAAGAGCAGATGAAAGATTTTCAGGTAGAATGTTGCACAGAGACTACAATAAAGAAATATGAATTTAAAAGATTTGTATTCTATATGTTTATTTAAAAAATACAAGGTCAATCAAACTATTATAGGTAAAGTTAATCTGAAGGCAATCTAGCCAGAGGCACAATCGGCCCGCGGAAAAACCTAATGATTCACCCATAATATTTTCTCTCTCTTTTCTCTCTTATACTAGAAAGGCACATACGATAATAAGGTTTGTTAATGTTAGAATCAAAATAACAACACAAAAGCTTTAAGGAGACGAACTTCTTACCTGAATGACCTTAGAACATTCTTCTGCAACTGTCTTGCTAAGCCTTTCTAGATCTACCAAAGCAGACTGGCCTTCTCCTGAAAAGATAAAGTGTAACTGAAATTTGTTTAACAAGTTTCCTATCATTCTCAGACAAGAGATTTATACAGATGTGGAAATGTGTGTCCACTTTATCTGCAGGTTATGGACTCTTCAGCACAAGCCTGTCTCCCTGACTTATGCCCTAGCATGCCTTTTAGAGGTTTTTTTTAAGTCCCACTTTTCCCCACAATACAGGAGCTCTGCTACCCTGAGTAAAATCAAAAGACAGAAAGAAAAAACAGGGAAAAAATTAAAGGTACTAAAAATAATCCAGAATAGTGAGGGGAAGGGAGGAGGGGAGAGGAGGGGACACTGATATGATGCGACACACACTTGTGCAACTGCCCTGGGAGTGATGTTTCACACCTGGGAATATTGAAAGCTTTCCCCAATCAATAAAAAGGAAGAGGTTGGGGATGGCACAGCTATGGGCCGGAGGTGGCGTTGTGAGATTGCTATGGCCAGTGCCATGTTTTTCATGGTGTAATCAGTTTATAAGTTGCATGTAGTAATGTTCTATGTCAAAACTCAAAATATAATCTTGAACAATCAATTTAACATTAAACTAAAACTTAAAATAACCACCCAAAATACTCTAGAAGGACATTATTCTGATCAGTATCATAAACACATAAGCAGCATACTACTACTGTCAAATCACAACTAGTACAATAATATTTAAAACTAAGGGGCTGTACACACAGCACTGAAGGGGTGGCCTCCAGCCGCCTCTTTTACAGCTCGATTGGGGCTGTGGCAACTGCACACTGTGGCCCTAATCTGGCCTTTCCAGCACCGAAGGAGCGCCTTCAAGCTGTGGTTATCATGCCCTTGCAGGGCACAAAAAGGAGCCGCTTTTTGCAGCTCCTTTTTGCACTCTGGAAAGGTCAAATTGGGGCTGTGGCGTGCAGTTGCCAGAGGAACATCATGACGCTATACCCTGTAGACGCTATGCCTCGACCTCACCCCAAAGCTGGCCCAAATGGCCGGTGTGCACAGGGCCTAAAGCTCAGAAAAAAACGTTCTTCATTTACAATTTTACCTGGTGTTTTACTGTCCATCTTCTGAAGCTCGAGGTGACTTTTCTTAAGCTCACATAGTTCTTGTGCATGATGGCACTGGAGCTCTTTTTTAAGAGCTGTAAGTGCATTCTTTTTTTCATTTTCCATGCACTCACGCACCTGATCAACATGAGCTGAGTAAACCAAAGACAGGCAGATACGCTGGGCCTCCATCTGCAGCTTTAAATCACTCTATGTCAAGATGAACATCATGTGAGATTTTTCTATAAAATCATTTCCCTCTGTTTTATAAATAAATGGCTATAAATATGGTAACAATTTCAGAAAAATTACATTTTACTAGGTTGCAATCCAAGCACATAAAATAAGAAATTTAAATGATAAAAAATGTATTGATTCTCAACATAAGTCTCCAAATTTTCCCCAACAGTTCCATTCACTATTGTACAGTATTTATAAACCACTATTTTATTTCAGAAAATTCAAAGCCTATTTTTCTGCAGAAATCTAATGTTCATTTCTCAAATATCCATGCTAGCAATTATTTTAACAGCCGGGGGGGGGGGGGGGTGGCTGAAAAATGGAACTGACACGCATACAAATCATCTCCCTAGATGAATTAGACTTGCATACATGAGGCCAGAATGCACAGTTGAGCTACAAATGTGAAAACCATCTGAAAAAAGATGAAAATAAAATTGTTGCATTTCATGATCAGCATGTAATCCACAGTACTGTACATGCTACAATACTGGATGTAGTTAATGTATTTTGTATGGGATTTGGTAAAACAAAACAACTGCAGCCCCCTTTCATAGCATTCCAAAGGCTATTATCTTAAGCAGTCTTCCACCATATTCTCCATCACAGGATACACCAAATATTTTCCAATTTGGGATATTTCTGAACCCTGGATTATTTACCTTTTTAAAATCCTGTTCAGTATTTTACCTAGAGGCTAATGAAACACAATTATTTTTCTCTGATTGCTACTTTTCTATGCTTTCCTTGGATTAGTCATGAGCTAGAACTTTAAGAGATCATTCCCCTAAAATGATAATATTTCTATGCTATAGCTCTATGAGAACATGACTCAAAGTTAAGTCAAATGAGAGTAAGTGACACTATTTAAATAAACTAATGACTATTTTCATAATCAATTAGTCAAAAGAGAATGTGGGTATTTTCTGAAATGTACAAATTACAGTGGTACCTCGGGATACGAAATACCCAGGTTACGAAATTTTCGGGATACGAAAAAATCCCATAGGAAAACATTGTTTCGGGTTACGAATGTTTTTTCGGGTTACGAAAAAACTTTTGGTGCTTTTTTCGGCTTTTTCGCACGGAATCGCGGCTTTTCCCCATTAGCGCCTATGGCAATTCGGCTTACGAAGGCTTTTCGGGTTACGAACGGTGCCACGGAACGAATTAATTTCGTAACCCGAGGCACCACTGTACCTCTTCAAAAATGGAGTACTTACGCTAATATTTTTAAACACTTTACAAAAATTAACACATAAATTTACAAAAGGTTAGATCAAGCAACCTCACAAACAAACCTTCTGAAATGGCTTGCTTAGCACCAGAATGAGGCAAGATTTGTAAATAAATTCAACTATCAATATTAGCAATTTTCAGTTAAAAAAACCCCTCAAAAGCTTTTTTGTACCATAAAAATAACCCTAGCCATTTTGCTTTCCTTATAAATTTAAGCACATGATCTGAAGGAACAAAAGCTTTCCAATACACATGATTAAACCTATTTGTGTTTCATGCACTTACTTTACTTTCAGTATAGTTCAAGTGCTACTTGGCAGTTTAGGTTAGATTACAGCAATGTAACTTACAGATGATAAACTATAGATTTAGCCTATTTTTTTTACTTTTAAACAGTAATGTAAATTATATTTTTATAGTTTTCAAGCATATATAATATATATTTTGAACAGATCAAACAAATAATGACAATCAAATAGCTGAACTCCTCAGTATTCTATAGTTGATTTCTCGAATATTAACTTGGTTTGAAATCCTATTTATTTATCTATAACTTCCATTGAACATATTGGGGCTGAGTCTGAGATTGCATCTTTAGAAGTTAACCATAAACACATTTACCCCATGGTTAAATTCTAAGGGTACATGTATGGCATTACAACCTTAGAATTCAACCATAAACACATTTACCCCAAAGTAAGACTCACTAAACTCAGCAGGATTAACTTATTGATAAACATGCACAAGCTTGCACAGTTAAGACACATTAACATCCTGCTAGGAAGCATGCATAATAATATTTTTTTTAAAATTGTGTAGGTTGCCATAAATACCTGCTCAGCTTTCAGCATATCTAGCTGCTCCTGGAGGTTGTTTTCATCTTGTACAAACTTCATACATGAAGAATCTAATCCATCACTCACAGAGTGAAAATTGTCAGACTGCAACTCTGTTTCTGATGTCATCTTTTGTTGAATTGCTTTTTCTGCTGAAATATAATCAACCAGACTTTGGCTTGCCACTGAGTTCTCTTCCTTTTCTATTAATTCCCTATCAAATTCTTTGTCTGAATCAGAAATAAAATGTTTAAGTTCACAAAAAGTTGAATGGCCTTTCTGTAACTCCCCATTCGAATATTTTTCCTTATGAACATGAGAATCCATATTCTCCTCCATTCTATGCCTCATTACAAGTTCCAGTTCTTTACACCTTGCAGAAAAATGTTCTTTGTCTTGTTTTAGAGAGGCAACTTCTTCATTTAATTGACAGATTTTATTATGCTTCACTTTTAATTGTTCAGAAAGATCTGAAAGTCTCAATGAAAGTTCTAACTTCTCTCGCTGAGTGACCTCAAGCTTTTCCATTAGTTCTGTGGTATCTTTTTCTACAACCTCTTCAATGTCATACGTTTCAGATCTTAAGATTTTCTCCCTCTTACCATGAACAACTGTGTTTTCAGCCTTCAATACAACTGGCATATCCCTCTGTAAATACTGGGTCTCTTTCACTGATGCCTGGATCCTGGGTTTGTTTTCAGCTTCTTGCTTGCTTATGTTATCTTCTAAATCTAATTTTAATTTTAATAGGGAAGCATACTTTTCTTGGAGCTCCTTATAATTATGTTCAAAGTTCCTCTCAGCAAATGAAAAATTGTTCTTCAGCTTCTCAATCTCTGCTTTATGTCCAGCATTTTGTTTTAGTAACTTTTCATTTTCAGTTATCAACTCTTCTATTCTTTTTTGCAAATCAAAGTCCTCTGACTTGGAACTAATTCTTTCAGTGACAATCAAGCTTTCTTCCATATTCTTAACAGCATATTTCTTTAATTTCTCTTGCAGAGCATTATTTTCATCTTCAAGAACATTATATTGTGTTTCAAGCAGTGAACATTTTTCTTGAAGTGTATCTTCTTGCTCTTTCATTTGTGTCTCCAGTAATTTTGTTTTAAGTTGCAACTCCTGAACTTCCTGTTCCAGCATACCCTTTTCTTTTTCTTCCTGTCTAAGAATTTCTATCTCTTTTTGGAGGTCATTGATTTGAAGTAGCATTTCTTCTGATTTAGAATTTAGGACAGATTGGTGCAAATCTTTTAAACTTGATAGTTCTAATGTAAGCTCACCCTGTTTTCTTATTAAGTTATCATTTTCAAATTGCATAGTTTCTATCTTTTTGCTCATTTCATTTTGTAAGTCATCTAATTGCTGCTTAGCTTGCATAACCATATTCTCCTTAAGATTTTCTATGTTTATTCTGTGCTCTTGTAGCAGGTCATCTCTAAGTTTTGATAGCTCTTCTTCATGACTGAATAAAAGTTTAGTCCTCAGTCTATCTAGTTCAGCTTCTTGAGATTCAGCCATCCTGTCCAAGACTGCATTCTTTTCTCTTTCTAGCATTTCAAGTTTTATTTTGTAATTTGTAACTTCTGTGTCATGTTTTAATTCTAGTTCTTGTTTAATCTCAGAGGCAGATGCAAGCTGGGCTCTCAGATCTCCAACAGTGTTTTGTAACACATCTATCTCATGCAACTTGGAATCTTTTTCATTTATAGTTTGCTTAGCTCTCTGAATCTGCTCTCTTGCAAAACTCAGCTCTTGACAAAGATCATCAACTTGATTTTGTAAAGAAGAATTTTCCAAGGATAACAGTTTAAGCTGTTCTGACAAATCTTGTCTTACCTTTTCTTTCTGATAGTTAGCATCCTGCAACTTCTGATTCAACTCATTCATTTCAATATTCATTAAGTGTACCTGCTCTTCATTAGTATTACCAGAATCTAAATTCCATGTTCTCTCCAGATCTGCTTTTTGTTGGGCAAGAAGCCTTTCAATCTCAGCTGTATGTTCTCTAATTAGCTCCTGTTTCATTTGTACAATCTGTTGCCCATGTACTTCCTCTAATTCTGCCCTGAGGTCTGCAAGTCTCTTCTGTGTTTCAAGTTCCATTCTTTGTACAATATCATCCTCATGTTGGCTATTTTTGTGACATCTTTTCTGCAGTTCTTCTACTGTGCCCATTAACTGTTTTATTTCATCAGAACACTGTCTTTCTTTTTGTTTAGAACTGATGAGTTCTACTCTCATATTATTTATCTCTTGATTCTTTTTAAAGTCCTCTTCTTTTACTTCATCCAGTAATTTCTCAGCAGCTGATAATTTCTTCTGAAGAATAAATATATTTTCTTCCTCTTCAATAATTTTTGCTTCCAGTTCTTCAATAACTGTTTCTTTTTCTTGCAGTTTCTTCTTAGTGGCATCCTCTTCAGCTCTGCATCTTTCCTGTAAAAAAAAAAAAAGCGCATTAACACACAACTTAGAATTTTATAATTCACCGAGACTTTTCTAGGAAAGAAATGTGCAAAATTCTAGGAGGAAAGGCCTAGATATACTTGGGTTAGAACCCGTAATAGCTGATATTGCAGGTAAATTTCCTTGTGGTTTTATAGGAACAATTCTATTCATAGTAACTACAAATAGGTAACCAAGGACAGGTGCACTGGCTTTGGAGTTATCAAAAATGAAAGATAGTCTTAGCTGATTAATATGTTGTTAGCCTAGGATCCAGCCCTCAGTCACCCTATTTGGCCTTTGATATCAATATCAAAAAGGAAGGTTGCCAGTGGGGAGCCAAAAGGGGGCTCCCCAGCACAGGAAACCAGCCATACCATATTGGGACATCCAGATGGCTCCGCATGGGGGAGAGCCAAAGGCACTCAGCTGAAATTGCTCCAGATTGAAATGAACATCTTCCCTTCACGGGGGATAGTGATGGTGGAGAGCTGCACTTGGTGAGTTTTCTCCATACAACAGACAAAGGGATTTCCTTTGGGAGGAGACATTCTACTGATTGTTTGGTTGTTCTCGCATATCACACCCATTCTTCTACCCTGGGAAAGTTGCTTAAGCCTTTTTACTCCTGATACACTGCCCTTCACCCATTTCCTGCTAGAAATATATGTGCCCTGACATTAGGCTGGCAAAAGCTGGGCTAGTAATGGGAGCTCACCCCATCATGTGACACTTGGGCATCAAACTGCCAACCTAGATCTTGCAATCAACCGAGTCAGCATCTTAACTGCTTGAACCACCTGTCCCCTAAATGTTTATATGCCACAACAATTAGAAAAAAATCATACACTTCCTGGTCAAATATTGTAACTGTCTTAAATAACAATTATGGAGAAAGGAATGTATCACCATAGGCTACAATTTTAGTAAGAGACATACCATTTTAAAGTCAATTACTCTCTTCTGCAAAAGAGAAACTTGGACTTCAAAGTCTTCATTTTCATCTGATACTTCCTCAGCAGCTGATCTTGTTCTTCTAGTTGTTGCTGATATGCAGTATGTGTTGTTTGGCCTGAAGTAAGTCAGCGGTGTGCTACTGTGATACTGTTCCTAAAGCTTCACTTGCCTGCAGCTTATAAACAGAATAGTACAAGTAAATGTTAATTGTTCAGTTGTATCTGTGAAATTATATGGAGAAAAAAGAATTATAGAAAAAGCATAATGACATAAAAAACAACAGAAAATAGACAAACATATATATTTTAAATTCTAGAACAGTAATTGTGTGGTGTAGTGAAACAAATCTTGCCCTGAACACACCATGATAGGTTCACCTTAGGTTTGCCATAAGACAGAAATGACTTGAGGGATACCCTACAACACATTCCTAGATACAGTAGTAGTAGTATCACAAAACACAAGCTGTTTTTGTCTGTATCGTTACAAGGAATCAAGTGGAAACTTTTAGACTAACAGAGAGAAAGAAGTCTATGCATAGACTCGTTCTATGGTCAGCTCTCTGTATCAACGGATTCTGCATCCCAGCTTGAAAATATTCCAAAAATAAATAAATAAATACCAAAAAGCAAAACTCGATTTTACCATTATATAAAGGGCACCATTTTACTATCCATTCTATTTAATGGACCTGGCCTCCACTGATTGTATCCATGGGAGATCCTGGAACCAAATCCTAATGGATACCCAGGACCATGTAATATATTCACTCTTATTTAATAAATTTAGATATTATATACCTTAGAAAACTAAGCGGCTGTTACAGACTGCCAAAATAAGCTGCTTCGGGTCTCTTTGGAGGTATGCTATTTAATGATGCATGGATCTAGAGTCCGGAGGTCACGCCAAAGCCACATTCCATTCCTAAGCACTGGAGTGCAGCTTTGGTGCACCATCCGGATTCTTCGGATGCACGCATCATGTAAATAGCATACCTCCAAAGAGACCCGAAGCAGCTAGCTTTATTTTGGCAGTCTGTAACAGGCCTAAGTTTCTAATGTTTGTAGCACATCATCTGAGATTCATAATTTAGGCCTGAAAAAGAACACAATTACTGTTCTACTTAAATAACCATTTTGGGAATATTTTTTATCCTCATGCCCAGTATATTTCTCAGGAATTTAAAAGAGCTCAAATGGTCCTTAAAAAATAAATATCAAAGAGTAAAACATTCAGTGATTCATCTTCGATGAAATAAACAAATTAAACAGTTTAAGATGAAGCCCTGAAAACAGCTTAGAAGGCTCTGCAATTATGGGAAAAAACTATTTAAAAAATATGTAGGTGGGGATGACTGATCACCCAAGGAGAAAGATGACAAGAAATTAATCATCAGACCAACATTTTCTTTTTCTCGTCTTCAAATGACTGTTCTCCCTCTTCAGATGTTCAAAACCATTTTTCTTTATTTTATGCCACGTTGTATATCAGTTTTTGAAATTTATAAATGTAGAAGTGCATCAATAAAATGCTTCAGCTGAACAATTATGATGCCTCCACAGCAGGAACAATGATAAATGTTTGTTTCTAGAAAAATCCACTACTCCACTGACCACAGTTAGAGGATGCCTTTAGACCTCGTGTTTCTGATACTCCAAACTCTGTCTTGGAGAAACCATGTATTAACCTTCAACTGGTGAGCTCTCCTTTTCTTTCAATCTTTCACCCCTTAGTGAACAATAGCCTGGTTTGATCAACCAGCCTAATTACATTAATGTAAGGCTCCAGACCAGAATTGATTCTCACTTCTAATTCTGATAGGGAGAGTTTGCTTAAATCATACACGCACAAGGTACTGTCTTCAAATAATAGATTCATACATTTTTATAGAACCAAAACAACATTATTACCAGTAACTTACATGTTGAAATTGAATCTGAAGTTTTTGACTTTGTTCTGTCAATTCCAAAAATTCTCTCATGGTTTCATCTTTTCCTTCCGTGCTTGCTGCAGATTCGCAGTGACTGCGTGATAATGTCCGTCTCTTTTTTGATAGCAGCCTCAAATCTTGAAGCTTAAAGAGGTTATGTTAAAATATAACATCATAAACATCAGCTGTGGTTATTCTTGTGAGATGATAAAAAATTCATCCTGTCCCAACTTATCCTGTAATATTTAAAGCCTACACACACAAATTTTCAAATACAAAAGCATAACAGTAATATCCCCCCCCCTCTTGTTTTCCAAATGAATGCTTAAAATGCTGGAGCAAGTTGAGCCTCCTTATCCAGAATTCCAAAATTCTAAATATCCCAAAATCCAAAACTGTCCACATGAGTGGGTGAGATACACCTTTGCGCCTGGTGGTTCATGTACACAAACTTGTTTCATGCATGAAATATTAATATATGTGGTATAAAATTACTTCAGGCGTGTATAAAGTGTATACACTTGGATCTCATCTCCAAGATATCCATTAATGTATGTAAAATCCCAAAATCAAAAAAGCTCTAGAATCCAAAAACACTTCTGGTCTCAAACATTTCAGATAAGGGAGACTCACCCTATATTAATAATTGTCTGATATGATGCCAGTGTATGATGGCCTTTTAAAGTTCTATCCTTGGTGGCTTAGGAAAATCATTTCCACAGCTGAAACTTTTCCTAGATTTTGTGATCAGAACATGTTGAAAACATCTGTCTGTTTGTTACCTTTAATCACTGGACATTTAATGGAATCATACTTTCTGCATCAACAAGCAGACTAGTATTGATAGAATTAACAAAATATGGCACCAGTCAGCTTTAAATACTATCTTGGAATAGTCTAAAATTAGTTAAAAATAGGAACAAAGGAAAAAAAAACCAGAACATATAGTTCAGAGGCCATACCTGAATTATGCTGGAAATATAAAAAATAAATAGGCAAGAATTATTAAATAAGAAATGAAATTCAATAAAATCATATTACAAAAACTTCCCGATATTTTAAAGACCTAGATCATTATACAAAACTGAAATATAAAAAATAACAAGTTGTTCCTTAGAACAATTTATTATGAATTGTCGCTTACTATCTGATGTTTGTTGTTGACTGTTTATCGATCCATTTCCTGTATTGCTATGTACTGTATATGTATTATCCTACCTGTGAGTTGTATTTTCCTGGATAATGATTAACCTTCCATTTTGAAGCCAAGCCCTCCCTTCAGTCCATCTGTCTTGGTCCCGGCCTTGGAGGTTGAGAGGAACTGCTGGACCTCTACCCTTTCCCGTCACCACTCCCTTCTCTTCTGTGTCATGTCTTTTTAGACTGTAAGCCTGTGGGCAGGGAACCGTCTAACTAAAAAGATTGCATGTACAGCGCTGTGTAAATTTACAGCGCTTCTAAATAAAGGTTAATAATAATAATAATAATAATAATAATAATAATAATAATAATAATAATAATATATAATAAATAAAATGCTAATTGATATCACTTTATTCAGAAAGTACCTGGCTGTCTCTTTGAAAGCCAGTGTCCATTTCATGGTTCTTTTAAAAAGCTTCTAGGAGTTAGCGCACAGTTTAATAATCCATTTACCT
>NC_056527.1:30092298-30134644 GCF_019175285.1 Sceloporus undulatus | reverse complement strand
CTTTCCTGGTTTGAATCCTCTTCTGGGATGCAGCCGGATATTATCATATGCATTTTGCTGTCAATGCTGCTTCCCGCCTAAAAACTGGCTCCTAGCTATGTTCAGCCAGCTGATTTGCAAAGTCGGAAGCTTCCTGGATTTGCAAATCAGCCAGCTGAGCTCAGATTCTAGCCAGGATTTAGGCAGGTTTAAGGCAGGAGGTGGCATTGGCGGCAAAATACATATGATAATATCCGGCCGCATCGCTGAAGGGGGCAAGGTAAAACAGATTATTTAGCTGTGCGCTAAACTTCTAAATCACATACAAACCTTACTAAGCATCACAGCAAACAATCGTTTGTCCTCACACTGTAGCTTTTTTATTCTGGTATACAAGATTACTTTATTAAAACTACACAGCAGTTCGGTTTTTCTAAATACTGTACTGAAAGCTAAACACAAACAGAAAATACCTAAATAATATACAGAACAGAAGACAAACATCTGAAAAACCAGACATGACAAAAGATGGACATGAGGAAAGTACTGAAACTATTTACTGGGTATTTATAAACCGTGCAGTGCAAAGCCCTAGTAAATGCAACTACTGGTCCAACCCAAAGAAATTAAACTAGAGGTTCAACATTAAAACAACAGTTTTTCAAAATCCAGACAAAGCTTTCTCACTGATAAGCAAGCATGTTACAAGCATTCCCCGATTTGCCTTCCACCAAATGTGCTGGACTACAAACTCTGTATGCCCAACACATCAGGAGATCACTAGCTGAGGAAAGCCCGAGCTATAATGATATTATAGTTAGATCTAAAAAAAACCAAAACTTGTTCAAGCTTGTAGAGTCTGTAAGTGGCATCTATTACTAATAACTGACACAGTGACACAGTTCATTTTGAAAAGGTGCTTTCCCCCTACTTACTGGAAATGACTTTGCATTAGAGCATTAGACATTTTCCTGTCCATAAATCTCTTCTTTCAGAGATTTGCTAAAGGACATGATTATGGAATCAAACAAAAAATATGCAATAGCTTTTGTAAACTTTTGTCCATCAGAATAATCCAAATTTAGAGGAAGAATATATAGCACTAAGTACAATTGCTTCAATCAAATGTAATAAGCAACTGTAGTTGGTTATAGTTATTATTACCTATTCAAATACAGTAATTGACACTTTGGCCCCACAGTGGTTTTGCTGAGGCAGACCTTGGAACACTTCCTTGCTTTAATGTAATGGGAGTGCACAAAACCAGAAACTCTAAAGCACTGGAACAAGTAGTGATTACTGTCTCTGGTAAAGATGTCATCCACAGAACACATTATGCATAATAATTAAATCACAGAGAGAATTTGAAAATAAACAAACATAAATCATTTTTGTTAGAATGTGTTGAGATCCACCACCTGATATTTTTTGGTTTCCAAATTATTTATTTATGCATGTATTTATTTAGTCATTTTATTTAATCTATAATCCCACGTTTCACCCAACATGGGATTCTGTGGAGCATTACAGACCGCCGCTTTGCGGCGGTCTGCCAGCGCTGCTGTTTGCTCCACAAGGGAGTCGCAGCAGCCAAACCGCGTGACTCCCTTGCGGAGCAAAAAGGAAGCCCCAAAATGGAGCTTCTTCCTGCGGCATGGTTATGACGCCGCGAGGTGCCAATGGCGCTCTCGCGACGTCATAAGCGCCGCATGACGTGCGGACGCACAGCGTCCACTACGTCAAGATGGCGGCCGCCGTGTGGAACGGCCGCCGCCATTTGTTACGGACAGCGTCCATAACAGGAGTAGGGGCGTCTAAAAGAGACACCCCTTTTTTAAACTGGGACGTCCTGGGGACGTCCCAAATGGCGGTATGTAACCTGCCAATGAGAACAATTTATTCTGCCATCTTTTTGGCTGCTAGTTCACGGGGCCAAATTTCTTGCACACAGGTAAAAATTACAATCCAGAATGCATGTATCCAGTGTCTTTAAAAGTGCATCATCTTGAAAACTCAATTCAGCATGGTTGCTGAACTAAAAGTTTAGAAATGCAAGAAAGCTGGGACCTTTTCTGAAGGACTGATTGGGCAAACCAGTAAGCCACCCTGTACCACTTCCATCTGTGGGAGGGATGAGCGAGAAACCAATGTGTATTAAAGGCATATCTGCTGTTGGCCATCTTGATGTACACATTACACAAACAAAATTTAATACTATTTTGTAGACATAATTCTGGCATTCTCTTTGCTTAAAAACAGGAATAATTTCATTATTTTAGGGGGTGAAACAGACTGGTTCCAAACGCTGGCTTGGGGGCATGGCATTTAGACGACATACGCCCCACCCCAAGCCACCTGGAATCCACCCAACTGCCCAGAGATGGGCCAGCCTCTGGGCGCTCTGGTGATGCAGCAGTTACACACCGCCAGGGCACTGTAAAGCCGACGTTCGTCTAGGTGGGGCAGGAAAAGCCAGCTTTTTGCTGGCTTAAAAAGGAGTGGATCTCTGCTGCTCCTTTTTTGGCTGGCAAAAAGGTGGATTGAGGCGTGGTGTGAAGTTGCCACGTCCCCAATCCGGCTTCGGCAGGGACAGCATGAAGCCGACCCTTCGGGGCAATCTTGTTCACCCCTTAGTAGCCCACCTGGCATATTAAGCTGCTTCTTAAGTGATAATGGGAAATAAGTGCTAGTTTTTCATTGTCCATTTACCTGAATGGAAAATAGACTTTACTCTTTAAAAAAAATACTGGCATCTTCAATGGAAGATAAGTGCTATTTTTGCTGTCATTCACAGAACCCAAGATAAAACTCCTAAGTATTAAAATGGAAACAGAAGATCGGAAAATACTAGAGAAACAGGATGCTTTTTGTAAAACAAAATGATGATGAAGATGACAAACCTAACTTAAATGAAAAACATTTTCTCATAATTTCTGTGTCTTAACCATGCCAAGCAATAATGAAGGACTGTATGTGCAACTACAATGCATGCAGAAAGCAACATAAGGTAATTATACCTGTTGCAATCCTTCTGTACCATATGCTGCCCTCAATTCTTCTAGCTCTTTGTTTAGCTCTTCGATCTCTTGTTCTTTTCCAGCCAATTCATTTTCCATGATCTCCAGTTGTGTCAAAGAATGCTGCATTCCATGCTCAGAATAATTCTCTCCAAATCCAAATTCTTCTTCCTAAACCAATCCAATTTCCTTAGCAGCTCAGCATTGTATAAGGGTTGTTCAAGGCAAAGATACTTAAAACATTCCATGCTCCTCAGTTGAGATAGTTCTTAGTACATATTGCTATGGAAACCTGCTTTATTAGTATAATTTGCTCAGTAAGAGCAGATACAACAGATTACTATTCCAAATTCAATTTCAAACTGAATTTTATTTTCCAAATCTTATAAAAGAAGCAGTAGCATATACGTACAGTCTGCATAAGCTAGTAAATGTTTAAGGCATACAAGCAAAACAATTATTGTTGTTAGCAGTCCTAATGCATTTTCCAGTGCAAATCATTTAGTGTTTTAGTAGACTGACACAATTTAATTTTAAATACTATACCCTAATAAAATCTGTGGAAGCATCTGTTCTTGTCAAAACACTGCAACCATTTACCTGTACAAAAATAATTTTAAATGCATTATGGTTTACAGTGCAATGTAATTTTTGTGTATCATTACTTAGAAGTTCCATTGATTTAATAAAACAATGGGTCTTACTCCCAGCTACATGTGCACAGTTCTGTGGCCTGAATTTCTGTGTGTGTTGTGTGCCTTCAAGTCATTTCTGACTTATGACAATACCAAGTCAACCCTATCATGGAGTTTTCTTGGCAGGACTTGTTCAGAGAAGGTTTGCCATTGCCTTCCCCTGAGGCTGAGAGCATGTGACTTGCCCAAGGTCACCCAGTGAATTTCAT
This sequence comes from Sceloporus undulatus, assembly GCF_019175285.1. Lineage (NCBI taxonomy): Eukaryota > Metazoa > Chordata > Lepidosauria > Squamata > Phrynosomatidae > Sceloporus > Sceloporus undulatus. The sequence continues at coordinate 30,130,744 of NC_056527.1, read as the reverse complement.
TGCCAAGTGGGGAATCACACCCTAGTCTCTAGAGTTGTAGTCCAGCACTCAAACCACTACATCACACTGGCTCATGCCTCAATTCCTAGTTTCGTTTAATTACTTTTAACTTTTTCTTTCATTTATGCTGACAAATGCTTCTGTCAGTCTGATCATAAAAAGTTGTTTGGGCAGTGAGATATAGCAGTAACACTTCCATGTTCCATAGCATATTTCTCCATACATAAGTCTAAAGGAAGGGTAATTTTGAATAAAACATCTGTATAATTGAGGGATTTCATATCTACAGATTAGGTTTACAGAACTATTTGCTATGCAGGACCAATCTGCTTAAAAGACTGTATGGCTGAATAGACCCATATATTAAAGACTTTAAGTATATACAACTAAAAAATAGTAGACTGTATTTAATAATGGCTATCTGCCAGCACAAAGTATCTATTCACTTATTGAAAGCCTGTTCTCATGCTTGAACAAATCTAATACTTTGAACTCATTGTGACTTCATTTGCGTTTGCATGGCTTGTAATAGTGTGCAAATTCTTCTGCTAGTGAATGTGTAAGTGCCATCTTTTGCATCTCCCCCCTAGTGCACAGTGTTTTTGGCCTGGAGATCTATATGTGGTGTAGATTCAGGGGACCCACACTGAAGTGTGCGTTCACATGCAAACTGTCACCTCCAGCAATCCTTTTTCCTTACTGAGGGGGATTAGACAGCCTTCTTGTTACCGCTTCTCCCTAAAGAAAGAGAAATGGCTACAAGCATTTTTCTCCCACAGCAATCTGGACAGAGATCATTCTTTCCTGCTTATATGAAACTGGGAAGTAACCATGGGGAGGTGGGGGGTGGGCATGAGAGTGGGCAGGCCAGACACCTGTGAAGGCATTGAGGGCCTGGGCGGCGGATTCCAGCCTGGGTAGGCACAGGTGTGACAGAGGGGGGTAGGCATGGGGAGGGTGGGCTCAGGAAACATAATGAGGGGACCTGGGCAGCTGGGAGCCAGCACGGGGGTGGGCAGGCAATGTGGTGTTTGTCAGGGGCTATGGTCCCAGCCAGGGCATGGTCCCCATTGGGTTGTTGGGGCACGTGGCGGTGATTCCCTGTGATTATGGGTGACTCCCACCCCAACTGAAGGACAGGGGGTGGTGTGCAGGGGCACATGGTCTCAAACTGGATTATTTCTACAGTGTGTTTTGGACCAATGTATTTAAGTAACAATTTTATACTTAGCATTTTCACTTTGCAATGCAAAGTAAATGAAAATTATATAAGCTATTTGTTATGCTACTGAAAAAATATGACTGCTTTTAGTTATGATCAAAGTGGTCTTGGAAATCTGTGAAGATGCCAATTCTTCAGAAAATATTCAAGGCATAACATATAAGTGATTTTACAATTTCTCTGTTTTCCTCTGCACTTTCTCCCCTTCCTGTCCTAGTTTTGTTCAGTCTTACAGTCATGATCCAGACTAGTATGAGTGGATGCTGCAGGAGTTTTTAAGTTTGTCCTTTTGAGGAGCAAGCCCTCCCATATCCTCAAAGACACACTCACAGCATCAAGCAGTGTAAGAAAATACAAAGGACTGCCACTGGGAGAGGCATTTCTGACTCATAAGCAAAAGCACTGTAGAACACTCTAAGTGTTCCTGATACCACTGAATGTGTTAACTCTCACTACAAGCGTTCCTAAACTTCAGTTTGGATACCAGAGATTCAACATTTCTCTCTCAATTCTTAAGCTAAGCTTAGTCATTACACATAATATGGACTGTCATTTTAATTTTCAGTACACAGCTGCATACTTTTATAGATGCAGCCCAGTGTTTATATAATTTAAAGTAAATGCATTTGAAACAGCTTCTTTTATATTACCTTAGCATACTCAAGGTTGAATATACATGTACACGCAAGGCAAAAATAAATCAATATATGACGTACATTAACACCTATTGCACAAGAGGTCGGCACTACAATTTGATTTAATGGTCCAAAACAAACAGCAGAAATAATCCAGTTTGAGGCCACTTTAACTGTTGTGGCTCAGTGCTAGGGAATCCTGGGAATTGTAGTTTATTGTGGCACTTGAGCTCTCTGACTGAGAATGCTAAATGTCTCACAAAACTACAATTCCCAGAATTGCCTAGCATTGATCCAGGGCAGTTAAAATGGTCTCAAACTGGATTATTTCTGCAATGTGTTTTAGACCAATATAAGGTTATTGAAAAACATGTTTCAAATCACTGAAGATTGTGGAATTTTATCACAGTTTTAAACAATTACTGTTTCCTTGAAACTTTTGATATTAGAACAAAAATAGTGTAATAATCTTACTTGCTAGAAATAATCGCTCAAATATTTCCACCTCAGAAACCTACAAATCTGCCTCATTATTTCATGAGTTAGTTGGTGATAAGCATGAGCCCTGGTTTACACTTCTGCCATTTTCAATCATTTTAGAACTTAAAAAGCTTTCTACTACCAATAGTGCCTAAAATATTTACTGTAGTCAATATTAACAATATCACTTTCTTTTTAAACTTCATTATTCAACATTATTAACCATTCAGCAGTAACTACAGTTCTAGATTATCTCATGTGGTAAATAAATTCCATAAATTTCACCAGCTGCCTTACAACTAATATAATTACTTAAAATAAAATTCTATTGATGCATTAATTCAAGGTTTGCGTTCCTCCTCCCTTAGACCAAATAAACATGAACAAATTCCTTGAGACATGAAGATCTCTGTCTCAGTTCTCACAAGCAGTTAATATTGGAAATAAAACTGTTTGTTTTTTCTCTTTTGTCTGTCTTCGGTTAGAGAACATTTCTGGATCTCCCCCCCACAACAATGGAACTTCGCTGATAGTATAAATCACTGATTTGAGACAACTAGGAGGATACTTTTCACCATTACTTGGTGTTATTCCCCCCAGTATCATTGCATGCCTTCCAGAAAGACGGTTTAGTGTAATTTGAAGGACTACATTATTTATAGACACATAATAGTTGATTATGCATTATGTATGTGAAGGCACTGCCATCAATTTAATGCCAATCCCATATCTGGATGTTGTAAAAAGACAAATAGAGTGACATATCTACACAGAGTAGTAAAAAAGACAAGTACAGCAGTAAAGCTTAATCCTCTAGCATTCACTGCAAAACTTTAACACTTGAGGTAGCTGTGGAAGAAATGAGTAAGTGAACAGCAGCAATCACTGTTATGATACAAAGCTTCCTTAAATAAACAGAATTTGTCTCGACACATTTATGAGCATGGTTTAACTATTAGAATTGTCAGATTTTAAAAATCATACTGAGCTTTTACTATAACATATGAAAGTTGCATTCTACTGGAATTAGATATATGGAAGTGATCTATAGCTAGGCTATAGCCACAATAGAAACAAAACAAAATCTCTTTCAACAATGGTATATTGGTATTTCCAGCTGATGCTTGCCACAGGTAGATGCAGCCTATGTTAATCATATTTGATATGTACAAATTTTAGTGGATCTTAGATGAAGAGCTTTAATTTAAACCTTAGATCAATATATTAATTTTAAATGAATTTATACATTTTTAAAGAAATTATGTAAAATTTCCTCTGATTTTATTCACTTTATTAATTTAGGCTGCATTTTACAGCATTATCCTCGCTTTGCAAGGTTGTAATAAAAATAAGCAATATCAAACCCACTGAACAAAGTGAAAAGTCCATAAAAACCAATACATTTCCATATGCAGGCTATAAGTATCAGTTTTCCTCTTACCTCTGAACTATAATCATCTGCGGTTGTGGAAATCTCACTTTCTAGCTAAAAGAGGACAAAAATAAAATGACAAAAATAAAGATATACAGTTCAAATAATCAAAGCACATTCTTTACATTATTACCAAAGTATTTCATATTGTGCAAACAGAACAACAATTCCCACCACCTACACCACCCCAAGCCTTCCTTCCTTCCATTTTACTCTACAGTAGTTCAGCTGAGGGAGGGAAAAGACCACCATGAGGCATTAAATGGTATGTATCATTCATTAATTGAAAGACTGTTTAGAATTAATAGGAATCGTAAAAAAAATCAATATGTGTTACAGTAAGCATTTCAAATTTGAAGACCACCAGTATTTTTTACTTGTTCATTAATATCTTTGAGTAAGGGTTGTAAGTATCAAGTGGTGCACAGTGTGTATGAATGTATGTGTATGATTTTAGCTTTACATGCTTAAAATTGATGATAGATTTGTGGGCAAATTGCATTAAATTAGCAAGGGTTTTAAAAACAAAATGGTCTTTATTATTAAAAATGGTGACTGAAATGAAGCAAGCATGGGATAACCAGGAATGGATTTTTAGCATCAAAGGACTGAATTCAGCACCAGTTCCAGTATTAAAGGCAAATTCCTAAACTTCAAATATGCTCAAAAGTATCCTGTTCTTTCATTTTACATTGTAATGTATGCTTTTTTGGATCTTGTTGGTGGAATCAACAAAAAGCCTGCAGTCACCCAACCTGGAAAGTTATAGAGTTGTTTCTCTCAGGCACAGAACCCAACTATGAGATGCCATGGAAAACAACATTATACATTTCAAGACCTAACTCTAATTGCTAGTCCTAGATAGATTAGATTTATTAATGGAAACTACCTATGTGTTGATTTACCATTCAGCAATTGATTCAATGGGTCTACTTTAATGGAGACTAGCAATTGATTTTAGATCTAAGCTGCTGCCACACTGCAGAATTAATACAGTCTGACACAGCTTTAACTATCATGGCTCCATCTTATGGAATCCTGGGATTTGTAGTTTTGTGAATCACCAGCAAGCACTCTTTGGCAGAAAAGGCTAAAGACCTCGTAAAACTACAAATCACAGGATTCCATAGGATGGAGCTATAATACTTAAGTGGTGTCAAACTGCATTATTTCTACAGTGTTCGCCAAGTCTTCTTTAAGAAAACAAGAACTTCAGTATTCTGCTGTAAATGGTTTTTTTTTTGTTCTGTTAATAAATATCACTGAAAATTAAAATTCTAGCCAAAGAGATGGAATTAAATTTCTTCCATTATATGCACATACAGGGAGAAATTCAAAGATCTGAGTACAGTGGTACCTCGGGATACGAAATACCCAGGTTACGAAATTTTCGGGATACGAAAAAATCCCATTGGAAATCATTGTTCCGGGTTACGAATGTTTTTTCGGGTTACGAAGAAAATTTTTGGTGCTTTTTTCGGCTTTTTCACACGAAACGCGGCTTTTCCCCATTAGCGCCTATGGCAATTCGGCTTACGAAGGCTTTTCGGGTTACGAAAGCGGCCGCGGAACGAATTACTTTCGTAACCCAAGGCACCACTGTATGTCATTGTGCATGATTTAAGGAAATCTGTACAGTACATTAGTTTGGAACTATGGCTCTGCACCCTTAAATGTGTGTATCTTTAATACTTGTTTTTGGTCTACTAGATGTCCAACTGTTCTTGAAACTGAGTTTTAAAAGCAATTTGTGATTAGTGTATTGGAATCTGCTTTCAAAGGATAACTAATTTCTGACATTAAAATTTTTTCATTATGGTTTCAGCACTTAGTTGGTCAGCAATCTCTAAATTGTGAAGCTTGATGGTGTTTAGAGTTAACAGCAAAATGCTAATAGGAAAAGAAGATCCTTCTGGATAAGTTAAGTGATAATTATATAATTAAAATGAATAAAATCCTTTGTAATTCTGCCAGTAATCACTTATAACTGTGCAACAATGTGTACATTTCTATACAATAAATATACCAATAACTGTATCAAAGAGGATAAAATGTGAAACAGCAAATAGTGCAAAAAGCCTGCTTTACAAGTCATATATTTTCAACTAACAAGTCTTCTCTATTCTTTTGACTAAAAGCATAGTAGAGTAACAGGTTAGCCATATTCTTTGTTGAAAGGATATTAAAACTCAAGTTTTAAAATGTCAAGGAACCTTCTGTCAAATGGAATACATTTCAAAGAATATGATGTTAAATGTATTTTTAAACATATATTTTTTCTAGATGATGCATGAATGGTTTATATGCTAGAAGTGTGCCACTTCACTGCATTGCTGGCTAATGAATAGTGATTTACTCAAGAAAAACTTTATTATTCAATACTTTTTCCCCATCTACTTAACTGAGGCATAAAATGTACATACTACATGGCCTTTATAGTTTCCAATCTTTTTATAACTAAAACAAAGTATCTATCACCTATTCTTCCTACTATCCTAGTTTCACCAAGTTAATCAAGCTCTTGATTAATCTAGCAAAAAACAAAATAAAAGCTTGTCCTAAATTTATTTCCCACCCAGCCCATTGTGTTTCTTTCTCCATTTCCATCACCAACACATTTCATCAATTTGTGAAGACATATATTAGAAAGATGCCTTTACTTTTACAATTATATTTCTGTGTATTGGTGCATTCTCACAAATTAAACAAATGCAAAACTGGGCTGGCCTTGAGAGTGTACACTAAACAATGGACCTCTATAAATCTACTTGTCAAACAAGAGATGCCCAGATCCCCTAAAAATATACAAAATTGTGTAATCTCTCTTGCATCCATGTCCAAAGCTCCTGAAGGAACCTGAAGAATCCACCTGCTCCTTGGTGCAACTGACAAAACTGTTGTTTGCTCCTCTAGTCCAGGACCTCTATGTTTAACTATGCTGTTTTTTTAGCTGTGTTTTAATGTTAGTAGTATTAATTATTTTTTAACTTTTGTAATCAATATTTTAGCTCTGTCTTTTTAAATATATTGTAACCCCCCTTGAATCCCACAGTGGGAGAAAGGAGAGATAGAAGTAAGTGTTTCTTCGAATTCCCACCAAATCTGGATCTTTAGGGGAGGGGAGGATAAATAATAAACACAAAATAATTCATGGCTACCACATGGAAATTCATAGAGACATCAATCAATTACAACTCTAAATGTGTCTGAATGATATCTGCTTATTACATTCACACTCTGTATTTTTAGGGTGAAGTGTGTACCCATACCTAAAATGCAATATGTGATGTATCCCTTCTTTAACACAAAACTGGCTTCCCAAGTGTAACATTAAAATGTAACCTAATAGGACAGTTTTACAACCAGCTTGTAAACACGAAATTACTGTCATAGAGTGAAAACATCAAGGACAATCTACACAATATTGAGGGGAAGAATGTTGAAGAAAAAATTAGATTTACTGTATTTTCTGATTTTCTTAGGCAAGGAATACTCAGAGGTGGTTTTGTCAGTTGCTTCCTCTGAAATATAGCTTCCAGCATCTGGTATTCATTGGTGGTCTTCTATTCAAGTACTAACCAGGGTTGACCCTGTTTGGCTTCTAAGATCAAATAGGTTCTGGTGCCTTTAATGTATTTAGGCGCTAGTCTTAAATAATTAATGAAGCAAGTACAAGGTGGTGATAAATTCAGCATTTTCAGTCACACTGGACTCATCCATATTAGGGCTGGTACAGACCAGCATGAAAAGCCAGCTTCTAGCTGGCTTGGAGACGTGGTGTATGCATGACACCCATCCATCCTGATGCCCTAGCTACCCATCAGATTCCAGGTGCTCCAGCGGAGCGCTGTTCAGATGCCACATGCCATCGGAGTGCTGTAAAGCTGCAGCTGGGTGGGAAAAGACGGCTTTTTGCTGGCACAAAAAGGAGCAACATTTTGTCACTTCTTTTTGGGCTGGCAAAAAGGCAGATTGGGGCCACTGTGTGCAGTTGCCATGGCCACAATCTGGCTTTCACAGGGGTGGCTTCTAGCCGCCCTTTCGCAGTAGACTATTCCTCCCCAAGTCAGGATTCAAAGACTTCAACAATTAATTTTGCGTGCCTGAGAACTTATGTTTCTGAAACTGCACCTCCTCCATGACCAAAGAAGAAGAAGAAAGCATCAGATGTTCTACTAAAAATGCTCAAACTGTTCAATAGACAAAGGTTTCTTTCACACTAGACAATTTTAGCAGTTTGATACTACTTTAGCTAACATGGCTGAATCCTACGGAATCCTGTTTGATGACACAAGTGGTATCAACATGCTACTAATATGCAATGTGAAAAAGTCATAACAATATTTCTTAGCCCTGCCGTTAAGTGAGACATTCACAAAATACAGAGCAGTATTCCTTTTCTCAAAATGCTCTACCTTCATATCCATTTGCAAATCCAAATCTCATGACAGAATATCTATTGCATGTATCTTATTTTCCAAGAACATAAGAACTTGAATTTGCTTAATGTCAAAATGACTACACAGAAATGTTCTTTGGAGTCAGCTCATACGGACAGATGAGAACACTTAAACCTCTTTCCTGTACTATCTTTTCCTATATATAGTGTCTCAGAGGATGTTAAGTGTATGATTACAGGGTTTGGCAGTGAAGAGAAGTTCTGAAGAATCAGAACAAAAATGAAAGAGTGCAAAATTACACCTCGTAACACATGAAGTAGTAGGATTTATTTGACTGCCGGGATTCTCAGCTTTCCAGAACAGTCATTTAGTAATATCATGTCTGCATGAAGTAGATGTATATCTCAGTGAGCCATTAGGCAACATTTCTTATCTTAACCCCTTCTATGTATTTTACACTATTTTCCAAAAGTAGTATTTCCTGTGATGTATCTGATTGTTTTAACAAATTCCTAGATAGAAGAAACAAAGCGCAAAAGATAATTAGAAAGTGTGTTAAGTGACTGTCAACTGAAACAGCGTGTCATCACAACTCATGTTCCATGACAGAAACTTTCGTATATTTTGAAGATCATTACAGAAAGACCTAAATATATTAACAATATGTTAATATAGCAAATATATTAACAAGCCTTTTTCTTATCAAGTTCTTTACATTACGTTATATTGTTGATAGGTGACTTTCAGTTAGGTAGATAAATATGGGATGAGCATCTTTTCACATATTGACACAAGTATATCTATAGAGTCCTGGGTGTAGGCAGTTTATATTCCTGGTAAAGTGACTGCCTTTTAGCTAAACATGTAAAAGAACGTGGTAACTACAAAAGATAAAGCTTTCCCCTTTGACAAGGTTGTCAAGCCATGTCCAACTGTCAGGGGCAGTACTCATCTCCATTACTAAGCCGAAGAGCCAGCACTGTCAAAGACGACCCCATGGTCATATGGTCAGCATGACTGCACAGAATGTTGTTACTTTCTCACCAAAGTGATGCCTATTTATCTACTTGCACTTTTACATGCTTTTGAATTGCTAGGCTTGCAGAAGCTGGGACTAGTGATGGGAGTTCACTCAATCATGCAGCACTTGGATCTTGAACTGCCGACCTAGTGACCTTGTCAAACAGCATTTTAAACTACCATTGATAAAAAAGCTGCATGGTAAAAATTTCAGTTTCAGAAAACCAATTATGAATAGGTCTATCTATGATCAACAATCTATTCTGTACAATTCATTCAAAATTGTGAAAACTTTTACTTGCTAATGTAACTTTCTACCCAACAAAATGCAGATTATTTATTTACCAACACTTAATGGGCCACTCATTTCCCTCCTTTAAAAATGAGATTTAAATAATAACAAGTCATGCCAGACAAACCTAATCTCTTTCTTTGATAAAATTACCAGCTTGGTAGATGAAGGGAATGCTGTGGATATAGTATATCTTGATTTCACTAAGGCCTTTGACAAGGTTCCCCATGACATTCTTGCAAACAAGCTTGTAAAATGTGGGCTAGACAAAGGAACTGTTACATGGATCTGTAATTGGTTGACCGGCCGAACCCAAAGGGTGCTCAACAATGGCTCCTTTTCATCCTGGAGAGAAGTGACCAGTGGGGTCCCACAGGGCTCTGTCCTGGGCCCAGTGCTATTCAACATCTTTATCAATGACCTGGATGACAGAATTGGGAGCATACTTATCAAATTTGCAGATGACACCAAATTAGGGGGAATAGCTAATACCCCAGAGGACAGGATCAAGATTCAAAATGACCTGAATAGACTAGAAAGCTGGGCCAAAGCTAACAAAATGAAATTCAACACGGAGAAATGTAAGGTATTGCACTTAGGGCGGAAAAATAAAATGCACAGATATAGGATGGGTGACACCTGGCTGAATGAAACTACGTGTGAAAGGGATCTAGGAGTCCAAGTAGACCACAAGTTGAACATGAGTGAACAGTGTGATGCGGCAGCTAAAAAGGCCAATGCTATTTTAGGCTGCATCAATAGAAGTATAGTGTCTAGATCAAGAGAAGTAATAGTGCCACTGTATTCTGCTCTGGTCAGGCCCCACCTGGAATATTGTGTCCAGTTCTGGGCGCCACAATTCAAAAAGGACATTGAGAAACTGGAGCGTGTCCAAAGGAGGGCGACAAAAATGGTGAAGGGTCTGGAAACCATGCCCTATGAGGAACGACTTAGGGAGCTGGGGATGTTTAGCCTGGAGAAAAGAAGGTTAAGAGGCGATATGATAGCCCTGTTTAAATATTTGAAAGGATGTCATGTTGAAGAGGGAGCAAGCTTGTTTTCTGCTGCTCCAGAAAACAGGACCCGGAACAATGGATGCAAGCTACAGGAAAAGAGATTCCACCTGAACATTAGGAGGAACTTCCTGACAGTAAGGGCTGTTCGACAGTGGAATGCACTTCCTCGGAAGGTGATAGAGTCTCCTTCCTTGGAGGTCTTTAAACAGAGGCTGGATGGCCATCTGTCAGGGATGCTTTGATTTGGATTTCCTGCATGGCAGGGGGTTGGACTGGATGGCCCTAGTGGTCTCTTCCAACTCTACGATTCTATGATTCTATGATTATAATAAGATAAATACAGCGCGCCTGTGTCATACGCGGGCGCGCTTTACGCGGCTTGAGCATACGCGCTCAAGCCACGGGGCGCGCACGCGGGGGCAGAAGGGGCGGCGCGTCCCATTCAATTGAATGGGCGTGCCTGCCCGTTGCACCCTGTGCGCCGCTGCGCCGCCACGCACGAGCCCCATTGTTTCCAATGGGGCTTGAGCATAGGCAGAATTCGCCTTACGCGGAGGGATCCAGAACGGATCCCCATGTAAGACAAAGACCCACTGTAATATAAATACAAGAATCACTGCAAAACACAAAATTTCACATGTCACAATTTGTACTGTTTAAAAATATGCATTACAGAAGGCCTTCATCAGCTATTGAGAAACATGGCAATTTTTTATATAAAAAGGGAACATTGGGTATATCAATGGAAGAGAGAGAGGTAGTGTCTTAATTGTACATAATGAATCTATTGTAACAAACATTACATATATTCAAAGTTAGACACACTTACTTCTGTGGCATATGTGTGATCATGCTTGATCATTTCACCACCGTGCAAAGTTTGCATTATAGCAAAATCAGAAGTAGCAGCTGCTCCTCTTTGACAGCGATATGTGGATGCATCTTCTCCTTGCAGCTGGTCAATATCCAGTGTTTCTTGTACCATTTCTTCATCTTTAATGTTTGATACTTTCTTCTTTTTCTTCTGCTTCTTGGGAGCATGCTGGCCATCCGAATGTGCTTTTCTTTGTCTAAACTGTGCAAGCTAAACATAAAAGAAAATCCTTTTAGAGTGAAAGTTTTCTTCATTATTGCAAATGACACCAATTATGAAGATTTATAGAATGTTCTACCTAAGTCCCCAGAGTTAATTGCAGGTGAAAACCAAGCTAAATGTTAGTGTTCTACATAGTAAATAGCCCTGAATATGAAGTCTGAAAACAACATCATGACTGCAAAATGTAATATGATCATATCAACATGTAGCACGAACAGATAAATATATACTTTGCATGCATCCTATTACCCTGTAACGTACCTATTTACAAATAATTAAAAGAAAATGAATACACATTTGAAAGTATGTATTTGGTTCATAAAGACCTGATCTTTACCTACAATTCCACAACTCTTATTAAACAAATCAATAATGTCATACAAAATATTTCATTAACTATTTCATTATTTTCATTTTTTTCACATGCCAAACTTATGGCATCTAGCTCTAACTGCAAAATATTGAAGTAAATCCAATAACTATATCACTGAAGACAGTAGGCAAATTACTGGACACCCTACCTTGTAGCAAAACATGGCTATGAACCAAAAAGTCGCAGGTGAGCCAGACAAAGCACAGCTGAAAACCAATTAGTACCTAAGCTATTCAAATACTGTAAGTCAATGCCTTTTGCACAGCTTATCACTTTTAATGAGATAGAAATGGATTTTCACAACTAAACCATTACAATACATTTTTCTTAGCTGGTACCAAATATAGGTTCCAGGAGTAAAATAACTAATTTGTTGCTTTGTGTCAAAACTTTAAAAAAAACACATAAATTATTTTTCTTCTGATCTGATTTCTTAACAACTCCACCACATCCCATTATTTCTGACAAACCATATTACTTTGCTCTGCACAGATAAAATCAGTATAAACAGAAGCAATAATCTAAGCTATGTACTAATCTATAAATAAAGACAAAAATGCCTTTCAAAAACAGTTGCCAGAAAATAATATTAGCAAATGATAGTCACCAATCCAGAGAGCCAGGCATCCATTCAAGCTTGTCGTCCCACGCAGCTGAATAAAAATGTTTCAAACTTTTGATCTAGAAAGGTCTCACTTTCCAATTGGTGTATGCTGGCCCAGGAGCTGCTTCTTTCGTTTATCAGCCAGCTGCAAACTAGCAGCAAATACCACCAGCAAAAAGAATGCAGCATTCGTAAATCAGCCACAACATGCTACATAACTAGCTACTTTTGTCCTTCTTCAAGTACAGACATTTTGTTTCCCTGGCTGGATTCTGCCGTCTCCAGTCCCTGATGGGACTGCTGACAACCAAGCATATGGCTCCTGCTACACTCACAGAAGGACTTTGAGATTTGCTGAGCCAAAAATGTTCACCTACGTATTTAGCACTTGTTTCCTCCTGCTCTCCTCTGCCTTCTTAATTAGCTTACCCAATTAACATGGCCTTTCTACTTTTACATTAGCAAACGCTTACAAACTTACTGAAAGCCTGCAAAAGCCTAAGTATTTCATCAGTATCCAAATTAACAAAATAAAAACAAAACCTCCAGCACCATACATAACTAGAAATTCCCCAGTAACTCCTCTAGTTAATTTTTTGTTATTCCCATCCAACTCAGGTAAACAATAGAAAGCACTGGAGACTTATCTGCTTAGCAAAGGAAAGAACGGCTTTTAGTACTTTTAGTGCTTTACACAGCCAAGATGTACATCCGACAATTACTTAAAACTGAAAACTAAGCACTTGCATATTTTAGAATAAAACTAAACTCTTATTCTGTCAGACAAGAAATAAATGTAGTTAACTACACCATGAGCAAATGCAATTCTTTATCTTTGACTTTAAGGTGGGGAAAATAACAGCTTCATATTCGTTAAAACTTCTTTAATGCTTTGATAAGAAAGAGTAAATTCTTGAATTGAGACCTTTTATTCCCATTTAAGACATCACACCCAGATCAGTTAGGTCCCAAACAGACCAGCAGCAAGCGCCGGCTTGGGGGCAGTGTGATGTTGAGATGGTACCTGCCCTGACACTGCTCCCATGCCAGTGTCATGCTGCCCGCCTGACCAGATGGTGGGCAGCATTGTGGCGCACTGGTGGTGTGGTGTTCATATGCTGCCTGCCACAGGAGTGCAACAAAGCTGTGGTGGCTGAAAGGGTACCCTTTTGCTCGCTCAACAAGGAGCAGCATTTTGCCGCCTCTTTTTGAGCTGGCAAATAGCTGGATCAGGGCTGGTGCTGAAAGGGGCAACATCACACCGCCCCTTTAGGGCCATCTGTTTTGGCCTTGAGTTTCTAATTAAATATAAAACCTGTATGACTATGCCAAAGCAGCAGAATGGGACAAGATGTCTACCATTATTGTTTGTACTTGTGTGCCTTCAAGCTGTTTCTGACTTATGGCGACCCTAATGCGCACCTATGATGGGGTTTTCTTGGCAAGATTTGTTTAGAGGAGCTTTGCCATTGCCAGCCTCTGAGGCTGAGAACATGTGACTTGCCCAAGGTCACTCAGTGGGTTTCACGGCCTAGCAGAGAATCAAACCTTGATCCCAGAGTCGCAGTCCAACACTCAAACCACTATGCCACACTGCTGACTCTATTAGTTAACCAGAAATTCTTGATGGGATTACTGATGCATGTCAACAAATCCAAACATGTTTTTTAAAAGAAAGAAACAAAGAAAGAAACAAAGAAAGAAAGCTGCTCAAAAGACATCACAGACTTTTACAGTGGTTGAGTTTCATAGAACATCACTACAGTATTTTCATGCATTGTTATCTTGTTTCACATAGTCCTGGGGGAAAAAACAACAACTCTTCTTCAGGCCACATAACAGACCTGATATGGAGATAAAATTATCTCCATGATTCAGCAGACAGCCCTGAAGTTTAAAGGGGAAAAAAATGAAGCATTCCAATGGACAAGCCGTTTTTTAGATCTGAACTAATATCAATTTAGTTAAATGTTAACATTCTACCTGAAATCAAATTCTATCTGAGAAGTCCTGCTAGAATAAAAATATGTCCTGTTGTGGATAATGAAGCAGTTTGGGAATTAAAAAAAATATTGTCCCTTTAATTTTGAGTACAGTCGGGCCCTCTGTATCCAGAGATTTTGCACCCATGGATTCAACCAGCCATGGCTTAAAAATAGTTTTTTTTTAAAAAAAAAACAACAACAACTCAAGAGCAAATCTTGATTTTGCCATTTTACTATGCTACTGTATATAATGGGACTTGAGCAACCATGGTATCAATGGGTGGTCCTGGAATCAAACCACAGTGGATACTAAGGGCCCACTGTACAATATTCTGAAACTAAATTTGCTGCCAAATCAGTAATTCCTTTTACAATCTGGACTGTGTTTATGTTCTTATTCTCAAGATCCAGTACATGCATTTTAATGGGGAAAGAGTACAGTGGACTGAATATATAGGTATTACACTCAAAATGGTTTTATATGTTGTATAAATAAAGACCATATAAAGTAAAATCTTGCTACATTAAGACTTCAAAAAAATCCAGCAGTGTAAGTAAAATATCACCCAAAAGAAAGATGTTGCTTGAACAGAACAATCATTTTAATCCAGTTTTATTAATCTGTAATGTATATACCTGAAACACACTACAATTCATAAGGAATAAATAAAGTCACCTAGACATCACCAATACCAAATGGGACTTTAAAATATAGTACATTAAATATGAAAATTATCTCCAATCTGCTCAAGTTAGCATTTTGGTGATCTATTAAATATAACATTTCTATTCAGCAATTTAGAAGATGGTGAGAAATTTTGGCACATACCAGCTTGATAAAAAATGTCACCAAGTATGCCAACCCCCTTGTCACAAGAAAAATTACTAGCAATCCTAGCACTGCTGGGGCAATTATTTTGCTCCATGTCTGCTGTAAGAACAGGTGCAGTCCAGTTGGCCTGACTAGTCAAACTGAATTACTCATCTGCTGGACATTTTGATCCTTTGCCTGAACAGCACTCGTTTTCCAAATGCAGTACTAACATGGGGTTGATTATTTCCTTCCACGGCAACACAAATTCATTTCTCAAGATCAAAACATAAGAATAATAATTAATCTTGCTTTACCATGACAGCATGTCTTATCTTCAAGACAATGACAACTGTATCATTAATTTGCATTTGTGTTTGCATAAATGAAGCTTGGGTGTCTCAGTGAAGCACTTGGGTAAATGCCCACAAAATGTCACAGACTGAATAGGAGAGTGTACAGAGGCCCTTTGCTCTTTCCAGTCCTCTTCCCCATCTGTTATTTCAGTGGTATTCTCTACCCTTCTCCAGCTCTTTCTCTTCCCTAGAAGATGCTTCCTCAATAGTTACTGCCAGAATTTCCTCTTCCAGTCCACAACAATGCTAGAAGATGACAAAGCAGAACGAATGAAGCCGGCTATTTTATATAATATAATAAAGCTGATTTCTGCCTACAGGATCACCTTCCCCATACTAGCCGCCTTGTACATTCAAGTGCTCTGGGAAATCTCTGCTCCAACAGGCCAGGACTAGGCTGGCAATGGTTTCCCAGAGGACTTTTTTCTCTACTGCCTCCAGACTGTGGAATTACCTGCCAGAAAAGATACGACAGCTGAAAACACTGACTGCATTTATAGCAGCATTGCAGATATATCTCTTCTGGCAGGCCTATCCATTCAATTTTGAATCATTACTTTTTAATTTGTATATGAACTCTTATGAGTGTATTGGAATAATTTTATGGAGCCCTGGTGGCGCAGTGGTTAAATGCCTGTACTGCAGCCATTCACTCGAAACCACAAGGTTGCGAGTTCAAGACCAGCAAAAGGGCCCAAGCTCGACTCAGGCTTGCATCCTTCCGAGGTCGCTAAAATGAGTACCCAGACTGTTGGGGGCAAATTAGCTTACTTGCTAATTAGCTTACTTGCTGTTCACCGCTATGATCTTTGGAATAGCGGTATATAAATAAAACAAATTATTATTATAGTATTGTATTTGAACTGTGGGTTTACATGTTCTTAACTGCGTTTTGTATTTGAACATAGAATCTTAGGCGCATTATAAACAGGCCTTTCCTACGTCCCCGTCATGTGCTAGGGGTTGGCCGAGGACCTAGCGTCCATACCGGCCTCACTCCAGCACGTGAATGGGGCATAAAGATGGCGGCACCCTATACACACGGGCGCTGCCATCTTTACATGCTGGACGCGTTGCATCCGCACGTGACGCCCCGGAAATAACGCGGCAAATGTACCCCTTGCGCTTTGCGGCGCCTCTTCCAGGGCCTGAGAAGGAGCGCGATTTCTGCGCTCCTTCTCGGCAGCGTCCGGGAGCCGCGCTGTTTAAAGGCTGTGGCTCCTGGACGGTGCAAGCGGCGGCGGTGGCAGACCGCCGCAATCCGGCGGTCTGTAACGTGCCTTAGTGTTGGAAAAAAGCTCAAGGGCCATTCAATCCACGCAGGAACACAGAATCAAAGCACCTCTGACAGATGGCCATCCAGCCTCTGTTTAAAAACCTCCAGAGAAGTAGACTCCACTACACTACGAGGGAGTGTGTTCCACTATTGAACAGCTCTTACTGTCAGGAAGTTCCTCCTAATGTTTAGGTGGAATCTCTTTTCCTGTAGTTTGCATTCATTGTTCCATGTCCTAGTCTCTAGAGCAGCAGAAAACAAGCTTGCTTCATCCTCAATATGACATCCCTTCAAATGGGATGTAACATCACCTCTGAACCTTCTATTCTCCAGGCTAAACATACTGAGCTCCCTAAGTCTCTCCTCATAATGCATGGTTTCCAGACCCTTCACCATTTTGGTCGCCCTCCTCTGGACATGCTCCAGCTTGTCAACATCCTTTTTGAACTGAAGTGAAGCCCAAGCAAAGTAGAATAGAGTGGCACTATTACTTCCTTTGATCTTGACACTATGCTTCTATTGATGCGTACTGTACCCTGCCTCAAGCCTTCAGGAGAGGTAGAAAAGAAATAACATTTATTATTAACATTAGTATTAGTGTCAATTTTCACATTCTCATACAATGTAAAGAGGACTGGGTCCACTCTAGACAAGACCAATCATGGACCCTTATTCACTTGCTTTCCCTTCATTGACTCAATGTCTCCTGCAGATGACAGGGAAACAGTAAGAGGAAAGCAGACCCTGAAAAACATGTTTTTTTTTGGGGGGGGGACTACAAGTCTCAGAACTGTATATCCAGAACTGGCACATGACCAAAGGCCATGTTGGCTAGGGGATGCTGAAAGTTGTTTTCCCAAAAAGTAACTTTTCAAACCTCTGAAGGAAAGAAACTTTAACAAAACAACCTGGTCTTTCACAAGATATCTATGAGTAGAAAGTGTTGCACTGATTTCAACAACAAATATTTGTTCATTGTTCTTAATATAAATTAGTCAATATGTTTGTCTGTAAGCTATTTGTTTAATAAATTAATTGAAATTAACTGTCTCTCAGTACCTAATAAAGACAACATATAAAGGGATAACTTTCTTAGCAACAGAAAGTAAACCATCTGGGGAATCTAATGTGGATTTCCTGAATGCACAGATGCACAAGTACTGTACTAGTTACATTAATGTCATCAACAAGGGATAGCTTCAGCTAAAACCAGATTAAAATGCCCATTTCAAAGTCTGTAATTCATCTATTTAGTTAGTTTGTTAATCTAAGTAATTAGTTAATTAGAAATTGTGATATTGTTTGGGGCGCACAGGAACATACAAGTAGTATGGTCTTCACTATCTATACATCTTTTTCTCTGGGGAGCTGCTCCAGCAGCTGCATGTTGGACTTCTCTAGATGGCTCTCCTGTGAATACATAGCTACACAGAATAGGCTAGATTTTTACTGTGTACTTTGTTCACACTTTTATTTCTGATAAAGATATGGAAAGGCCTAGTTGAAAGTGTCTGTTTTTTGCTGGACACGGAGAGGTGGATTTAGGATGCTCTCAGAACTTCCTATTGGCTTCTGCAGACTGCTTTCTAACTCGTTCAGAGGGTGGTGTTATTGTTCCATCCTATACTCCTTGCTCAGCTATGTAGATGGTTAGGTTCCCTGTTCTCCTGGAAATAATGCCCCTCATGCCTCATTGCTTCTAGTCTTTTAAAACTAGTTCAGATATTAACGCCCCACAATGTGCCCCATCGTGTCAAGATCTGATGATGCTTTTGTTACTGTTCCGCTCAACACTCCTGCTCTCATTCAACTGTGCCAACTGTCCATTCCCTATGTCTCTTGAAAATAATCCTCCTGATTTGCCAGTTTTCAATTAAACAAACAAACAAAACATCATTAAATTAGAATTTAAATATTCTTACAGTCAAAACTATGCTTGCCTAATCAAAAGTTATTTGGAAGAGAATCATTTTGGGGTGCCTTCCAATTCTACAATTCTATTTTAGCTGAGGATTTCCAGCATTGGCAAAGACTGAACTTGACCTTTGTGGTCTCCTCTTGTTCTATGTGTGTAATGACCTAAAGCCTTAGCAAAGATTTTCAGCTCTCCCACTCATTACTGAACCACTCTTACAGCTTCTATCTTCTAGTTTGGGAGTTCACCCCACTATATTCCACAGCCAGTGCTAGCTAGGTCATCATTTGATTAGAGATCAAGCACTTGATCTGGAATATATAAAATCTCAATTTATTTGTTTTCTTGCTTTTAAAACAAACGTACGTTCTGCATTTTCACTGTTTAGATTTTCCAGCCAGCTCACAAAAATGTTTTGATTAATATTTATAGTTTCAGAGGTCCCATAATAATACAGTACTGAATATGTTCTTTCAACTGGGACATTACTGTTAGTACTGTTACATTTTAAAACCATGCAATTTCAATGATTACTCCTTCAGATATGGTCCTGAATAAGCAAATAAAAAGCACAGATATAGAAACTCACAAACAAAACAAAGGGCTGGATCTAGAAGAGCATTTTCTCTATTGGAGGATGCACCTTCAGATCAATCCTCTCACCAATGATGTACCAGATATACAGTACACCATCTGAAAAATCATCCTATTCATTCTCTTGAAATCACAGTAAATTATAAGCACAATGTAATCAAGCTCAATTTCTATTAAAATATTATTGAATGTGAAAGCTTGGAAGTTATTGTTATATCGTATTATAGCCACAACAGACAATAAAAGAACTTGACAGAGTATACACATTTGCATGAAAATATGGGTATCAATCTATTTTGGAAAGTAATTGCCCAATATCTACTATATACTCAGCAGTGAAAATTTCTGCTGAACCATACTTCTAGATCCACTATTTCTTGTTATTGTTTGTTATTTTACTTTTTTCTGTTTTAATCTATGTTAAACTAATTGTATCCTTCTACTGTTTCATAAGCCTCGTATCTAAACACCACCTCAATAAAAGTACAGGGGGAAAAGTACTGTACAGTAAAAATTCTGAAGCCCGAAACAATCGGGCCAAATGACAGTTTCCTGTTGTGTTTGAGGCATAGCATTTAGATAAGGCATGCCCCAAATGCAGCGGGAAACCACACTAGGCCAACATCATTGGAAAAGAATAGGGCCAAAAAGGAGCGGAAAAACCTGCTCCTTTTGGATGGCCCAGTTCAGGGCTACAGCGGTGGACCGGATTGGGGCCAGGCACATGATGTTGCCATGGCCCCAACACAAATCGCGCTGGCACAATCCTGCCACGGGTCCTTTTGGCCAGTCTGTTTCAGGCCTGAGTTGCCAAGATTCTAAGTTGCCTTTTACATCAGAAAAATGTCCCCATCTATGTCACTATGACTGTAGGTTTGTAGAAATTTGTGAAATGCAATTTTCAAAGAACACTAAAAATACCCAAACATCTCCCAGTAAGGACAGAGCTTGGTCAGTGGGCAAAAATGCCACGTAACCTTTGGAAAGAGTGTCCCATATTGCAAAGTTTTTACAGTCACACTTGTTGCGAACTACTCCTATTTCACAAAACAGAAACTATATTCTGTAATCTGTAGGCAGAACTGTATGGAAGGGCCTGAGCCCTTATCTCAACCCCTAGATGTGATCTGGATGAATGTTTCTAGGGAGGGCTCTGAGCTTGATTAGATCAAATGTCTACTCTAATAATTCCATCCCTCCCTGAAACGGTCAATCTTATTTGAAACACTTTTGTAAACTGGCTTGAAAATCTAAATGGTGAAAAGGCAAACTGTTTTGTTTTGTTTTTAAAAAGAAACTGTTCCAATCCACAGAATTAATGTCTGATCTCTAATCAGATTTAAAGCAGAGGGTAAACAGAGTTTAATCTAATGAGAAACATACATGCAGCCCCACCATTTATACCATCTGTGTTTTCCACATAGGAGCCAATTATAAAATTGCAAACGCATGCAAGAACAGCAACAGTTGCAGCATACTCCAAGCAGTGCATGTCAATCAAGCAACAAGCCATGGAATATGAACACCTCATATATGTTAGAAATCTGGAAAACTCAAGCCTTGATTTAACTATTTGATTTAATTGTGATTTATCATACATGTATATCTCAGTTAATGAAACAGATGTGTTCCTCAGCATTACGTCCAAACAGATTTTTTTTAGCAGAAGTCTAAATGTCAGTGCCTGGTTTGCATGTAAGGCTAAACTGTTGCTCATATTATATGCACAATATAACATAAGCAAGTCCAAGCAAAGTCTCAGAATTTAGTATTTTTGGTTAGATGGAAGTGAAACAAATAAGAACAACAAATGCACCCAGGTTTGCATGATATGATGAATAAAGTACAGTGCAAAACTTGTTCAGACACTCCCATTGCAAATAACAGTAACTGGACAGCATGCATGCAGCAAGTCATGGTTCTTACACATCCTTGGCTTGCCATGCAGTGCAAATACACCCACAGTCTTCCTCTACTTTCCTTGTTATAATTTTAGGAAATAGAGGAGTCATCCTCAGGTCCCTGGCAACTTCAGGTCCTTGAGGGAACCCTTGGCAAAATGCTTTTCACTGTCTGCAGGCCCTGGTGGACTTAAGAGTGGGCATGAGGAAAACTCCAAAGACTACTAGAAGCTACTATTTAACGTACCCTGATGGGTAACAGGGACCCTGGCAGCAACTGAGTAGTTATAGTAAATCTGAATGGAGGAGAAATGTGTCTCCCTGTGTGTGTGTCTGTGTGTGTTTGCCTTCAAGACGTCTTTTGACTTATGGCGGCCCTATTTCATAGGATTTTCTTAGGCAAGGAACACTCAGAGTTGGTTCTGCCAGTTCCCTCCTCTGAAATATAGCCTACAGCATATGGTATTTGTTGCTTGTCTCCCAACCAAGTACTAACCAGGGCTGATCATGCTTAGTTTCCAAGATCAGACAGGACGTGGTGCCTTTAGCGTATTAGGCCTTTTAGCTATCCAGAAAACTAAATGCAAATACATAACAAAAACAAATACATCACCTTTGGATCTAACTATTACCAAATTGGTTAATCTACCTTTTACATTTTCAGCTAATCATTTTTTACATATTACTTCTTAAAGAACGCCATTACACTTCAGAAAAATATTGTTTAGTTATAAGAAATCATTCCAAATGACATCATTATCTACCATATGAATATGTTCTTTTGACTGATCCATCAGATTGCTCAGTAGTAATTGTACTGTGGAAACAGCTTTCGTTCCCTTAACCATCAGAACGGAGCAATCCAATACTCTACAGTTTACATGAAGAAATTTAGTGGAAATGCTTCTACATCATTAAAATACAAAGATGATCTTCCAACAACAGCATCTTAAAGTTACAGAACCCTCAATGACCAAGGGAGAACAAACCTCAGCAACAACAGGTGTTGCCACTCACAGCAGGTCACAGAACCTGCCATCCATCATTACCTTACATCTTGTCTACACTCCGTTTCAGTGGCTCATCTATATACAGCCCTTAACAGAAACCCTATACAACAACAAAAACAGTGGAAATGGGGCATAATCAGAGAAAGACAACATTTTAAAACGGCACATCTGGAAATTTTTCTGTCCAACTCTGTCCTTTCCACCCTCAAATTTCTCCCTAGTAATAGTTGTTCCTGGACAACACTGCAAATAAGCTGCTCCTTTTATTCTTCTAATGGCTAAAGATATCAGTAAATATTGATGAGAGAAAGGGTGGCCATGTTTGTCTTACTTTATAGAAGCCAGTCCTCTGTCTTCTTTTGAAAACCTGTCCAGTTTAAAGGAGGGGGAGTGTGGACTTTTGCTTAGCAACTGGATAGTACACAAGCCACTTGGTTATTGAATCTTCATAATAGTATTTTAGATGACGGCAGTTATAAGTCAGAGTTCAAACACCAGAGACAAACCCAATTTAGCATAGCAATTCCAACTGTTCACTCTGATTCAAATTGATAGGTGCAGGAAGAATATAACTTTTCTAGACTAGTCTTGCCAAAAATTAGGGTACACCCTTACATAATTCCACTTACTTAAAGATGATTGGCAAAAGAAAGCAGGAAGAACCAGACATTCTTGTATGAACAATAACACAGTGAAATTCACATGCTAGGACAGACATCTAACTTTATACTTTCAAGCTATGCCTTTTAAAATGGAGATCAGTAATATAATAAACATTTTCAACCACTGTCAGAGAGATCAGTATCAACAAAATCAACCTACATTTATCAAAGATAAACCGAAACTCACAGAAACTATCCCTTTATAATTTTGCTTTCCCATAAGCTCTATTATTGTTGTTGTGTGTCTCCAAGTCATTTTTCACTTATGACCCTAAAGTGATCTATCACAGGATTTTCTTGGGAAGTTTCTTCAGAGGGGGTTTGCCATTGCTGTCCTTTGCAGCTGAGAGAGTGTGACTTCCCCAAGGTCAGCCAGTGAATTTTAATGCTTGAGCGGGGAATCAATCCCTGATCTCCATAGTCATAATCCAACACTCAAACCACTACACCATGCTGGCTCTCTATTAATTCTATTAAGGTGTAAAAAAATATTTACAGTTGGATAGGTATTCATTAATTGGACATATGGATAACAATCTAATTACAGTAATATAAAAAGTTACAATATTAGAAAACATATTTATTGAAGGATATCATTTTGGTATGTAAGGAGAATGGGATGGGAAAGGGTGGGTTGTTTTGTGTGTCTTCAGAGGGGGTTTGCCACTGCCATCCTCTGACACTGACAGAGTGTGACTTGTCAAGGGTCACCCAATGGGTTTCATGGCCATGCTGGGATTTGAATCCTGTCATCCATAGTCATAGTCCAAATCTCAAACTACTACACCACACTGGCTTCTGTCTGGGTACTGCACTTATGGAAATCAAGAAACCCCTTTACCCTTTAGGAAACTATATACAAAAAGAAACAGAGAAAAATAATAATATATCTTTCTCTGTATAAACCAGGTTCATATTAAGGCGTCACTCCAAATCCCCCTATAATGAAATTCAGATAGCATAACTGAATTTAACATGATACAACACAAAATGAGGAGTTGCTCAGAAATAGGCTTGCCATATCCCGCCTGTGGGCGGGACTTTCCCGGTTTTGGGTGGATCTGCATGGTCCTGCCCCGGGATTTCCCCCGCCTCCGGGCTTTGTTGCAAAGTGTGCAACAGCGGTGGTGGGGGAAAGAGAGAGAGGCCTCTGTAGGCCTCTCTCCTTTGGCGGGGGGCTTCCCTCCCCTCTTTGGCTCCGCTGGAGCCGAGGGAGGGAAAGAAGCCTCGCCTGCCGAGGCCAGACTTCTTTCCCCGCCTGAGCTCCACCGGCAAAAACGGAGCCCAGGCGGGGGGGAAAAAGAGGATTCCTTCTCTGCCTGGGCTCTGTCCCTGGTGAGAACAGAGCCCAGGCGGAGAAGGAATCCTCCCCTCAGCGAGGCTCTTTTTCAAATGTAGGACCAAAATAATCAGAAATACTAATAATAATACTAATAATAATAATAAGTCCTAAAATTTTGTCCTACATTTGTCCCGGTTTGGAAGTCCGGACTAATGGCAACCCTACTCAGAAATGTACCATACAATCTATTTGGACCACTAGCATGCTCTTCAAAAACACCTTCTAGGTCCTGAACTCACTGTGATCAGCAAAAGCATAAAACAAGCTACAGAACAATATAAAAGCACATATAAACCAATAAAGACCACAAGCAACTATGTTCCAAATACTACATTTGGTAAGCATACATGGCATGAAAAATAATGCCATTTCATTAGGCTGCAAAAGGAGAAATGGGATTGCAAGGCCACTTGCTTCATTTGGCTCTTTTTTTCCCCCTCAGCTGTTCCCATTTGAGTTGATCATTATAAAAACTGTAAAAAATGGGTGCCTGATTTCTTCCTCATCCTTTATTCCTTTTGTATCATTTCTCCTAGACAGTAATCCTGAAGACAGAAACTGTCTTGTTTGTTCCAAGAAGTTCTGGGACACTTTGCAGCTGAAGAACTGAGTAGGAATATTTTAAATAAACATCATGGCCAGGATCCAATCATATTAAGTCTTCTGACATCATTGCTTCACTAAATGGAAGCCCTTCCCCTGCAACTGTCTTGTGCATCCTGAAAAGGTGTTCTAGAAGACCGGAAGACTCCCTGGAGTTGGATTTCAGGCAGCATAAAGTGATACAATGGGGAAAGAGGGAAAGAAAGTCTTTCTATTACTGTTAGATTGGATTTAGGTCTATACCTATACCTTAGTTTTCATTTTTAAGAGAGGGCCCGAACAGACAGGCCAAAATGAAGCTGCTTCGGGTCTCTTTGGAGGAATGCTGTTTAAAAGCTGCATGCGTCCTAAGAAGCCAGAAGCCGTGCCAAAGCCACACACCAGTCCTAAGGACTAGAGCGCAGCGTTGGTGCAGCTTCTAGCCTCTTAGGATGCATGCAGCATTTAAACAGCATACCTCCAAAGTGACCTGAAGCAGCTTTATTTTGGCCTGTCTGTTCAGGTGCAGAAGCAGATAAATTCTATTGTGTTTACTTGGAAGGAAATCCCACTGCATTCATTCTTGCTTGCTCCAAAGTAAACGTGCATATTATTACAACCTTAGCCTTGATTAAGAGACAGTTATGATGGCACTTTGAAAGTGACAAGCATACAAATGAAATCCATTTATTCCACCAATTAGTAGTCCATTTCTATCCTTTCCTTTTTTCTTAGCAATTAAACGCTTAATGCTGAAGCTTAAGTGATACAGATTTAACCTTCAGCAGTGTTGCCAACAAGATAGAATGAATGACAGAGAAACTCCCAGCTTCTCAAAATTTTACTGTCCAAACTATTTCTTTAGGGGGTAAGTAATAGAAACAGCACTTCTTGTTGATAGCATGTTAATTAGAATTTACACGGTGATATTATGCTTTATCTGAAACACAACATTCTGGAAAGAAGCATACTTTGTGGAACTGTAGTATATCAGTCTAGTTCAGGATATTCAATATTCTACTATCATTAATTGCGACAAAAAATAAAGAGGAAAAAGGCATAATTTATAGTCATGTAAACTCACTGGGTGACCTTGGGCAGGTCACGCTCTTTCAGCCTCAGAGGAAGGCATGGGCAAATACCCTCTGAACAAATTCCATCAAGAAACTCCCATTATATGTTCACCTTAAGGTTGTCATAAGCTGGAAAATGAACTGAAGGCACACAATAATAATGCAAGATCAAACCAGTAAAAATATGTCATTTATTTGACTAATCTATATATATATGCAGTGGGCCCGTGGTATCCACTGGAATTTTGTTCCAGGATCCCTTGTGGCTACCTAAATCCATGGATATTCAAGTCCCATTATATACAATGGCACAGTAAACTGATGGTAGCAAATTTAAAGTTGTTGTTGTTTTTAAAACATTTTCAAGCCCTGGATGGTGGTACCTGTGGATGCAGAATTCATGGATACCAAGAGCTGATCTATATTCAAAATGGCAAGTACATATTTTAAATAATTTTAGCCCAATTTTCTATACAATGTTAAAGGCAACCCGTATTTGACAAAAACAAGCCCAAACTAAGGTAGAATTCTGCAGACAAGATTATTAGTCTCCTCCAATCTATGAGTGCTAAAAACAAATTACTGTAGAACTGGATAGCTTAAGTGATTGGAAATAGGATATAGAGATTTTCAGCTCTAGGTCACTGGTTTGTGTAAGCCACTGCTGATGTCTTTAGACACATTCTCCACTCATTCTGCTAATGAGATATACATAACATGTAATTTCCATGGTCCAAAAGTAACATTTCACTACTGGGCGAAATAAAGTATGTAAGAAGCTACACACAATTTCCTGACATTAGTGTAATCCTGTGTACACTCACAAGTATATTGCTGAATATTATGGGGCTTTCTTGCAAGGAAATCTGGGTATGATTGTGCTGTCAGTTACCCTGGCAACAGCGACTGTCAGGTTTGGTTTATTGTGGGAAAGGCAGGCATTTCTTTTTTCCCCCTGCAGTTATCAGAAATATGCTTTCTAAGCATTTTCTGCATTTTTAGGAAACATGATTCAGAGCCAAGAAAATGTTGCTATTTTTCAATTATAATTCCACAACAACAGAAGAAAGCTGTGACCTCCACTATTAATTATATTCGCTGTAATTATTAAGTGATACAACTCAAAGGACATGGAAACACACTTCTTTGTTCTACAAACAAAATTACTGTTCACTATAACCACTACCATCATAGTTTTATTTGTAAATGTACATATGCAACATGGTATATGCATAATAGGCCTCAACATTTAATTAAAACTGTTTATCAGAAAATTTATTCTGTAGAATTTCACTGTAATTGCAGCAGGTTGTGTTGGACCCGCCAAAGAAAGGGAGACACACCTATGCATGCGAATAAGGAACAAAGGGAATCAAGCAAGCAGCTGACAGCAGCAATTTTTGACTTGGCTACATGTGTGGCAAAGAACAGAAATTAGAAGAAAATCTCAGCTTGAGAACGGAAAAGCAGTTTAATGAATAATTCAATGTGGAATGGTTCTGTAAGGAGTAACTGCTGAATGTTAAGGTAATAAAAGTACTGTGCTGTGTTCATGTACGTGAGAGAGATGTGGAACTTTTAAGACCAGTTTTGGAAATCAGCCATCACAGAAGAGGGGCGGAAATAGCAAGATCCATTTAAACAGTGCCACAGAATCTGGGCATACACAAGCCTCTGTTGCCAAGATCATCCATGCAAAAAAATATGTGTCTTGCAATATGTAATCACATAGAAATAAAAAGCTTGGGGGGGGGATGACTGTAGCAATTCTTGCAATCTCCTTGGTTCCATAAATAAGCCAAACAAGAAGGTGATCATTCAGAATGAATTTGATGTCACCAACAGGTGAATTAGCCCCAAGATCCCAATTATGCAGCACTTTTGTCAAGTACAAATTTTACAGTCTGCCATCCACAGCAGCAAAAAGACAAAGCAGAAGAAAAAAAAGCTGAATAGGTGTCAGTAAAGAAGATAGCACTGTACAGGATCTCACCTACAACCCCCTTTGAAAAATACCCCAAACCCCCGAAAAGTGACTGGTTGATATCACTTCAAAAAATGTTGAAAAGACATGTGATGTCTTGGAAAGAGGCAAGGCAATCTTAACGAAACGATTTCTAACACTGTCACCTACAGAAATAGTTTGGAGGTTGTCTGTTCTTTCCCACATATGTAAGTAACGTGATCCTATCTAAAATGAGTTATGTAGCATATAAAGATCAACCAGTAAAATGAGCTATGTAGTATAAGCAGTTCAACCAAAGTCCTTAAATCAACTTCTTTAGACATTTAAGGGAGTTCTTCACTCAATAAATGTATTTTGTTGTAGTTAACTGCCCTCATCACCGACTCATGACAATCATGTGGGTGAGATATTTCCAAGACCCCCAACCTCCACTACTCTGCTTAGGCCCTGTAGGTTTAGGCCTGTGACCTCTCTGATTGAGTCTAGACATCTGACATGCAGTCTTCCTCTATTTTTACTGCTTTTTACTTATTCTAGCATTATTGTCTTTTCTACTGAGCCATGTGCTCTCGTGATGTGGCCAAAGTACAACAGCAGGAAGGGTTCAGGCTTGATCTGTTCTCTAACCCATTTGTTTGTCTTTTTGGTTATCCACGGTATTCTCAGCGCCCTTTTCCAGCATCACATCTCAAATGAGTTTATTTTCTTCTTATCGGCTTCCTTCACTGTTCAGATCTCAAATCCATTCATGGTGATGTTGTATATCTTTACTTTTTAGGATTATTATTATTATTATTAAACTTTATTTATATAGCGCTGTAGGATATTATCTAGTAAATTCTTTCATTGTCGCCCTTCCCATTCTGAGTCTTCTGATTTCTTGACTGCAGTCTCTATTCATAATCTGTATTTACAACGTAAAACGGGAGCTGCTACTTTATTAATCCTCTCAGGGAAAAATAATCCAGTATTTTTCATATATATATATATAAGAGTTTACTCAGAAAAGAAAAAAAGCAACTTGTGGTGCTTTGTGATTTAAGTTTAACAAGCTTTACTTCAAGCACAAAACATAAACATAAACGAAACATAAACAGCAAAAATACTGCTATATGAAGAATTTAGTGATGAGATTAGCCAGCTTCACCATGTGATAAATTACAACATATTTTCCAAACTAGTACTGTATAGAAAAACTTAATTTGTACTAATCATTTGAGGGGGTATGAGCACTACCTTATTCATCCCATTAACCTGCCACCTTGCCGTATGGATCTACTGAGTGATCAAGTTAATTTTCTCCTAGGGTTTCTGTCCATGTTTTATGGGGAGTGAGGAGGTCAGCAGGTTAAAAAATGTATGTCCTTGGGACGTTTAGAGCAGTTCCTTTGAAAAAATATTGGGAATTGTATTGCTATATTGTATCTTCATTTATTGTGTTTTTACTGTATTTTTGTTTTTTACTCTTTTGTTAGTCACTCAGCTTTGGTTAAATAGCACCTAACACATTTCTTAAATTAGTAAACAAAGAATTCTTTAAACTCAGAAAATTTAAAATTCAGTGTTGGATTCACTGCTAATACAGAAACAACTGTACTTATGAAGCTGTCTCTAACTTTCAAAAGTCCTACGAACACCAGAATTAACTATATCTGTCATAAATTCTATTATTTGTAATACAAGGGAAAGATCTGCCTTTCCCTTTGCTGGATTAACTGGTACTTTGACGTACAACATGACAGACAAATTCTATTCTGCTGTATTATTTATATGCATATTATAGAGAATCATACTCATAATCAGTTTCCATTTTGGTTTAGTTCTGACTACTTACCAATTAACACAATTCAGCCATCAGAGTGATTAAACTGTGATAGACATAATATTTCCACCACTTTTAAATTCACTCCTACAAATCTGAAGAAAGGAGATTCAGATTCCGATTTCACTGTCAGAAAGCAAATGTGTTGATCTTGGGGAAATTATTGTTTCTAAACCAAACCTGTAAGGATGCAGCATACAACTCCCTCTCGTTTATTTATCTATATATCATTAATAGTAACTCACCTAATGCAAGAATGACAGAAAGAAGAATTTCAAAGTACTATGTCAAACAGGATACTGGGAAACCAGAGTTTGAATCCCTGCCTAGTCATGGAAAGCTACTGGATGGCCTTGGGCAGGTCACATTCTCTCAGCCTCGGAGGAAGCGAAAGGCAACCCCCTGCTGAACAACTTCTGCCTTGGAACCCACCCCCCATGACAGGTTCGCCTTAGGATCTCCATAAGTAGGAAATGGCTTGAAGGCACCCAACACAAATAGGAAGCACAACAAAAATTCTGGCTAAACCTCTATTAAGTACTTTTCACACAGGAATAAGCTGTATCAGACACAATGAATAAAATTGCCAAACACAAAAATGAGCCATGGTTTGAAACTGATTATTATTTAAAGTGCCCTTGTTCATTAGTGAAGCACATACTGTATCTACTTGCTTGCTTCTCTAGACATTCCCAAAATCCAGTAAAGTATCAGATTGTGCCGTGATGTATGCCACAAGGTATCTACAAATAGATTCCATCCCTTTATGAGGGGAAAGGATCACAAGAATCAGATATAGGAATGTCAGTCCACTCCTACGTCACGTGTTACTTTGCATGCACAAGGGGGCGGGGATGTGGTGCTGCAGGCATGCCTGACAGCCCATTGTGTGTGTGAGAACTCACACAACGGTAAATCTCTGGATGCATTTCTTAGCATTCTGTTGCTTTTGGTATCTAGTGTTGCTAATCTCTAGTGTTTCCACATTTTAAACTGTTTGCATTGTACTTTTGTGCTAGTGTTGCCAGCCACATTGGTGAATTCAGCCAAAAGATCCTAATCACATAGCACTTCTGGAATCTGTTAAGGAGAGCCAGTGTGGTATGAGCATTGGATTAGGACTCTGGAGACAAAGGTTCGAATCCTGGCTCAGCTATGTAAACTCACTGGGTGACCTTGGGCAGGTCACACTTTCTCAGAGGCAATGGCCTTAGGCTTACCATAAATTGAAAACAACTTGAAGACAAAACAACAACAACATTCCTTCCACCATCCCCTTATCCTTTTGGGCCATGTCTTTTTTAGATTGTAAGAATGAAGACAGGGAACTGTCAAATTAATAATCTGTAAACCGCTCTGAAAACCTTTGTGGCAGAAGAGCAGGGTACAAATTTGTGGTGTGCCTTCAAATCATTTCCAACTTATAGAAACCTAAGGCGAACCTATCATGGGGTTTTCTTGGCAAGGTACGTTCAGGGGAGGTTTGCCATTGCCTCCCCCTGAGGCTGAGAGTGTGTGACCCAATGGGTTTGATGGCTAAGCAGGGAACCAAACCCTGGTCTCCAGAGTTGTAGTCCAACACTCAACTACTACTATAAATGAAATACTCTAGATCAGTGATTCCCAAACTCTGGTCTTCCAGGTATTTGGACTTCAGCAACCAGAATCCCCGACTATTGCTCAAGATGGCTGTGGCTTCTAGGAGTTGGAGTCCAAAACACCAGGAGGACCAGAGTTTGGGAATCCCTGCTCTAGATGAAATGAACTTTTTGGACTACAGTTTCCAGAATCCCACCCCTCTCACCAGAATTGTTGCTGGCAGATGCTGGGAATGGTTGCATGAAGTAATAATTTTCCCTCTGCCTCCAATAAATTTCTTAGCCTGAAAGGCTTTTTAATCAGACTGCCTTATTTCTGCACAAAAGGAAGAAGAAGAAGCACCAACACCACTTGACCGATTTTGCACCTGTTGGCATTTGCAAACCATGCGCTTGATGGTGTGTGCTCTGTCCAGCAGCAGCAGCAGCAGCTGTCACACCACACCAACAATCACATTCACAACACATACACACACACACAGCAAGAAAAAAGCAGTGCTGGTTCTGCCCTTTCCCTTCCCGTATAATCCATTATATGAGCATTATCACTGCACACTGAAAAATTCAAAGATACAGTACTGTAATATAGGACATACTAAAACAATGAAAGTACTTATCCATAGGGAAACCATACTTGCCCCATAGAGCAGTGCTTCTCAACTTCCTAGCCACAATCTTTTTAATACTGTTTCCCATGTTGTGGTGACCCCAACATGAAAAAATGATGTCTCAGTTCCTGTGATTTTCTGATGGTCTAGGCGACCCTTGTGAAAGGTCGTTGACCCCAAAGGGTTGTGACCCCAAGGTTGAGAACCACTGACGTGAGAATCATTGGGGATACTTGTCCCTAGAGAATGATAAGGGAATATATGCCATAGGTGATATGCTTGTCCCTTATGGAAAACATAGGGCTGCCCATACGACCACCATCTGCCACACCTTATTGTCCCGTATTGTTCCTGTTCCTAGCAATCTATACCCACTGATTCCCTATGGGCAGTCCTATATTCTTCATGATTCCCTATGGCCAGTCTGTACCCCAATGATTCCCTATGGGCAAATATCCCCAGGACCCTATGGCAAGCCCTGTCATCTGTCTTACATGCCCAAAGACATGCCGTGTGGTCTAGGATAGAATCAGCACATAGAGAGAGATCTGTAGCACCAGGTTTTTAAAAACAACAACACATTATCACTTGGCCCATGCAACGGCCGTCACTGGCCCCTCTTCTTACAGGCTAGCCGCTCTTTCGCATATCCTACTCTGGCTGTCCTCCTGTTGCTTGTGTATCTCCCTGTCGTTTTCCCTGAGGCCCTAATAACCCCCCCCCTTTTCTTCCCCCTCAGCAACTCCCCGGAATGCACAGCGGCCGTTTTTCGCGCTTAACACTCTATTGTCTGTCGGGCTCTCTGCTAAGTGGAATTCTGGGAGTTGGAGTTTGTTTTGGAGCCCCACCACCCACTCCCACTCCAGAATGCCATAGCACGAGCCAGCCCAGAGTTATACGGCGCTCCCAAACCGGGTTATTATTGCTCCAGTGTGGATGCAGCCCCGCCCAAAGCAAACCCTCTTACCTTGGCTTTGCCAGCCTCCAGCTTCTTCTGCCTCTCCTCGTCCTCCATGGCCTCTGGGCAAGAGAGAGAGAGAGAGACAGACACAGCACAGTGTTAGCAAGCACCAGGCTCAATGGAGGAGAAAGGGGCCGACAAAATGGAGCCCAGGGCCTCCTTCCCTCCAGTCACTCTCTCTCTCTCTCTGTGTATGTCCTCCTGTCACTGGGAGAGAAGGAGGAGGAGGAGGAGGCTCCGTGGCAAAGAAGCAGCCACCACCGGCGCCGCCATCTTCCTCTCCACGTAAACATGGGGCCGGGGAGAATGTGACGAATATGTCCCTCCTTCCTTCTGCCTCCTCCTCCTCCTCCTTCCCCTCTTTCTCCTCCTCCTCCTCCTCCTCAGAGCAGACCGTGCACTACACTCCTAAACTTCATATTATAGCCCTGTGTCTCTAGAATCACTATGTGGAGAGGTCTTCTAGCAGCAGTTTGGAGACTAACTGAAAGAAATAGGCAGCATGACTGAGCTTTCATAGATTTCTATCTACTTCCTCAGGTGTATCTAATGCACCCTTCTTGGGCATGTACAGACAGGCCAAAATAAAGCTGCTTTGGGCCACTTTAGAGATATGCTGCTTAAATGCTGCATGCATCCTAAGAGGCCAGAGGCCATGCCAAAGCCATGCTCCAGTCCTAAGGACTGGAGCGCAGCCTTGGCACAGCTTCTGGCCTCTTAGGATGCATGCAGCATTTAAACAGCATGCCTCCAAAGTGACCCGAAGCAGCTTTATTTTGGCCTGTCAAGACTAACTGGAAGAAAGAAATGGGCAGCATGAGCTTTCCTAGACTTCAGTCTACTTCCTCAGATGCGTCATGGTGTGCATCTGAGGAAGTAGATTGAAGTCTATGAAACCTCATGCTGCCCATTTCTTTCTTTCAATTAGTCTCAAAGGTGCTGCAAGATCTCTCCACATACGTCTTTCAGGGCCCCAGACTCGCCTCACTGGAGTTACCTCAGAGCAGAGATGGGAGGAAGCCCAGCAAGAGAGTAGGCCGTTGCCATAGCGCAAGCTTAAAACAGTTAGGGCTTGTTGTGCTTGTTGTTGTGTGCCTTCAAGTCGTTTCTGACTTATGGTGAACCTATCACAGAGTTTTCTTTTGGCAAGTTTCCAGACGAGGGGAGTTTGCAGTTGAAGTCCTCTTTGAGGCTGAGAGAGTGTGACTTGACCAGAGCCACCCAGTGGGTTTTATGGCTCAGTGGGTACTCGAACCCTGGTCTCCAGAGGCGTAAACCAGTGCTCAAACCACTACCACCTGTGTCTCCAGTTCTGGGCATCACAATTAAAAAAGGACATTGAGAAACTAGAGCGTGTCCAAAGGAGGGTGACTAAAATAGTAAAGGGTCTGGAAACCATGCCCTATGAGGAGCGACTTAGGGAGCTGGGGATTTTTAGCCTAGAGAAGAGAAGGTTAAGAGGTGATATGATAGCCCTGTTTAAATATTTGAAAGGGTGTCGTATTGAGCATGGCGCAAGATTGTTTTCTATTGCTCCCATGAATGTGAAAAAACTGCAAATAAAAAAACACTAGTCTTTTTTATCTGAGAGAACATCTGTCATGGAATCTCCACATCCTCCAATGCAACTCTATGGTCAACATCTGCCAAATGTTGATCATAGAATCATGCTGGAAGACCTACAAATGCCTAGAGAAGGGTTTTCTCTAGGAACTTCTAGGTTCTCCAGCACAACTCTATGGTGGACTTCTGGCAAAGTTATGCTGGAGGACCTAGAGATTCCTAGAGAGAACATATTAATCATAACCGTAAAAAATCGTATCTACAAAAGTCAAAGCTGCAAATGTGAAGGGCCAATTGTACAAGCTAAAGGGTATTCTGTTCAGGTCCTGCTTATGGACTTTCCATTGACCACTGGCTAGAAACTACATACTACCAAAGCCAGACAGAGTACATTTCCATCCACTAAATCTGTGCCCATGGTAGGATTGGGGAAGAGCTGTAAATTTTACTTTTTGGACTACAATTTCTAGAATCCCCCACCAGCATTGCCACTGGGATATTCTGGGAATTGTTGTATAGATAAATAATTTCCCCAGACCTAAAGAGCATGGTTTTTAGACTAAAAGGTGACATCCTGACAGACTGGGAGAGGGTAGATATGAAGGAACACATTCCCCTTGCACTTCAAACTTTTGTGTAAATGAGGAAGAAGTTACAGAGATCACAGAAGTAATAAACAGCTAATGTGTTGGAATTCTCCCCGCTTTATAGCTGTAAATATAATGGAGAGAGATACTAGTTTAGGCTGAGCTGCAGTTATGTCTTCCCTTTTTAGAAATGAAGCACAGTGGTCCAAAACACACTGCAGAAATAATCTAGTTTGAGGCCACTTTAACTGCCCTGCTCAATGCTAGGGAACTCTGGGAACTATAGTTTTGTGAGATATTTAGCCTTAGCGTCAGAGAGTTCTGGTGCCACAATAAGCTACAGTTTCCAGGATTCCCTAGCCTTTAGCCAGGGCAGTGAAAGAGGTCTCAAACTGGATTATTTCTGCAGTGTGATTTGGACCATTCTCTAACATTTTGCTTTTTCTAGTTGCCCTTTTCTCAGACTCACTCCATTGAACAGTGGGGCCCATAATGTGGCTTCAGGCCAGTCACTTTCATTCAAGCCAGACAAGTTCATTCATTTATGAATTGGGACATTTTCCAGAAGGCTAGTCATATTATTCTGTTGAAGCAAGAACAGCAAAGATGATTGTGGCTTCTTAAAGACTAACCTATTTATAATGGCATAAAATTTTGTGAATTTACAGGGCACCTGTGTTCCATTAAAGTCTGTAGCACAATAATTGTTTGTGCCACAAGGCACTTTGTTATGATGTGGCAATAATAATACCAAACTACATGGTGCTTGTACTTCTGAATCACTATGCAAATGAAAAGTGGTTATGATTGCCTCTATTCCACAAAACTAATTACCTAGTTATACCAATCTAGAATAACTCCATAAATCACAGCTAACTCCCCTTTTTTCCCAGAATGCATCACTTGGCAGAGTTGTGAAACAAGTCTCCAAACTGTTTGTTCAAGTGAGTTCTCTTTCAAAGTTTTAAGCCTCCTGTAAATCTATTTTTTTCATAAAAGAGAAAAAAGTACTGTGTGAAATAAATCTGAGCATTAAAGTAATTTCTTCTACCAATTTACAGGTTTCTGTTCAAATGTGAAAATAGTGCCACAAAGCTGGTCACCATTTGATTCTTAGGGCTCATTCACACTTAGGGATAAACCAGTTTCTTAATTGGACTTTGAAATTTAAAAGCACAAGAATCCCCACGGAATTGGAGCAAGCTGAAGGGGGGGGGGGAAGGGGCAGTTTGCCAAGACCTTTGGGGTGGATAAATTCCAGCCCTCTGCCCATTGGCCCTCCCTCCTGGGTATCCAAATGTGACTGGCAGCTCTTTCACATTTGGAGCAACTTTTGAAAAGACACACTAAACAAGAACCTTTTCAAAATGATGCAGGTCAAGAGGGCTTGTGCCAGTTCACCCCGATTCACCTCAAATAAACTTGGGGGTGAAACAGGTTTGCGAACGCAACAAGGCACTTTTAACCCAGTTTGCAAACTGGGTTAAATCATAGTGGGAATGAGCCCTTAGGGTGTATCAACAGGAGTGCGTCCACTAAGAGTAGAGCAACAGCAGCTCTTGCAGCCTACACTTCTCTGCAACTATTTTATCTTACGGTATTTATGCCCCACCCTTCAGCCTCAAAGGCTCTCAGAGTGGCTTACAATTATTATTATTATTTTTACTTAGACGGTTCCCAGCCCTCAGGCTTACAATCTAAAAAGACACGACACAAAAGGAGAAGGGAATGGGGCTGTTTTGCTGTTTTGATGCCATGAAAGGTGGTTTATAAGTACTTTACTAATTTGTTCAGTAAATAAATCAAACCAGTGGATTGTGTATATCACAGCTTGATCTTATGTATAGTTAGGCATACTTGAAACCAATTAATTCAGTGACCCTAGGTGCAGTTGAAGAGCCAGTGTTGGCCTATGACTCTGGAGACCAAGGTTTGATTCCCAGCTGGGCCATGAAACCCATTGGGTAAGTCACACTCTCTCAGCCTCAGGGAAGGCAATGACAAACCTCTTTTGAAGAAACTTGCCAAGAAAACTCCATGATAGGTTTGCCTTAGGGCAGTGATGGTGAACCTTTTCGAGGCTGAGTGCGCAAAGAAGCATGGTAGCTGAAGAATAGGACAGAGTATGCAGACATTAAAATGTAGGTCATTCAGGAAACACCAGGCAGAAGAGACAGAGAGTTCTGAGTGGACAAAAAGTAAAGAGCATAGAAAAGGAACAAGTAAGGAAGGAGACATTTGTAAATTATGCATTAGGATAGAAAGAGCTCTGTATGAATGACAGGAAAAGTGGATGGGAAACAAAGAATAAGTGCCAACAGGCACTATAAAGTACCATGATGATTGTGAATATTAACATTTGTCATAAGATTAAACTGTGAGAACCAAAACAGATGTAGTGCCATGTCAGTCATGGATAAATTACTTTACCATGCAAGTATTCCTCATATGCCCTATAATGTTTAAAACACCAAGTGATTCATCTCTGTATTTAAATTCCATTTAATATTATACATATTAAAGAAAAAAAAATCTTAATAATATGATGAATTATAATATTACAGATTGATCGTATTCATTAATACAGTAAGGATACTTGTGATGAGTGACTTAAGCTAGTTTGCCTGCAGCATTTTAACTACCTAGCATGCAAATAGATTGATGTGGTATGGCTCTTTATGTATGAAATACGGACACTGCACTTTATTCATGGTACACATCATACCTGTTTCAACCTTAATTGTAAAGCAAGTTGGCCTAAACCATATGAATGCTCTTTATATTGAGTTATAATTGTCTGACACAATTAATATGCTTCCACCTTTTTTAGGGCTTGCAGCATTATTGGCAACATAAAGTTGTACAATATGTGAAATATCATCTCCAAATGTGTTCTATCAAATCTGCTAATATAGATGATAAAGGACACATGATTTTTGAAATACTGTCTGTTTCATATGCTATTTACTTAATTAACTTGACGTTCAGAATAGTTAGCCTCTAATATGAAGTAATAAATGTGATTCTTCTAGGGTGCAAAGGAGGATAGCAAAGGAATTACATCTCAGTCAATTACAATTACAATTGCTGAATTAAAAAAAACCAACAACCCACACATCTAAGAGAAAAGGTGTTTGTTGCTGGCAGAATTTTTGTTAGAATTAATAAATTTTGCAAAAGAGACCACATACATAGTGACAAGTCATTTAAATCTAATAATAATAATAATAATAATAATAATAATAATAATAATAATAATAATAA
>NC_056527.1:30051370-30092288 GCF_019175285.1 Sceloporus undulatus | reverse complement strand
ATTTAGTTTGAAGGAAAACCAGAGTATAAATCTTAGGAAGTGATATCTATTGTTTAGGTTTACAATGAAGCAACACTAAAAGACATCAAACTCAGTTAAAGAATTAGCAGATTTCTCTGCCTTATATTTACTGTATAGTAATCCTTCTATAGTTGACTTGCCACCTACTATGATAAAACTGACTATTAATTTTACTCCCTCCCTCCCTCCCTCCATGGGGAAAATATTAGTCTTCCAAATGGATGAGAAGCCTCTTTTACCTAATTATTTTATTTGCTGAACATGCATCATCCAGTCAGGGAAAGTGAGACATCCAGTTTCTTCAGTCTTGGAGAGATGTATCTGTGAAAAGTCCATCTATGGCCAGGACTTTCTCTCTGGTCCAAAACACACTGCAGAAATAAATCCACTTTGAGACCACTTTAACTACCCTGGCTCACTGCTAGGGAATCCTAGGAATTGTAATTTATTGTGGCACCAGAGCTCTCTGACAGAGAAGGCTAAATGTCTCTCAAAACTACCGTATAATTTCCAGAATTCCCTAGCAGTGAGCCAGGGCTGTTAAAGCGGTCTCAAACTGGATTATTTATGCAGTGTACTTTGGACCTCTGTCTTGCAAACTAATGTCATCTACAACAGTGATGCTATAATATTTTATTCACATTTTCAAAGATGAAAATGAAGAGTAAGTAGTAATGTCAGTAGTTGAAGATATGCTACTATCTTATAAATAAGCACATTCAACCATACATTTGTTGAACAGGTGAAAAAAAATAGACTTTTATTCCTATATTCTCTATCTGCATCCCTGTGATCTGCCAATGGAATTAAAGTATATCTGTCAGGAAAAAACACTGCAAAGAGATCTGTGAAGAAAATCTTTGAAGCAGTGTGAAAACAAAGGAGACACCTACATTTGAGGAACGACCGTGCCTGAAGCATTATTTGATCTGAGTCTGCTCCTATTTCCATTCAACCAAGTAGGCTTTTGTGCATCTTGCTTTTGTACAGATAGTATACTGAGTTCGATGTCCAGCTGTCAGATAATATATTAAAGATAAGTACAAAGTGTTGCCATCACCATGGCAAAAAAAAACCCCAAAACACAAAACTTTATTTTTATGTCCTCAGATCAGTATTCCATGTTAATTGTTACATGACCCCGTTTGCTTAAATGCTTTGTATAATTTATCCCACAATGGAGATGAACACAGCTCTGCACCAGAATATCCCAGTATGCACTGGTCTTTTCTGTTGCTATGGAAGCGACAAGGAAGGGATTTAGGTAGCACTCGCACTGTGCATTGTTCCAGAAGAAGAAAGAGAAGAATAGTTTTTCAAAATGGGGTTAACAGGGAAAATGACTCTCATGGGGGAGCATATGCCTCTGCTGATATACTGAGTGTGTTTGACCTAGTGACCTTAAGTATTCTGCTTAAGCGAAAAAGACACTCTCATCCTTAAGATATACCAGGTGTCAACTCAGCAGCATAGAACCTGCAGACTATATATGGGCTTTGTAAAAGTTTTACAAGCCTTGCATCTGGACTTTAGTTAAAATCCAGAGTCTCTGTGCAATTATTTACTCCTACTCCAGTCCAAATAATAGCTTTCTGTTGGTCACAGTTTCTGCAGATAATATCACATTCAGAAGAAC
The DNA here is from genome assembly GCF_019175285.1 of Sceloporus undulatus. Lineage (NCBI taxonomy): Eukaryota > Metazoa > Chordata > Lepidosauria > Squamata > Phrynosomatidae > Sceloporus > Sceloporus undulatus. The sequence continues at coordinate 30,090,631 of NC_056527.1, read as the reverse complement.
CAAAAGGATTACAAAGATTCCCCCATATCACAAATAAGGCACAACCATACTCATACCCATCCTTCATAAATGAACGTGCACACATTATTGTATTTAAGAAACATGCATATACTAAAATGCCAAATTTACCTTTCTTTAATTAATCTTTGTTGTTGTGCACTTTCAAGTCGTTTCTGACTTATGGCGCTTTAAGCCAACCCTGTCATTGGGTTTTCTTGGCAAATTTGTTCAGATGAGGTTTGCTGTTGCCTTCCCCTGAGGTTGAGAGCATGCGACTTGCTCAAAATCACCCAGTGGGTTTCATGGCTGAGATGGGAATTGAACCATGGTCTCCCGAGTCATAGTCCCAACACTCAAACCACTATACCACACTGGCTGTCTTATTTCATGATAAATGTCCAGTGTTGTCCCACTTTGTTCTGAACAATCATTCCTATTTTTTTAAAAAAAAAGATTAAGTTTTTTTTAAATAAGATCATTATTTCTGAGATGAGGTTTTGCTGCAAGTCTTAAGAAATTTTGGAAGAAAAAAGATCAGGGTTTGAGAACGAGTTGCATGGCTAGGCAAGGAAATTTAAAAATTGATGTAACAGAACAAGATTGTTATTGTTTAATATGTAAGAAAAGAGCTTTGAAGAAATAAAATATATAATGAAGAAAGCAGGAACAGTATTCAAAATCTCAGCTGTATAGTTAATACATGGTTTTAGCTATTTGCTCTCGTTTGCAAATACTGTACACTATTTGAAGACCACGACATTTAATTTGGCAGGAAGACCAGCTAAAACACAGCATTGATTGGTAAATTAATATAGCCATTAAATTAATTAACTGTTAAACTGCTAAGTCTGATGTGGCTGTTACACTGGAGAAATTGTGCTATTGTCCTTTTATTATTTAATTGAAGCTTCATTGTTATTGAATATTTTAGATTGCTCTGTTAACTAAGACATGTCACCTTTTCTTTACAAAATGCTCCCATGTGTCTGGAAAAATGTATTACCTGTGTTAATTACATTAAATATTACATTATGAATTCATTAGCAAATTGATGCAAACATATCCATATACTCACAAATACTACATATTCTGCATGCATTTATAAGATCATACCTAGTCATAAAGAAACTACACAAAACAATTCCTAAATGTTAATGCATAAATGCAAGCACAACTCACACCCATGTTTCCTAAGCAACCAACATATCAGTACATCAGTTTCATGTTGTAAAGATCAAGATAATCACTAATAAATCATGAAGGACAGAATTCTTGTAATATTGCAGTAATACATACCTCCTGCAGAAAGGTCTCTTTGTTTTCCGGATCCTGGAGTTGTGCAGCTTATAGTTTGACAGATCTTAAGCTTCACGTAGCTTTTTTGGGACATACTTGATTATTATGTCTTATCTTTTAATTGAATAGACAACAATGGTGTAGGTTGGTTGTTCAGCTGGTGCTGGTCTTTCAGCTGCAAAGGGGATCAAGGCTTTCTACATTTGAGAAAGTTCATTTGTGAGATGAATAATTTATTCTGCAAGTCTAATGTATCAAAGAGGATAGCTGAAGGAATTACTGTAATTCACCCTGCTCACCTAGTTGACATTTGTTACTGGAATTAGGTACAGGATATTAATTTGTACTGGAATTAATTTGTTGTTTGCTCAGATCAGCCTTTTCCAATATCATCCATGCTGGCTGAGGACAATGGGAGTTATACTCCAATACATCTGGAAGGTGCCACTTTGGGAAAGACTAGCTTAAGTATACATGTGTAGAGCTTATTTACTGTGCATTATTAAGCAGTTTGAATTGCATTTTTTGGGATCAGCTGGGGTGGTGCAAATCACCAAGGACTTTACATTAGTTTGGTGACATTAAAAAAAAACTTCTACATTTTGTTGTCACAGCTGATCTTATGTCATATTGTTAGGGCAATATCAATAGTGTCCATAATGTAATGGCTACTAACTTTGAGCTCAGGTTGTGAATAGAGTGACTTTACCATGGAATTGAATGAGAGAATGCTGTGCCAAAAACCGGATGAGGAAGCGTCTTCCTTGCCACAGGCTCTATGTTTTCAAGGATCCTTGGTTGGCAGGGCATCTACTGTCCATCTGCTCCACTCATAATTTTTTGGGGTGGAAACTTTTATTTCTTTTTGTATACAGTCAGTCCTCCATATCCACGGATTCTTGATCCACAGATTCAAGCATCCACGGCTTGAAAATATCTGTAAAAATACATAAATTCCAAAAAGCATACCTTGATTTTGCCATTTTATATAAGAGACACCATTTTGCTACCCCATTGCACATCATTGGATTTGAGCATCCACGGATTTTGGTATCCATGAGGGATCCTGGAACAAAATCCCAGTGGATAGCAAGGACCCACTGAATTTCCATCTCTTGGTATATTTCCTAAAGAGACTGGTTTGTTGTGGAAAATGGAAGAATCTGAAAGCAGCCAGATGACTCAGCTGTGTTGTGCATAGGCCTTGTCACTGTGCTGCAGGTGGGAGATGGTTGGCAGGATCAGAGACTGCGTTGTTTGTTAGAATATCTGAAGATGTTCTCTGTTCTGCAATATATCAACATTCTGTTGCATTGACAATTCCCAAGAGTATTTTTGGAGGGGGGAGTACAGTGCAAAATTGTTGTATACCTTCAAGTTGTTTCTGATTTATGTCAACCCTAGAGAGACAGTGTGTCACAGTGGTTTAAGTGTTGGAATACAGCTCTGGAGACCACAGTTTGAGTCCCAGCTCGGCCATCGAACCCACTGGGTGTTCTTGGACAAGTCACATGCTCTCAGCCTTAGGGAAAAGCAATAGCATTCTGAACAAATCTTACCATGAAAACTCCATTATAGGTTCACCTTAAGGTTGCCATAAATTGGAAACAATTTGAAGGGGCACAACAACAAGGCAATCCTATCAAGGATTTTTTCTAGGCAAGATTTGTTCAGAGGAGGTTTGTTGTGGCCTTTAAGGCTGAGAGAGTGTGACTTGTCAAAGGTAACTCAGTGGGTTTAATGGCTGAGTGGGGATTTGAACCTTGTTCTCCTGAAGTCCTAGTCCAAAACTCAAACCTCTACACACTGTCTCTCTAATGCCCAAACAGCCATGCATTTTCCTAAAAGATTTTAAATTGTTGTTTCATTGTTTTCTAATTGGAAACAAAAAAGACTTTGGAAAAAATAATCCACAGAAGGCAAGGCAGGACAAGTCACACTCTCTCGGCTTCAGAAGATAGGTTCAGAATAAGTTGGAAACATGAAGTCATACAACAACAAGGCAAGGTCTTCCTGACACAGCTTTCATTGTAGATGGATTTGTTTTAAGAGGTATCCATATTTTTGTGAATTCACATTTGCAATCTGAAATAGCACAACCCACAGATGAGAGCCATACAATGAATGAAAAACTAAACTAGTTTTTCATTCATTAATTTACTCACACAGGGATGCACTAATTAATTTTGGTACATATAGTAGTGATGCTGAATGGGGGATTCTGAGAGTTGTAGTCTTTAAAAAAAGTACTTTCCCAAGCTCTGTGAGTGCTAAAACACACAGCAGAAATAATCCAGTTTGACACCGCTTTAATTCCCCTCACTCAATGCTAGGGAATTCTGGGAACTATAGTTTTGTGAGACATTTAAGCCTTCACTGTCAGAGAACTCTGGTGCCACGATAAACTACAATTCCTAGGATTCCCTAGCAGTGAGCCAGGGCAGTTAAAAGTGGTGTCAAACAAGATTACAGTATTTCTGCAGTGTGGATTGAATTTGAGAAACCAAGGTGGTCTGGGTTTTAAGAGACAGATGGGTTTTAGTTATGCTTGTAAGTTTTGTATATTTTTATATGTGATTTTATATTGCTGGTAGATGATTTTGAATTTTATTGAAATTTTTAATATTTTTAATCTGTGAGCTGCCTTGGGTCCTTCCTGGGAGAAAGGCAGCATACAAATGAAATAACAACAACAACAACAACAACCTGTTGTTATTGTTATTATACTTATTGTAATAAGTATAATCTGTTATTCCTATCCAAGACTTTTTCTAAGTGCTATAAAATGTCATGGCATGTCATATCCAAAACCAAAAACAGCTCATTGACCCCAAAGCAAACTGATCTTTCACATCCTAACACTAATGTGACAATGGTCCAAAACACACTGCAGAAATAATCCACTTTGAAACCGCTTTAACTGCTCTGGCTCAATGCTAGGGAATCCTGGGAACTGTAGTCTTGTGAGAAATTTAGCCTTTTTTGTCAGAGAGAGCTCTGGTTCCTCAATACAGTACACTTCAATTCCTAGGATCCTTTCCAATTCCTAAGATGCACTCCCTTTTTTTACTTTCCCTTTTGGCAACACAAAAAAGAGCCTTCACACAAAAAGGTGTGTAAATTATGTTGTGTAACACTGCCACCTCCTGGAACGTTTTGTTTTCTTCTCAGAAAATATAAATGGAAACCTATATAGTTTTCTTTTTTCCCTTCCTAGATGGCAGCACTGTGAGAAAGGAAAGCCTCTTTTCCTAGAGCTGGGTAGCTCTTTCACAAGTTATTCTGCCATTTTGTTGTTGTTTTTTCCCTTTCACCTCTCAACTCTCTCACACACAAAGAGAGAGGCACAACTTGGCGGGAGAGTTTGTTTGTTGCTATGGAAGAGTTGTTGTTTTGAATGCAGGGTGCCATTCTTTTCTCTCAGAGATAAACATTGAGGGATGCAAGATTTCAAAAGGACTCTTGGAAGGTATCCAGCTGAAGTTATGAAATGGAAAGAAAGGACTGAGGAAGAAGAAATGCAAAGTGAATGAAGGGATTTCCTCTCCATTTTCTTGAATTCTTTGAGGCTTCAGAAGAAAAAGAAGCAATAGAAAGTGCATTTATTGAAGGCTGATTCCTTAAGGAAAAGCATCAAGATCATTTCACCTTCTCTCTCCTATTGTAAGTGAACATGATTGAGGGAGCTGGTTTTCAGTGTGGTGCAAAACACACTGCAGAAATAATCCAGTTTGAGACCGCTTTAACTGCCCTGGCTCAGTGCTAGGGAATCCTGGGAGCTGTAGTTTTGTGCAGCATTTAGCCTTCTCGTAGGAGTTTTATCACACCAAGGTTAATTTTGGCATTAAAGAGAGATTAAAGTGCATTTAAATCATCCCGCAAATAAAGCGACTATGGTGAGTAATGGTGCGAATGATTATTATCACACACAGTCTCTCAAATAAAGCAATATCGGAAATGCATCATCGCTGAAGTCCCGAAAGTAATTCCTGGAAGATATGTGTTAGTGCTTCTTTGTGACCGCTTTAATGGCAGGTTTTGTGCGACGTGTGAAATCATTTCGCATATTTATGTGATTTTTCTGGAATATTTACAGGATAAACTTCCGATCTCCTTCGTGTGATTAACTCCTCAGAGAGCTCTGATGCCACAATAACCTCCAATTCCCAGGCCAAAATTGATGCCATGACAAACTACAGTTCCCAGGATTCCTTAGCACTGTGCCAGGGCATTTAAAGCAGTCTCAAACTGGAATATTTCTGCAGTGTTTTGGCTGTTTAATTGCCATGAGCCAGGGCAATTAAAGTGGTCTCAAACTGGATTATTTCTGCCGTGTGTTTTGGACCAGTACGGTTGCATCCACACTGCAGAAGTAATCCAGTTTGACACCACTTTGATCCAAACCACATTGCAGAAATAATACAGTTTGAGGCTGCTTTAACTGCCCTGCCTCAGTGCTAGGGAATCCTGGGAACTGTAGCTTTGTGAGACATTTTGCCTTCTGGTGCCGCAATTAACTACCAGTTCCCACAGTTTCCTAGCACTGAGCCATGGCAGTAAAAGCAGTCTCAAACTGGATTATTTCTCCAGTGTATTTTGGACCTGTAACTGCCATGGCTCAGTGCTATAGAATTCTGGGAACTGTAGTTTGTTGCAGCACCAGAGACAACTATGTTTGCGATGCAGGCATTCTATGATATTGTCACAACTGGAAAAAACCACAGCCAGGACAAAATAGCCCAGCATTTGTCATTGGGATATTTTTTTTCTCTTCCAAATTCCGGTTAATGTAAAATAAGGCAGCAAAAAGTGTGTGGTGAAACAAATTTGGTGTGGTCTGGTTGTACATAGGATGACTCAGTGAAATAGTATCATAATTGTTAAAAATATTTTATTGCAATTGTATAAAATGATTCTTCTTTGTGTCTTCCTAGCTGAAGTTCTTGGACTGACTGGGAGTAAAATTTTATTTGGAGATATACAGTGCCTGATATCTATCAGAATGAGAAGGCTGATGAATATGGAGAACAAATTACTTTCCAGAATGAGCATTTCTTGTTTTATTACATTGTCTACAGAGATTATATTCAGAAGATCATCTCTCAGATTGTTTTGTCATGTGACTGAGAGCTCCAGCACCGAGTCAGAAAAGGAAAATGGCATTTTAATAAATAACCTGATGGTTATGGGTGTGGATATCAAAATGGTAAGAAAACGACAGCCTGGTGTGCTCAAGAGGCAGATTACTAATGAAGATGGCCTGAAGAAATTTTTGCAAGCTAAAGGGGCTAACAGAGAAGCCATCGCCAGTATCATTTCACGTTACCCACGTTCCATCATTCGCTCATACCAGTCTCTCAATGAACGTTGGGAAATCTGGCGGAGTATTCTAATGAGTGACTTGGAAATTGTAACAATCCTGAAACGCTCCCCTGAATCTTTCTTTCGCTCTGGAAATAACACAAACATGCAGAAAAATATTGCACTTTTTTCTTCTCTTGGACTAACTTCCAAGGATCTTGGAAAGATGCTGACCAGAGTTCCTAGGGTATTTTCTAATAGTACGGAACTCAATGACCAAATTATAAATTTGTTGAGTGAGATCTATGTAAATCTGGGAGGAGAAAACCCAGATGATTTTGTAAAGGAAATAATTTCTAGAAATGTTTTCATCCTTTTACGGAGCAGCAAGCAAGTGAAAGCTAACATTCAGTTTTTGCAGTCATCTTTTAATCTGGACAATGATGAACTGCTGACACTGTTGCATGGTCAAGGAGGTGATATCCTGGATCTGTCTAATGAGTACCTTAAGAAAACTCTTGGAAATGTCAAGGACAAACTGTTGTCCCATGGATGCACTGAAACAGAGGTGAATACATTTGTCCTTAAGCACCTTCGCATTCTGTATCTTTCTCCTCAGAACTTGAATGAAAAAATCGATTTTCTCTTACATGCAAATATTAGCCTTCATCAAATGCTGAGAAGCCCTCTAATTTTTGACAAAAGCCTCAACACTATAAGTAGTCGAATTTATGAGTTGGAAAAAGCAGATTATAATTTTGGAATCCATGGAATTGGAATAATTGCATTGAGTAAGCAACGATTTAAAGCTAAACTAGAAACATTACAATGTGCATAAAAATGTGTTCTTATGACCTAAGTACAGAGAAAGCAAAAATGTTAGAAAGTCTTTTGCAAACTGCTTTAAAAATAAGACACTGTGGTGCTTAAAAAAATAAATGATTCTGTGATTGTTGTGTGCCTTCAAGTAGTTTCTGACTTAAGGCAACACTAAGGAAAATCTACCTGGTTTTCTGGGGGTGAGAGTGTGTGATTATGATAAATACAAAGTCGTAAGTTCTCAAACCATAGCCATTTTACAGTCTGTGCTATTGCTTGATACATGGAGCCCAATTTTTAGTTACAAGCAGATCTTTAATGAAAGGTGTGTTATGATGGAATTGTCTCCTTTGGATTTCGGATAAGGAGGGCTACAAAAATTGTACCAAATAGGTTGCCACTTGTTCCATACTGTATTTTAAATCAGAAAGTACATTCTGATGACTGATAAATAATTTTATAACTTAGTTTCTAGTTTTGTAGAAAATCTGGTGGATGCAGAAATGAGACAGGCACCACTGATTTTTTGCTGCTTGGTCAGAAAGCTTATTTTGTTTCCTGCTTGGCCTTAGGTTGGCCTTTGCTGATACAGCGAAGCAAAGGTTCACTTGATGCATTTAAAGTTTGTGTGCTGCTTAATGATAAGGAAACAGGATAGAGTCTTAGCAGTTAAAGTGGTGTCAAACTGCTTTAATTGTTTTGTGGATACATCCTGGATTAGAACTTGTGAATATAATTCAATTCAGCAGTTTCTCTTTCTGGTCTTCCTTTGTAATTTCCTTGTTCAAAATAAATTTCAAGATGAAATTTAAAATGAACATGGCTTTTGCACACATTTTTTATAACAGTTTGCAGAAATAAAGGCAAAACAGACTAGTTAGTATCTCCCCTTTTTTCCTTGTTACTGTGAATTAAACCAATAATACAATAAAAAGACTCAACTGAAAAACATTTTAATAAAGAGCTATAATTCAATCAATATTTTTTAAAAAAATAGTAGCTTTAAATTCAATTCAGTCATACTCCAAAATTCCCATCACCTGAATCCTGAACTGGGTGGAAAGGTTGACTATAAATGTGTATATGAAAGTAGAACTATTTTAAAATGAAGGAGATAGAATCTGATAATAAGTGTCTAGTGGAGGAAAATAAAGAAGAAGAAGCTAATTGGCAGATACAAAGGGCAAACCCTCTTGTGGCCAAAGTTTTCGCAAGATGAAAGGATAAAAATCTTTGGGGAAGAATGCATGTTTTAGTTCACTGCTGCTAATTATGGGTAAGCTTCAAGTGTGCACCATGCTGCAAAAACAGTAAGGAATGATATGTGGTGTCCTTTAGTGGTAAACAACCAATTAGGCTGTTTTTAAAAAGGCTTTGATTGTAAATTCTAAACATTTATTTACCTGTGGATGCTTAGAACCCATGGTGTCTTTGAGGGCACCCCACTTTGTTTGAAGTGAGATGTATCAGAAAAGTCAGAGAGCTAATCTTAGACACTTTCCCCCCTTTGAATCTGTAATAAGGCTCCCCTATGTTTTCACCACTAGGAAAATAAAAATCTACAACTACAGGACCAGTATGGACCAGGGGTGCAGAGTACTCTGTGTGATCTACTTAGTTTATCGCTAGAACTGTAAGACCCTCTAATCAAGAGCCCTTTAACACTACACGGTTATAGTACTGTGATCCCATTTTAACTACTATGGCTGCATCTTGAGTCATCCTGTTTGTACTTTGGTATGGTACTAGAGGTCTAAATGATTCTAAATACTTCTTCCTAAACTGCAAATCCCAGGATTCTATAAGAATTATAGCACTATAAAAGTGTAGTGTGAAAGGACCCCAGAGCTGGATGCAAAACATATTTTGATCAAGTCATGGTGACATATGCCTTGGTTACATACCATTTGAATAACTGTAACACTATTTGGGGCTGCTTCTGAAGAGTGTTTGGAAACTTCACTTGGTAGAAAGCATTGCAGCTAGTTCACTGCAGTGAACTCAGAGTTTACTTAGGCATGTTACAGGGATCATACAGCTCCCCTGCTCCAACAGCTCCACTGACTGTTAGTCTGGTTCCAGGCTCAGTTCAAAATGCCAGTAAATAATAATAATGGTGTGGTACAGACAGCCGTTTTGTGCTATGTTGGTGCCGATTTTAGGGTTAGGGACAGCGCGGCAACCACATGGTCCCTAACCCTAGCACAGCGGCACCATAATGGTGGAGGTCCATTCATACAGACGCCACCATTGTGATGTCATGCCCACGTCACGTCCAAACAGTGTGGCATGGCCGTGACGTCTCTGCGAAATGGAGCTCCTTTTCAGCGCACGCATCGTTGGCGTGGCAGCCAAATGGCCGCACCAATGATGCAGAGGGGAAAGGGGCCGCCCCTTTCTCCTCTGTAGTGCTGGCCTCGCTGGGGTGCACTGGGCGTCTAAGGCAACCAGGGCACCCATTTTTCAAGCCAAAGAGAAGCGGCATTTTGCTGCTTCTCTTTTGCCTGGAAGAACGCTGGATTGGGGCTGCAGGGGTTGCCGGTGAGGTTGCCCTGACCCCAATCTGGTGCAAACAGGGATGGCTGCAGGCCGCCCCTTTGGCACTGTCTGTACCGCACCATAAATAATAATAATAATAACAACAGGCAGGGAACAGTAACAATTAACAAACAACATCAGTTAAAACACCAGTCAAAACACCTCAATTTAAAAGAACAAATAAGATGTACACATATTAAAACAATCCATATTTAAAATTTATCAAATAAAATTCACAATTTAAAAATCATCCGGATATGTCTGCCGGAAGAGATTGGTCTTCAGTGCTGTTTTGAATTCAGACAAAACAAGAATTCCATTGTACTGAGTCATGGCAGTTAAAGTGATGTCAGACTGGATTATTTTTGCAGTTTGGATGAAGCCACTATGAACTATCTAAAATGCAGATGAGGTCCAGAATCTTGGCTAAATTAAATTTGGGGCAAAAACGTGGATCAGATTCACCATCCTATTGATAGGCAAGCCACCTGTGGCTGCTGCTTCCTATGATTAAATAAGAGCTATAGAAGCAATAAATGCAAAGCTCTATTTGCCAGAAAGAAATTGACTTGGAAGGTTCTTCTGGGAGTAGAGATATTGGCAGCAGCATGGAACACACAGAAGGGGATTATGCCCAATTGCTAGTGCTTCAGTGGTTTTAATAATGGAAGAGCTGTTGTTATGAAGCTGAGAGCCAAGAGCACAAAGCCTGGGCATATTGCCTCTCTTTGAATATGTTAATTATTAGAGGTTGATTTTCTTCCCCTCTAAGGTAATAGAAGAACACAACAGAAAACAGAGGTGAGAGTCTTAACAGAGGTACATGCCCACTTACGTTTGCACGGCATGACCCAAAAGAGCAGTAAAACTATTATGGGTACTATTTCATGAACATAAAACCGCTTGAGGCTTTCACTCCTTCAAAACATTTATTTTGTGGCGGTTCACCATATGTTCCATAAAAATAATTTGTTTTTGTTTTTTAAAAATGTTTCATTTGGAAGAGTCATGAGACAGAAGGGAAACTGCCACCAGCGGGAACTATCAGCACTATAGTTGTGTAAAGAGCCCTCTAACTATTATTTTATTGCCATGATGGAATTGACTGCTGACAAATGTAATAAGACTGGATTTCTAGAGACTACGATAGATGAAAAAGTAGAATAATTGTTAAGTAAAAGGGTTTAATGTACAGGATAAGCTCTGGCTGAGATGAACTTTAAGCAGAGAAATCCTGAAATGTATGTACTGAATTTAGGAAAGACTGAATCCCACCCTTCATGAGACTACCAGGTAAGCAAGACTCTGCCCACTTTGCTACTCTTTTTTTCTAATTAATGAGTTAACTGAGTACAAATGACTTTTGCACTTTGAACTCAGTTTGCAGCAATTCAACTGCAAATGAAAGAAACAGACATTTTAAAAGTATCTGAGGATTAACTGGGACTGTCCTCTGCCAAAACAGAAAAGTTAGAGGGTACATAAAAAGAATGCATAGAATAAATATCTATATAATTAATTATGGAAAATTTTCCTTACACAATTTAAATTCTGAGTATGCTTTTTCTGTGGATGTATTCTTATTTTTAAATGCATATGAAAAGGAAACAAAGACAGCAATGTGGATGGACAATTTCCTACTACTACAGTGGACCCTTAATATACACTGGGATTTGGTTCCAGCCCTCCCCTGTGGATACCAAAATATGTTGATGCTCAAATCCCATTATATACAATGTCATAATAAAATGGTGTCCCTTATTTAAAATGGTACGGTTTGCTTTTTGGATTTTTTATAAAATATTTTCAAGTAGTGAATGGTTGAATCTGTGGATGCAGTATGAAAGGCTGATTGTACCACTAAGTTTCTGTAGAGGAAAATAAAACTGTGTTGTTTCATAAAATAAGGGATTTGCTTTCTTCCAAGCAAAGACCAGTTTCCAAGGAATGGTTTTTCTTCAGGACTACCACAAGAAAGAAAAAAAGTTGAACTCTACCTTCATTTCTGTTTTTATTTAATTTAATTTAAAAACCCCATTTTATTTAAAAGTAAATAAAATATGCAAAATTTTACTTTTAAGGTGCACTATGGGAAAATTACATAAATCTATTTCTATGTCAACATAGGCTATTCTCACAGTGAGAACAGACCCACTGAATCAGTGAAACATACATAATAGTTGACTTATCAAATTCCCTTTTATTCTGTGAGTATACTCTGGTTGGGACTAATAATCAGGTTAAGCCCACCAGCCTGAAACTAATGGGCCAAAGAAAGCAGCTTCTGGTCACTTCGAGGGCATGTCTGGAAGCCGCTCCAAAGCTGCACCAAGGCGGCAGGAGCTGGACTTTCCACAAGCGGATTGAATCCGCTCCTTCCAGCAGCCTGTTCAGGCCCATGGCGGAGGACACTTCAAGAGCAGGTCTTCTGGTGGCCATGATCCTGCCTCTGGACACTCCTTCATGCTGGTCTGCTTCTCCCCATGGTTTCTAAAATTGGATTATATGATAGATCAATTTTGACCCATCCTGTGGACAGTGGCAATATGTTTTGTGAAGGCTATCCACAGGGAAAGAAAATTTCCCATTGCCAATACAAACAGATGGGCCAAAAAAAAAGCAGCTTCCGTTCACTTTGGGGGCCTGGCTCATAGTCACACCAACCTTCATGCTACTGGCCATCCTGTGGACAGTGGCAATATGTTTTGTGAGAGATATCCACAGGTAAAGGAAATTTCCCATTGCCAATAAATTTCCATGAAAGAAAAAATAATATAAAGAAATGTCAGCTAAAAATATTGTGGACGTAATCAAAAATATTTTGGAGGTTAATCAAAGGAAATAGGAAATCAGAATGTTCCAGACTACTCTCTGAACCTATGAAAAATGTCTTGTTGCAGTTTTTACTAAAAGATGTAAGATTGCTGCACAGTCAGTCCTGCATGATTGAAGACACAAGCTGATGCTGAATGATTTAAAACACATCTGGATATTTTCAGTCAAGGTGTCAATTCGTCATGGCTTTGATGGATTGAATGCACATCTGGTAGCTGTATCTTAGGCAATGTATATGCCTTTTACACACTGCATGCCTTTTTCTAATTTTTTTCATGATCTTTGATCAGTAACTGGGAAGATATTTGCCTATATCCATAGCCACAGACAAAGTGAAGATTTGAAGAAAGCTAACTCTTGCTCTGCTTTTCTACTCCAGTGATGCTCTTGATCTTGCAAATAAGCTTGAAAAGGTAAGTGTTTTTTTCTTTCACAGAGAATCCCATTAGCATTTGTATTCAATCATATTATTTGGCTAGCTGGGCCAGTTATCAGTTATTGTTACCGTAAGTATAGTTTGACTGATTTTCTGGACAATACAGTGCAAATGCTGTAACAGCATAGAGTATGGCTTTGAGATATGGGAGCAATTGCCTCAGGCCTAGCACATGAGAAAGGCCACATCAGAACTGACAGATAGGCCACACTAGCTAAGAAAGATGCAGGGAAGGAGGCCTCCTTTTGTCCTTGTTGGGATTCTTAAAAGGTCACATTTTCTGTTTTGTCAAAGATCTTGTCATATTGGTTCTCCTACAGTGGTATGTAGTAGCCTTCACATCCTTTATCTTAGAAGAACTGGTTCACCTAACACATTGTTGCAATAATGCACAGCTTTGAAATAAATACATTTCCAGTTTGAATTCAAAGTGCTTGTGATTATATCTAAAGGCCTACACAGTTTGGAACCTCAATACTGTATTTGAAGGACCACCTGTTCGGTCCAAACACTGAATGCACTTGCCTGAGGACTGAGGCCATCTGGAGGACTTCTCCCCTGGATCCCACCAGTGAATACCTCATATAAGGAGGAGGGAGAGGAACATCTCAGTTGTGGCACCCAGGTTGTAGAATGTATTCCTCTTGGAGGCCCAATTGGCACTGACAATGGCTTCATTTCTGCACCAAGTAAAAATGTGACTGCTTATTAAACCCTTTGAGGCCAAAGTGATATTCCACACATATGGTTTAACACTCTTTTTAAACTGTTTTAACTTGTTAGATTGTTTAAAATAGTTTTAATATTTTAAATTTTATTTGTATACTGCCATGAGACCTTTTTGATAGTCATGTTTTAATAATAAATAAACCCAACTGTTACTGCTGTTGTTAAATGCTGTCAAGTTGACTTTGACGCATGGTAATACTATGAATAAGAGACCTTTAAGTCCCTCTGTCTTCAACCACCCTGCTCAGGTCTTGCAGAGTCATAGCTGTGGCTTCCTTGATTGAGCTTATCCATCTACAATACAATGCATCTTTATTGAATAAGTCTCCAGACCATTTCAAAGAATACAAGATAAAAGGGGGAAAACATACATAGTTAAAACTTAAATAAAAAGAAATCTCTATTAAAAAAACATACAAAGTTAAAACTTACATAAAAAAGAAATTAAAATTTAAAATATTTGGTTTTGATTACATTGATCTTGTAATTTGCACAACAATCTATCTGGGTCCTTTTCTTCTTCTTGCTTCCGTAGAATAGCAGCTTTCACTGAGAACAAGGCAACCCTAAGAGTTATAAAAGGCTCAACTCCTTGCAATAGCAGAGCCAGCTTACTTTCATCATCCCTTTCCCTCAAATTTCTGAGGATAGGAGCTAGATATTGCTCTCTAATACTGTTATATAATTGACAGTGTAGCAGGTAATGTGTAAGATCTTCAACTTTAGGTGCCCCACATATACAGAGTCTATCAAGAAAAGGGATACCCTGGTATCTTACTTGAATCCAAGAAGAAACAGAGCCCTCCCTCCAGTCCATCTGCCTTGGTCCAGGCCTCAGAGGAAGAGAAGAACTGCTGGACCTGATCCTTTTCCCCACCACCATTCCCTTCTCCTTTTGTGTCATGTCTTTTTAGATTGTAAGCCTGAGGGCAGGGAACCGTCTTATTAAAAGATTGTATGTACAGTGCTGTGTAAATTTACAGTGCTACATAAATAAAGCTTAATAATAATAATAATAATCCATTTGCTCAAAGCGAAGTTTGGCAAAAGCCTTCCGACGTTCTCTTTTCAAAGGGAAAACCAGATAATAGCCATTATGCTGAAGCCCACACTGGAGAGCCTTTTTGAAAAGTTGGAAAACCAGGAGTTATCTATCTTGAATTTGGTCTTCCACTTTTCCTGATGCCTTCTGCCTTACCAAGCATTATTGTATTTTCTAGTGAATCATGTTGTCTCGTTGTATGGTCAAAGTATGACAGTCTCAATTTAGTCATCATGGCTTCTGAGGAGAGTTCAGGCTTGATTTGCTCTAGGACTCATTTATTTGTTTTAAGAGAGTGCCTTCCTTTATCTAGGTTCAGGTCTTGATGGGCAAGGATTAAATTTTATGGCAGTTTTTTAGATTTTCTCATGGGACTGAAAGACTGCAAAACCTTTGAAATTTTCTGATATGCCATAGTTTTTAGTGGCTGAAAGGCAACTGATTGATTTCTTTTTGAAAAATACCATGGACCGTGCAGGAGGTAGTCTGATATTTAACATTCAGTATCTGTTCCTACCTTCTGAATCTGGTAGGTTTCACACAGAATTGACTTTGGAGGTTGCTGAACTCAATCTCCATCAGCCCCAGCCTGCATGGTCAGTGGCCAGAGATGGTAAGAACTATTATCCAAGAACAGCTGGAATGGCACACATTGCCTGTCCCCAGGCTCTATAGACCAAATTAATGTTTCCTGCTTCTGTGGAAATGAGTTCCATAGAAGAAATGCTAAAGTCATGCTAATTTGTAATTTGGATGTGAAGAGCTAATTCAGATTTTCTAAAAAGTATATACTGGATCTGAGCGTTTTCAGATGAGGATCCCCACCTGCTATTGGAATGGTCCCATCATGAGTACTTTATTATTGCACTCTTTCCTGAAGGGTTACTCAGAGTACCCAAGCAAGTAAATCACAATTACAACTAACGGGATGTCACAGTTCAAACCTCTGTGATGGACAACTGTGAAGAAATGTTACGATCTTCGACATACTTCCTAGAAAATACATTCCATTAGAGACAGTGGAACGTCTGAGTAAATAGCATGAGTTAGTGCTGTAATTGTTGTTAATTGCTGTCAAGTTGACTTCATTTTATGGCAACACCTAATCATCAACAACCCTGCTGTAATATTGAGGCCTAAATACCCTGAAGACAACAGATCCTATCTGATCTTGGAAGCTACTCAGCAGTTGGTTAATTCTTCAGTGGAAGATCACCAAAGGAATATCAAATGCCACAGGCCATATTTCATAGAAAGCAAACAACATTTAAGGATTACTTGCCCTACCTATGAAATCCTTGGAGTCATCATGAATCAACAGGCCACCTGAAGGTACACACAGACACAGACACAGACACACAAACACACACAGAGCATGTTGTAATAATTTGGGCAATATTATGCTTTTATTCTAAGTTCTTATTCCTAAAAGATATCGCCAAGGCACTGTTAATTCTGGGGCTGTGTTGTAAGTGGGAAGAACATGAGATCTGAGATATCTTTCTTGTCTAAACACTGTACCTGTGCTCATAGATTACTAAATATAAATGTATGAGGTAATTAATCTCTCCTCCCTCCAAATATGGTGTTATTTTTGAAATAGTATGAACTTATCTAGGACTCAGACTCAGAATAAAGGACAAAGAGTGGTTTGTAGTTACTGGGTGACCTGACCAGAATTTTCCAATTCCTTTTACTTATGGTAGTTTGACATATTGTGTATTTTTCAAACGTCTCATTTCTTCATAGTTATGAGAGATTCATTTTATTCCCAGTACTGTAATAGTTTATTTGCAAATCTTTTTCAGCTTATGTCCTCTCTTAAAAATTTAAACACAAAGTTTCAGTGAATTACAGCTTCTCCTAACATTTGGCTGGTATTCACTAGAGCACTACAGGGCAAACTGTGCTACTCTTTGACGGGAAAATTGATTATCTTTGTTTATTTCAAAAAACATTAAAGCATAACAGCCAAAATTCTAAAATTGTTGGAAATACAATAAAAATAGCTTTTCTCCAAGCTGACTAGAAAAAAAAGACAATGCTTAGTAAAGTAGAAGACAGCAGGAAAAAAGTAAGGCCACATTCCAGTTGGTAGAATTAAAAGACATTGCCATGTTAGTCTAGAAAATCAGCATGCAAAAGGATGTTGTAGCACTTTTGAGACTAAGGGGCTGTTCAGACAGCCCCGAAGGTGTGGTCTCCAGCTGCCCTTTTTACAGCCAAATCAGGGCCATGGCAATCACACACCGCAGCGCTGATCTGGCCTTTGCAGGGTGCAAAAAGGAGCCACAAAACATGACTCCTTTTTGTGCCCTGCAAAGGGTGCAATAGCTGCGGTGCCACGGCTTTATGGTGCTCCTTTGGTGCTGCTGTGTAATGGTGCCCTGGGGGCAGAGTTAGGACATGCATCATGTGGATGCCATGCCCTGACTCCAGCCCCAGGCTGGCCTTAATGGCTAGTCTGCACATGGGCTAATTGAAAGAAAGAAGTTGGCTGCATGAGCACATTAGCTTAGGTTAGCTAAATTTGGAGCCCAAACTAAACATCCTTCCTTAGGAAGATAAAATTTTTGGATGAACCTCAAAGCCTCATTTGATGGCTAACTGTGTCTTTACAAATTAAAACTTGTGTTCCATTAGCCAGTACAAAAATCTTTCTAGGCAATTCTCTTTTATGTACATTTTAAAATATAACACTAGAGACAACTGGAAAGAAATGTATTGCTTTGAATAATGAAATATTCTGCTACCACCATTTCTGTTTCACTGCCCTCATGAACATACATTTTCTCCTCAAGACAATATGCATTTCAAATATTATACTAGGAAAAACCTGTGGTCTGATCTTTTCCATTTTCCTAGTCTTTTCCACTTTCCTACTTAAGCTACTGTCCCAAGCAGTCTGACATGAGAGTACAGTTTAATGAATTTGGTGAGTCTTCCAAGTAAACATATGTAGGACTTGGCTATTCAATATTTAACAGCTTACAAAGTCTGTTTCTGTACAATCACCTCATCTGTTCTGGCCCATGAGTATACCTCACATCCTGTTATAAATCCAGCAAAGTCTCTGTTTATTAGTTGCATAAGTCCAATAGAATGGTTAATATGGGTAGGCTTAAAGAATGTAAATTTGGAGATACGGTCTTGTAATTAAAAAGGAAAATGTATTTCTTGCTAAGACAATCATAACAAATCATATACAGTCGCCCCTCTTTTCTCATGGACTTGAGGTCTTGGATATTCACAGAGGGGTGACCTCTGTTATTATCAATGGGGCATGTCCCCACGGCATGTGCCCTGCGTGTACTCATGGACATGTGCCTCATTCAAACCTATGGGCTTGAATATCGGCAAGTCTCCATTTTCACCAGAACAGATCCCCCACAAAAACGGAGGGCTGCTGTATTTAAATATGAAATAAAGAAATTATTTCTAAAACTGACCAACCTTCTTATATGTTCCTTGATGTGAAGGCCTGTATATTCTTGAATAGTTATAAATAATATTCAGGCATTAAGTAGTGATGTACAGGCTAACCCTGACTTCACCCATCTCCCCTGGCCGATAGGATGAGTATGAGTTACCTTAAACATGATGTTTAAGGTAACTCTTACTGGGTAGGATTTTTGTCCCCACTGAGATAGCATTATATCCATACATGTGTAGGCCTTCTTCAGAATGACAGCTATTGCACAGTGTCCTGGGAAGCTGGCTCATGCACTCATTAGCATGAACTGGAACAGAAAAATATTACTGATTACATTATCTATTCCAGGGATTGTCAGTACACCCTTATATATAATAGGAATTGAGCATCCACAGATTTTGGTATCCATGGGGGTTCCTGGAAGAAAACCTCAGCAGTTATTGAAGGCCCACAGTAGCACTAAAATCAATAACAGTTTCAACCCAATATATATAGTTATCCCTCTTTTCATCTATAAATAGTGTAGCTGTTGGTCATTCTTTGATTAAAATTAGGAAGATATACAAGGGAGACATTTTACTTTATGCATTTAGGGGATATTCTGGAAGTCAATGCTTGTTTATCAAATATCACATTTTCCTTTTCTACCATGTTGACTTTCTTAGCCATTCAGATAAAAGAACAATTTGATTTCTTTGTGACCACTAATGCTAGTTTTCTTTGAATCCTGTCATTCTAAGTTATTTTTAACTGAAAATGGTGCAATGGTATTCAGGGGGAATATAGACACATCTTTGTGGATTTAAAAATATATTAAAAGTCACAAATGAATGGTGGTATTGTGTGACTGATATTTTCTGAGGAAGAACTAGAAATGGTGAATGGAGAAAAAATAGCCTTTATTTATTGAAAAGTCAGGACAATTAGTCAAGAATTGTTGTGAGCCTTCAAGTAATTTCTGACTTATGGCAACCCTATGTCAAATATCATGGGGTTTTCTAGGCAGAATTTGTTCAGAGGGGATTTGCCTTCCTCTGAAGCTGAGAGAGCATTACTTGCTTAAGGTTATCCAGTGAGTTTCCACGGTTGAGTGGGGATTTGAATCCTGGTTTCCCAGTCCAGTATGGCATAGTGGTTTCAGTGGCGTGACTGTGACTCTGGAGGCTAGGGTTCAGTTCCCTGCTTGGTCATGAAACCCATTGGGTGACAAGTCAGATGTTCTTAGCCTCAGGGGAAGGCAATAACAAACCTTCTCTGAACAAATCTTGCAGAGAAAACCCCACAATAAGTTCACCTTAGGGTTGCCATAAGTCAGAAATGAATTGAATGCACACAAAAAACAAGTTGTGTGTCCTAGTCCAGCACTCAGATCACTACATCACACAAGCAACACAAATAAAGAATTCAGAAGTATTATTAGAAGGAGATCAAATGTATGTTTTAGGCAGTGGTTAGCTCACGTGTGTGCCTGCTAACATGGAGAATACAGTGTATTTAATTATGAATATTAAAAAGAGGTAAGACCTTAATATCTCATTAAGGGTAAAGAACCTTCAGTTTTTCAAATGCTTTAGACTTCAGTTCCTACATACTATTTCTTATTTTTGCCCATGCTGATTGGGGCTGATAGTAGCTGAAGTCGATAACATGTGGATTGCCCCAAATTCCCCAACCTTGGTTCACTTTCATAAATTTAACAAAGAGGAGACAAAGAGGAAGCATAAAGTACATCCCACTCCAAGTTTAAAGTTGAACAGTGAATAGTCTATGGTGTTCTAATCCTTAGATTAATTGATTCCATTTCTCCAAAGTTACTTTTTGCTGTAATTCACAAGAATGTGAATTATGATAGGGTGCAGCCTTACTCAGTAATTAAAAAATCTATATTTGCAGGGGATATAAGTATGTGTGTACATAGGCCCCCACATCCCAGTCTTCTCATGTCTTCCCTTAAATATCTGAAGAGAGATTGTAACTGCACTCAGTGTAACCATAATTAGTGTAACCAGACTTGGAAACTCTATGTGACCAAGGTTCCCAATTGGAATGAGAACGGCAACCATACTTAGTCAAGCACACATAATTAATAAATAAATAAATCTATATTTTCCCACCTCTCCCAGGTGGATTGAGGTGGGATTACAACCTAGTATAGTACAAGCACAACAATAAAATACATAAAGAATTAGCAATTAAAAACTAGTTATCAGAAAGCAATGGTAGAGTAAGATATTCCCATCCTGTTCAAGGAGGTGGATCTGTGTGTCTTATACAAGATCGGGTGGGTATGCTCACCAGAAGAGATCCGTCTTAACTGCCCTCTTAAAGGTCATCAAGGAGGTAGTAAGACAGATCTCTTCTAGGAGACTTTTCCACAATCTTGGAGCAGCTATGGTAAAAGCTCTTTGGGAAGTTGAGCCTAGTCTAGTTGTTTTTAATTCCAGCAAATTCTTCCCCGTTGTTCTGAGAGTGCAGGGTGGATTATGTAGGGAGATGCGTTCCCGTAAGTAACTCGGGCCCAAGCCATGTAGGGCTTTAAAGGTAATAACCAACACCTTGTATTGTGCCTGGAAGCAAAATGGCAGCCAGTGAAGATCTTTTAGGATTGGTGTTATATGGTCAAGCCTTGAGGAGCCGGTGACCAATCTGGCTGCCATGTTTTTTACTAACTGAAGCTTCTGAACTTGGTACAAGGGTAGAGGGCATTACAGAAATCAAGACGAGTGATTACCAAAGCATGTACACTTCAAGGTCCTTTCGGTCTAGGTAGGGACGCAGTTGGCGTATCAACCAAAGTTGGTACCAAGCACTTCTGGTTGTCACATCTACTTGAGATGACAACTGTAGAGACGGATGCAGGAGTACTCCCAAACTGTGAACTTCATCCTTCAGGGGAAGTGTAACCCCGTCCAGGACAGGTTGACAAATTTCCTTCTCCAGACCTGAGGTTCCTATTGCAAGTACCTCCGTTTTCTCTGGATTCAGCTTGAGTTTGTTTTCTCTCATCTGTCCCATTACTGACTCAAGGCAGGCATTCAGAGGAGAGATGCCATCCTTAGTCACTGTAGCAGTCGGAGGCATAGAGAAACATATTTGGGTGTCTTCAGTGTACTGATAACACCGCACCCCATGTCTCCGGATGATCTCTCCCAGTGGCTTCATGTAAATGTTGAACAGCATGGGGGACAGAATGGCACCCTGAGGGATGCCAGATGTCAGCTCTCTCCTGGAGGAGCAACTGTCCCCCAGCATCACCATCTGGAATCTTCCCGAGAGGTAGGAACGGAGCCACTGGAGCGCCGTGCCCCCAATACCTAACTCCCTCAGGCGTTCCAGAAGGATACCATGGTCAATGGTATTGAAGGCCACTGAGATGTCCAAGAGCACCAGCAGTGTCACACGTCCATGTTGATGCCCAGACGGTGATCATTGACTAAGACAACCATGGCAGTCTCAATTCCATATCCCGCCCTGAAGCCGGTTTGAAATGGGTCCAGATAATCAGCTTCATCCAAGACAGTCTAGAGCTGGAAGGCAACTGCCCTCTTGATCACTTTGTCCAAGAATGGTAAAAGGGAGACAGGTCTGTATTTACTTCTCACCAGGGGGTTGAGGGAGGGTTTTTTTAGCAACGGTTTTATATTGCTTGTTTTAATTTACATGGAAATACTCCCTCCCTGAGGGATGTATTAATTATACATTGTAATAATATTTTCATTGCATCCCCACCCTGGGAGATCAGCCATGATGGGCAAGGATCGAGAGGGCACGTTGTCCTCCTTACCATTCCAAGAAGCTTGTCCAGTTCATCAGTATTTACAAACTCAAATTGATCCAGTTTAATACAGTCCGCGGAGCCTGTGGGCATCTCTCTAGTTGTTCCTATCATAATGGTGGTTTCCAGATCAGCTCTTATCTGAGAGATTTTATCTGCAAAAAAGTAATTAAAAGCATCACTGCAGGTTTCAGTTGGTTCTAACAATTGGTTCGGGGTGGAAGATAGATTGGTTAATTCTTTAATCACCCTGAACAACTCAGTTGGATGAGACCTTGCAGATGCAATGCCTGCAGCATAGAATGAGTTCTTTGCTGCATCTATTGCCACTCCATAAAGATCTAAATAGTCTTTATGGCGTGTCTTGTCAGGTAAGCATTGGTGTTTCTACCAGTGGCGCTCTAGTCGTTGCGCAGTCCACTTCATTTTCCAAAGATTTTCAGAGTACCATGGTTTTTTATTTTAAGCGGGCTGGAAAGGATGCTCGGGAGTGATGCTCTCTATAGCCCTGGTAAGATCATTATTCCAGGTATCAAACGGGGCATCAACAGGGTTGCCGTTGTTCCCAACCATAAAACTCTCTAGGGTTTCTTGGAACTTTTTGGGTTCCATCAGCCTTCGAGGGTGAACAATTCTAATAGGTCCTCCACCCCCGAAGGAGATATGGATACCAGTATTCCTTAGACATTTTAATTCAACATGTGGAGGTCATGTTGGGGATGGCAGGGACTGCGGTATATGTTCTTGTTCCTCTAGACTAGAGCTTGCATACACTGGGAGTAGGAGGTTGGATTCATCTCCTAGAATCTCAATTAGTATGCCAATGCAGAAAAAGTAACTTTTCCAAGCTCTACCCCAAACTTAGATGTTTGAACTACCATTCCCAAGTAGAGAATGAATCCATTATTTGGAAACTTAAATAAGGATTATGTTGTGCTCAAATCTAAAAGACAAATAGAGTTGTACGGGCAAATGCTGGAGAGATTACCACACAATTGGCAAAAATCTGAACATTGGGCCCAGTTGTCCTTTTAAAGCTGGCACCACAGGTTGACTTAGCTACACAGTCCTCACAATGGGCTAGTAATGATATTAGGATACAGCTACAGAGCCAAAAAATACATGACTTTATTTATAGGAAATTTATGCAAAATAGGAAATAAAAAAATCAAATATGATGAAGGTTCATATGGTGGCATATCATGAGAAAAACTACAGACTGCATAACACAGTAAATGTTCTTTCATTCAGGATTCTACAAGACCATAAAATTATGTGGAGAAACACTGTATTCCTTGTCCTAATACCTTTATCTGACAGCCTTGGAATAAAGGGGAAAACCCAGTCGAATATACATTACTTAAAGTAGTTATTACTGAAACAATAACCTCAACTACTCAGTGTGTGTGTGCGAGTGTGTGTGCCTGCATGCATGTGCCTTCAAATCATCTGTTTAATTATGGTGACCCCATGCATTTCATAGGGTTTTCTTAGGCAAGGAATACTCAGTGGTTTTGTCAGTTCCTTCCTCTGAAATATAGCCTAGAGCAAAAATATTGTTCTACTCTTAAGATATTTTCGTCTTCTAAAATTTATGTTTTAGCTGCCCAGTAATACCAAGGATATTGCCAGCTACATGGAGAGAATATAGGAACATAATCTTGATTTCCTTGTAAACATTCCTCTGTTTTACTGGCATGACCAGCCTTGATGTGTTTAGTGTTATATTAATGGATTAAACAGCATCAGATAATTGAAACCATTCCCAACATATCTGGAAAACCCAAACTTCCATGTTCCCCACAACTAATATAAAATATGATTCTACAGCAGTGAATGAATATAGCAGCATGAATTTATATGAATTTTGGGGGGAAACGTTCATATACATACACAAGACTTTAAAGGATGCAGTTATGTAGTTTGAAATAAAAATTCCATGAGCATCCAGAAATATCCCCAGCACTTGTTGCATGGCTTCTGTTGAAATATTTTCACAACACAGTTACAGTAATTTTCTTCATGGTTTCATTCTGCCCTTTTAGGGAATCTAGGGAAGCTTCTCAGCTGGAAAGTGTAAGTCTTTATCACTTTGTTATCATGAGAAATTGGCCTTATCTATGTGGCCTACAAACTGTTGGTACCTCTGATCACTCTCCCTGCTATCCTAGTGTTGCCATGTGTTTCAAATAGTAATAACGGATAGTCAAAATTCATGATTTGAAGAGCTGACAATCAGGAAGTAGCTATTAATAAGTCTATTGTTATTGTTGTGTGACTTTGTGTAGTTTCTGACTTATGGTGACTCTGCGGTAAACCTATCATGGGTTTTAAAATGCACTGAGAATGACATATGTCTTGTCTATATCTAGCTACTTTTCCTGTAAACTGTCATAACTTTATTTTTTTCCATTTGAATAAGTTCTTCTACACTCTCCCACATTAATATAACATTACTTCCTTACTTGAATCCTTATACTGGCATCAACACTTTGTATCAACTCACTTCTGGTCTCCAAATATCCACTGCTCTTTCAATAGCTATATCATCTCTCTTATCAACCCTCATTTTACAGATGTTCTTACTCTTTCCATTTTAACTTTGGTTGAGACCAGCATTAATGGGAGAAGGTATATGTGGCTCAGCATTTAGACTTGTAACCTAAGTCCTTCCAATGACTTGTCACAAAAACATACTAGATGCCAAATATGTAGGCTGAGGAAAATTACATGCTGTCACAAACAGACATCTTTATCACAACTTGAGAGAGCAACCTCTTGTAAAAACCTACTAAGTGTATTGTTTAAGTTGACCCTTTGTCATCTTCTATGAAGATGCCAGCCACAGATGCAGGCAAAACATCAGGAATAAACGCTTCCAGAACATGGCCACATAACCCGAAAAACTCAGGCTATGTGGCTATGTGCTAGAAGAGTTTATTCCTGATGTTTTGCCTGCATCTGTGGCGGGCATCTTCAGAGAATGCATATTTTAATATATGTTGCTATTTTTAATGTTTTAACTCTATTAATTGTTTAATTGCTTTTTAAATTTTATATTTATACTTTTAATGCATTTGTATTGTTTTAAATATGTTGTTAGCTGTTTTGCTTCCCATTATTGTAGAAAGACTTGATACAAATGAAAACAACAACAACAATAATAATAATAATGCTATATTTTAGAGGAAGCAACTCGAAAAACCACCTTTAAGCAATCCTTGCCTAAGAAAACCCTACAAAATTAATGGGGTTGCCATAAGTTGACAAGTGACACACACACACACACTCACACACATGAGATTTAGGCAAAACCCTGTTTGGCTTTTGCTTTATTTGATCCACTAGGTGGCACCATGTCATGAGTTTTCCGCCATCTAAATTTAGGCTATATAACAAAACAGAATTTCTCAGTGCAGTAAAGTTGGCAATATTATATGGACATTTATTCACAGACACACACAGAGCTACTTGTATTGCCATTATGTGATACCAATATTATAGGGTATAAATATCAGTTCCTGTCTCAAGGGTTCAAATAAAGAAGAATGACTTGATCTGCCAAAAACACATTGTTTTATACTCATGCATAAACTGGTTATTATTAGTGCTGTGCATTTTGTAGCTACTGAATTGTAGCTACTGAGTACGTCACACTAACAGACTTCACTTTCTGAATCCAAATGCTAGCTTGGGTTACAGATCATACCACACCAAACTCCATGAGGCCGCAATCCTTACCTGGGAGCAAGCTCCATCAGATTCAGTGGAGTTTATCACACGGGAGGAATTTCTCTTAATTTTGAATGAAAAGAAAGTGGGGCCAAAACGCATTCACGTGTAGAAAAGAGAAAATATAAGGTCTTTTCCCCCTTCTACATCAAATCTATCAGGTTCTTACTTAATTATCTCACTGCTGATTAATTTATTTATACAGTAGTGCAGTTCAATGCATACCTGCTCAGATGTCATTCTCATATTATTCAGAGGAGCCTATTTCCAACAGGTAGGGAAAGGACTGAAGGGAACTAACTTAGTCATGTTTACCAAGAGGTAAGGCTGAACACTGGGCGTTATCAGACAAGGGAAATTGGAAGTATAATCCAATGGCAATCCGAACGCAATCATGGGGTTTAACGTTATTTCGTGATAGACTACCACATGCAATTTTGGGCAATGGGAAGTCAGTCCAAATGCAATCATGGGGTTTCATGTTATTGCGAATTTCAGTTCAGCAAATTTATGTGAATTTGAATTGCGTTCGAACTGATCTCCCATTGCCAGAAAATAGCATGTGATCACCTCTCACGCAATAATATGAAACCCCATGATTGCATTTGGAGGACCACCCCTGCTCTCAGGCATCATTCAGTGTGGTCCACATCTCCTGCACCCACTAGTAATGCCACTGTTAAAATGAAGTGACTTGAGGAGAGTTCTGCAAATATCCTGGACCACCAAAAAGACAAGTGAATAAGTTTTAGAGCAAATCAGGCTTGAACTCTGAGTAGCAACCAAGCTGGTTAAACTGAAACTGTCACGCTTTGAACATATCATGGGATGTATTTTCATTGGAAAATACTGTCAGCCCTCTCTATTCACACATTCTTTATCCACAGATTCAACCATCCATATATATATTCCAAAAAGCGAACCTTGATTTTGTCATTTTATATAAGGGTCACCATTTTATTTCCATTGTATTTAATAGGACTTAAGCATCTATGGATTTTGTTATCCACAGGGGGCCCTGGAACCAAACTTCAGCAGATACCAAGGGCCCACTATACGATAATGCTTGATAACGTGGAAGGCAGTAGGAAAAGAGGAAGACTGCACAATAGATAGATTGATTCAGACATGGAAGCCATGGCCATGATTTACTTTGCAAGAGGGCAGTTGAATACTGGGGCTCTTGGAGGTTTATCAGCATGGAATCACCATAAGTCAAAGTTGAGTTGATGGCAAACAACAACAACAGCAAACAGGGAGATATAGAGCAAAAATGTTCTAAAGAGATGTCTCAGGTTCTATAGTGAAAATTAATAAAACTTCTCACTGTAAAGAAATAAGATATGAGATTAGTGTACTGATATATAACCTTTAGGAGGAAGATCTGTAGGAGCACAGATTGACAATTCATCCTTACTGGGGGGGGGCATAGTTGAGATGTAATGGCAAACTATAGGTTGATCAACTGACAAATTTACCCAATTAACTGACAGCATGTAACAAGGGAAGAAAACGTGTGAGAACAGGGCATGTTATTTCTGAATGCAGCCAGAGGCCCTGTACTATGCATCTTCATATTGTGTAACAATGTTCTTCCATTTCTAATGATAAAAAAGGGGAAAAAAAGAAGATCAAGAACCAATGGAAGGTCATGACTGGCCACCTCTGGAGTTATGCCTACCTTCTGCGGTACTCCAAGCATTTATTGAAGCATATTCATATCCTCCAACATTTCACAGATGAAAACTGTGGCCAAGCTGCAGAAGAGTGTAGCAAAAGTTATTAATGACGCAGAACATACAAACCAGGAGAGGCTGCAGCAGTTTGCTTTTGCCTGAGGATACTGGGAAGGGCAAGATTTCCCTCTCTTCTCCTTCCCTCCCTAGATTCATTGAGTGAAAACTACTGGGTTATACTGAAAAGAGCTGAAAAAGTGGGATGGCAAAGGATTACTGTCCCAGCTAAATCAGGATAGTTGGAGCATGTAGCATCCATTCACCTTGGCTTGTCCCTAACCAGAGATGAATGATGAAATGACTGTGGTTTCTATTAGATGTTTGACTGTAATATGAATTTGCTATAAACCAGGGATTTATAGACTGATTTTGTGACAGTCAACTTCTCCAAACCTCTCAGACCACTCTGCTTTTCTGGCAAGAAAAGGTAAATTGACTATCTCTGAAGTCTCAGGGAGAAGGAATCCATCTCTTGAACAGGTTGCAGTGCCCTTCTGCATTATTTAACATTTAAAAAAATTACCTGCTTTTCAAAATCCAGGAGTGGAGTTGGGGCCAATTCTGGTTTTGTTTGGTTTGGCTTCATTTTTGAGGGTGTCAGGAAGTTAAAACTGACTCCCACTCTCACTTCAGTTGCCCACCCCTATTGTCAACAGGAACAGCTTGTTGTTAACTGTCCTTGAGTCGAACTCGACTCATGCTGACCCTGTGGATGAGACATCTCCAGACCCCCCCCCCCCCCCATCCATCAGTGTTCTGCTTAGCTCTTGTAGATTCAAGCCTGTGAACTCCCTTATTGAGTTTATCCACCTGGTGAGTGGTCTTCCTTGCTTCTACTACCTTCAACCTTTCCTAGCATTATTGTCTTTTCAAAATGGATCATGCCTTCTCATGATGTGGCCAAAGTATGGCAGCCTCAATTTAATCTTCTTGGCTTCCAGGGAGAGTTCAGTCTTGATTTGCTCAAGGACCCATTTATTTGTCTTTTTGCTGTCCATGGTATTCTCAGAAGCACAGGAGCAGCACAGAAGCAGTGCTCCTTCCAGAAAAGAAAACCCACGGAACCAATGCTGAACATTTCTGCCCTCCCTATCAGTCCTCCCATCTCAAAGAGCGTTTGGATGGCTGGCAATATCTAGAGATGGAAACTAGTTTTCAGGAGTGCCAGGCTGTAAACATATTTGCTTCACTTTACACAAAGGAAATCTGTGCAATCTTAATTCCCCCCCAGCCCTAAGAGGTCCTCAAAAGCAACACTATCACAGAGTAGGAAAAAGCCAATCTGCAAATAGTTCTTTGAAATGTGGCCTTTCCCATCTTGTTACTGAGTGAAATCGATAGGCAGCAGTGGATTTGCTGACCTGGATATAATATTGAAACTGTAATGTGAAATTAAAAAAAAATTGAAAGCCTTCCCTGATAATAGATTTTGCCCCCATCAAATACTGGGAACAACACAAAGGCTTGGAGGAGATGTAGACTCTAAAAATGTCTCTATAAAATGTCATACTGAGAAGGCATGTGTTCCCCATCATTCCTTAATCTTTGCATATTTTCACCCCCCTGCACATAGACACACAAGCATTTTAATCAGATCTGCTATATGGAAAGTTCAGCTTGAATGGATCACAGGAGGAAAATGGACATAGAAGAATTTCTTGGATACACACACACAAGCTTAAAATTTGTAATTAATATATACTGCTAGTGGGTTTGTTTTTGGTCTCCAATGGCTATATCAGTGCATCAAAGAGTTGTCATTAGCCTCTGTATGGTCGGCAGTCCATATTGGTACCAAAGGGCCCGAACAGACAGGCCAAAATAAAGCTGCTTCAGGTCACTTCAGAGGTATGCTGTTTAAATGACACATGCATCTTAAGAGGTCAGAAGCTGCGCCAAAGCTGCGCTCCAGTCCTTAGGACTAAGGCGTGGCTTTGGTGCAGCTTCCATCTTAGGACACATGAAACATTTGAACAGCATGCCTCCAAAGTGACCCGAAGCAGCTCTATTTTGGCCTGTCTCTTCAGGCCCATACTTAAGGACAGTGCTCCTTTTAATATGATAACTAGTATACAACTGACAATGAATACAATGGCTGAGATTCAGGCTTAGTTATATCTAAAGCAGGCCTGAAATGAAGCAGAGTTAAATTAACTTTAAGTCATTTAATTCCTTTTATTGCCAGTGGGTATATTCTAAGTATTATTAAGCAAGAAATTTTATACAGTAATAGGAAATATGTCCCATACAAGCATGTTCTCTTCTTGAATGGTAAAAAGTGATGGAATATTGGATTTTCTGTTTTTTCTCTATACCACTTCTGTCATTTTGCACACATTATTGTCTCTTATTGAAAAACAAAGTAAGCATTTAAAAGTTTGTGAATGTTCTGACATATCATCACAGATCAGTGGAGGAGGTGAAGAACATTTCTTTATTTTTTATTAGATATTTTTATTAATTTGAATATATGCACACATTATATAGCATTATAGCAAGAATACACCGACATTTACATATACTACACGCTTGATCTTAGCCAAAAAGCCAAGAAGCAATATAATACGTACATATAATAACTTTGCCTGTCTGCCTCTCCCTCCCTTTCTCACATCTATATTTCACAGAAACTGACAACATACTTATGTAGAAGAAAAAGAAAAAAAATAGACAAAATGAAAAATACTTCCCAAATGGTGAGAGATCAATACAAGTTATTATTTTATACCTTTCTTTTTAAAAAACTTAGAAAGATAAACAAATTTATTAACTTTCATTATTCTTTCCCCCTTTTAATAATCTCATTTGCCATATACTCTTTCCACCCATGAATAGATAGGAATAGTTATTTAATCAATAAACCCAGAAATCACTAAATTGTGAAATCTGAATTGCAGATAGACTTGGAATCTTTTCTAGTCATTGATAAATTTACTGTTGGTTTTCCCATCTAGCATATACAGTATGGCAATTTATCAATTTCTGCCATTTTTGCTATCCATTCTTTTTCTGTGGGAGTATTAGATATCTTCCAGTATTTTGCCAGGAATATTCTAGCTGCCACCAGTTTGCCAATTTCTTTCTCAGAATTTACTTCAATATTAAATAGGCCGATCAAGACAAATTCTAGATTCATAGGTATCTTCTTCTGTAATATTATTTGCATTCATTGACTTCTGCTAATGCTGGCCTCAACAACTGCTCAGCCAATGTAACAGCATGACTGTGCCTATCTCACTTTTTGTATTTTTATTTTGTACTACCCATGACTTCATTTTAAAAAAAAATTAGGAATGAGGGTGGGGTGTTTTGCAGGCCTTTGTGTTAGTGCCTAAGTCAGATTTGTTTTACAGTACTTTGTGGGAACCAATCACCTTGAATTGTGGAGGACATGAAGGGTGAAGGAATGTAACACAGATAATTTTAAAAGCACCTGTACAAGTAGTCATCAGGTCCCATTTCCTTTTGGAAAACTCTCATTTTCCTTTGGACTCTAGTGTGCATACACATAGTATGTATGTGCAACAGCTGTTTTTTAAAAAAAATAATACAAAATAGTGATGCAGCTTGCTTCTACAGGCCAGGGCATATGTCTTAGTAACTGAACAATGGAACAGATCGTCCTTTCATGCTAGTACAAGCAGGGGAGGCCAAAACAGAGTCCTGGGGCTGAAGACCCTCCAATAATCCACAAACAAAAACCAGGACAAATGTGGCCAAGCAACAGAGTTAATGGAGGGCAAACTACTTTTACACTTTGAACTCAGGTTGCAGCAACTGAAGTAAGCTGATGACAAAGAAGGAAAGTGGGAGGAAGAGTTAGAAACTGGGACATTTTAAAAGCTGCTGAAAAAAATGATACAACAGAGAATTAACTGGGACTTGTGTTGCTATGTGCCTTTGGATTATTTCTGACATATGACAATCCTAAGGTGACCCTATTGCAGGGTTTTCGTGGCTAAATTTTTTCGGAATATGTTTGCCTTTGTCTTGAGGCTGAGAGAATGTGACTTGTCCAGTGGGTTTCCATGGTCCAGCAGGGATTCAGACGCTGGTCTCCAGAGTCATAGCCCAACCTTCAAACAACTACACCATACTGGGTACTGCTCTTGCCACACTGGGACAGCTGGAGTTTATAAGACCTCATGTGACATGCCAGGGATGTTTTTGTAGCTGTTTACTCAGACTACCTTTCTTCACCGGGATTTTTTTAACATTAAAAAGTGCCTGTTTTTCAAAATCAAAAGATGACTTCAAGCCAGTTTTGATTTTGGTTTAACTTCAATTTTTGGTAATTTTTGGCAGTATGTAGTGCTCCCTGGAGGATTACAAGGGAAGCAATTGTCCTCTGGACATGCTGGTGTTATTCTTTACAGGAACATACTTCAAAATTCTTGGAGCTACTGCTTCTGAAAATCTTTTCATAAGGTCTTGCCAACTTGAAATGGTGCAGCCAAGGCATAAATATTGGCAACAAGTGTTTGTTTTTGAGGGTGCATTTGTAGAATATTGAATAGACCATCCCTCCTTCCTTGCACTGTATTGAGGAGTTCCTTGGCCTGACAGCTTGTCTTCACCCACTCCTCTTGAGCCAATTATGACTTACTTACTGGATCTTGATCAAAAAGTTTGGCTTTAAAAACCCAGACATTTGAAAAAGTAGCATTTAAAAAATTGTTAACCATCAGGAAGACAGGGCATACTTGAAACCTCTTTGAAACACATCCACTTCCATCCAGCCTGAAAAGGAAATCTGTTAATAGTCAAGGGAGAGCATTACAAACCAAAAACAACCACGAAATTGCAGCCTCCAGACTGGAATGTAGGATGGGTTATGTCTGCTCTGTTTCCTATTCCCAAAATAATCCTTGCCTTTTACTGAATTTACAGAAAGGAGAATTCTCTGGATGGTTCCCATCATGTTCATTTGCTGGTGTCATGGTCTTATTTGTCAAATCCACTAAAGTTGCCATAGTCATTACCTTTATTTCTAAATGGGTCTGATGGATGACATTAAGAGTGTTGTGTGGTATGCTTTAGAGTTGTAGTGAGCAAAGTATGTGGCCTCCAAAAGTTTCTACAGCAGCCCCTGATCCCACTGGATTCCACAACCAAATGTTTTCTAGCCCCAAAACAAATCAACTGGTTTCTCCCATAAGTGTCCAGGAGTGGTGTTGGCATGAAAGGTAATAACATTCAGTTCAACTTTTCAATACCTCCATCCTCATTTTGTAACAAAGCAAAATACAGTCTCCACCCCCCCAAGGTATTGTGGCATGTCCCTAAAAGATCCCAAGGCAGAAAATTAGCTCTACACCCAGAACATTTGCCCACCTTGTATTAATGTTCTCCTTCTTCTAAAATTTGGTGAACTGGGCAGAGCAATTGCTCAATGAAAGCTCCAGCTGGAAACACTCAAAGGATCAGGGTCAGTTCACATGGTTGTTTATAGCTCTTCTTTCTTTCATGCAAACCAACTCCAAGGGAATGATAGTGGGACAAAAATGGTATAATTCAGTACAAATCAGCACTAGGTTATGGTGCAGAAGGTGCCAAATTAAATTCCTGGCATCTCTGGGATGGTCTCATCCATGAATTTCAGTTTTGCTGGATTTCTAATTTCACCTGACTGCATGTTCTCGGTTGTCATACAATAGGCAAGACAGCAGTCTGAATGTGTGTGCCCAGAACTAACTGACCTAGGAACAGTATACAAAGGGATTTTTGAGATTAACCAAGAGAAAGAAGTTGGTAGCATCTGCTTTTGTTGATTTAAGTCTGTTTCATCAGATGCATGGGGTGATGCCTTTGATCAAGCAGACCTAGGTTTTACGAAAACTTATGATACCGATATCTTTCCCTTAGTTAGCCTCAAAGGTGCTACAAGATTCCTTTGCATACTGATCCTTACTAAAATGATTATGGTGCGTTATAAACGGGCCTTTAATACACCCCCGTCATGTGCTAGGGGTTGGCCGAGGACCTAGCGTCCACACCGGCCTCACCCCTAGCACGTGACGAGGGCATAAAGATGGCGGCGCCCTATACACATGGGCGCCGCCATCTTTACGTGCTGGATGTGTTGCGTCTGCATATGTTGCCCCGGAAATGACGCCGCAAATGCGTCCCTTGCACTTTGCGGCGCCTCTTCTGGGGCCTCAGAAGGAGCGCAATTTCCACGCTCCTTCTCAGCAGCGTCCGGGAGCCGCACCGTTTAAAGGCTGTGGCTCCCGGATGATACAAGCGGTGGCGGCAGCAGACCGCCGCAATCCAGCGGTCTGTAACGTGCCCAAGTTTTTGAATTTATGACTGAGAAAGAGTTGTAGCCCATCTTCTCTGTCCATCCTCTGTGACATCACACATATTCACCCTTATGATATCACAATGGTCTGTCCCTCCTCCTGAGGTTTTGGCTCTGAAATTTCAGGGAATGGAAAGC
Organism: Sceloporus undulatus; assembly: GCF_019175285.1. Taxonomy (NCBI): domain Eukaryota; kingdom Metazoa; phylum Chordata; class Lepidosauria; order Squamata; family Phrynosomatidae; genus Sceloporus; species Sceloporus undulatus. The sequence continues at coordinate 30,056,520 of NC_056527.1, read as the reverse complement.
TGCTGGCTGAGCAATTGTACCTATGAGAAGTTTCCTTTCCTTTCCCATTGACCCCCTCCTTCTTTATATTCAGCCTTTCTCCCAGAATTGGCACTGAAGGCAACTCACAGATTAATTTTTTAAAAACCAGCCACCAATAAAAACACAGGTTATTAAAACACAGGAGTTTATCACACAGGGGCAAACTGCAAAAATCCGAAAGGGAATTTAAAACCAGAAAAAAACTCCAAGACAGAAATTGGGAGTCCTTTCCCACTCCCAGAACTTCAATCCCAGCATGCATGCGGGAAAAGTGAGCCTCACGTGACAGAAAATGGGAGTCCTTTCCCACTCCCAGAACTTCAACCCCAGCAGGCAATGCGGGAAAAGAGAGCCTCACGTGACAGAAAATGGGAGTCCTTTCCCTCCCGAACTTCAACCCAGCATGCAATGCGGAAAAGAGAGCCTCAGTGACAGAAAATGGGAGTCCTTTCCCACTCCCAGAACTTCAACTCCCAGCATGCAATGCGGGAAAAGAGAGCCTCACGTGACAGAAAATGGGAGTCCTTTCCCACTCCCAGAACTTCAACTCCCAGCATGCAATGCGGGAAAAGAGAGCCCACGTGACAGAAAAGGGAGTCCTTTCCCACTCCCAGAACTTCAACTCCCAGCATGCAATGCGGGAAAGGAGCCTCACGTGACAGAAATGGGGTCCTTTCCCACTCCCAGAACTTCAACTCCCAGCATGCAATGCGGGAAAAGGAGTCTCACGTGACAGAAAATGGGAGTCCTTTCCCACTCCCAGAACTTCAACTCCCAGCATGCAATGCGGGAAAAGGAGCCTCACGTGACAGAAAATGGGAGTCCTTCCCACTCCCAGAACTTCAACTCCCAGCATGCAATGCGGGAAAGGCGAGCCTCACGTGACAGAAAATGGGAGTCCTTTCCCACTCCCAGAACTTCAACCCAGATGGCAATGCGGGAAAAGAGAGCCTCACGTGACAGAAAATGGGAGTCCTTTCCCACTCCCAGAACTTCAACTCCCAGCATGCAATGCGGGAAAAGGAGCCTCCGTGACAGAAAATGGGAGTCCTTTCCACTCCCAGAACTCCAACCCCAGCATGCATCGGGAAAAGGAGCCTCACGTGACAGAAATGGGAGTCCTTTCCCACTCCCAGAACTTCAACTCCCAGCATGCAATGCGGGAAAAGGAGCCTCACGTGACAGAAATGGGAGTCCTTTCCCACTCCCAGAACTTCAACTCCCAGCATGCAATGCGGGAAAAGTGAGCCTCACGTGACAGAAATGGGAGTCCTTTCCCACCCAAAACTTCAACTCCCAGCATGCAATGCGGGAAAGGGAGCCTCACGTGACAGAAAATGGGAGTCCTTTCCACTCCCAGAACTTCACTCCCAGCATGCAATGCGGGAAAAGGGAGCTCACGTGACAGAAAATGGGAGTCCTTTCCCACTCCCAGAACTTCAACTCCAGCATGCAGGCGGGAAAAGGGAGCCTCACGTGACAGAAAGGGAGTCCTTTCCCACTCCCAGAACTTCAACTCCAGCATGCAATGCGGGAAAAGGGACCTCACGTGACAGAAAATGGGAGTCCTTTCCCACTCCCAGAACTTCAACTCCCAGCATGCAATGCGGGAAAAGGGAGCCTCACGTACAGAAAATGGGAGTCCTTCCCACTCCCAGAACTTAACTCCCAGCATGCAATGGGGAAAAGGGACCTCAGTGACAGAAAATGGGAGTCTTTCCCACTCCCAGAACTTCAACTCCCAGCATGCAATGCGGGAAAGGGACCTCACGTTGACAGAAAATGGGAGTCCTTTCCCACTCCCAACTTCAACTCCCAGCAATGCGGAAGGGCCTCTGCGAGGTGGGGAGAATCGCTGCGCTCCAGAACTGTCCAGTGGAGGTGCGGTAGTCGGCGCGCGTGCATTAGCCTGGCGGTGAAGCAGCAGACGGTGCGGTGACAGGGCGTGTGGAGCTTCCCACCCAACGTGCGCGGTCACAGGTGTGTGCGGGTGTTGTGAAAGGGAGTCCGTGTTCCCACTCCCAGAACTTCAACTCCCACACATGCGTGGGAAAAGAGGCTCTACTACAAAATGGTGTTGTCGTGGCCCACCCCCAAAGTGTCGTGTCTCTCCGCGCGTGCGTGCGTGTGTTAACCAGATGCGAGTATGCAGTTTGTACAGATAATGGGAGTCCGATTCCCCTCCAGACTTAGTGCCTGCGCGCAGGAGCAGAGTCGGCGCACTCAGTGACAGAGTTGGTGCGGTGCGCTTTCCCTCCGGGCTGGGTCACTCCCAGCATGCATGCGTGGGGAAAGAGGGAGCCAGCCAGTGACAGAAATGGGAGTCCTTTCCCCTCCGAGAACTTCACCCACAGCAATGCGGGAAAAGTAAGTCCTCACGGATGCAGAAAAGGGAGTCCTTTCCCACTCCCAGAACTTCAACTCCCAGCATGCAATGCGGGAAAAGAGAGCCTCACGTGACAGAATTGGGAGTCTTCCCACTCCCAGAACTACACTCCCAGCATGCAATGCGGGAAGAGAGTCAGTGGCGAAATGGGAGTCCTTTCCCACTCCCAGAACTTCAACTCCCAGCATGCAATGCGGAAAAGGAGCCTCACGTGACAGAAATGGAGTCCTTTCCCATCCCGAACTTCAACTCCCAGCATGCAATGCGAAAAGGGGCCTCACGTGAAGAAAGGGGAGTCCTTTCCACTCCCAGACTTCAACTCCCGCTGCATGCGGGAAAGCGGCCTCACTGACAGAAGTGGGAGTCCTTTCCCCCCAGAACTCACTCCCAGCATGCAATGCGGGAAAGGAGGATCACGTGACAGATAATGGGAGTCCTTCCACTCCCAGAACTTCAATTCCCAGCAGCAATGTGGGAAAAGTGAGCCTCATGTGCAGAAATGTGGGAGTCCTTTCCCCCTCCCAGACTTCAACTCCTCAGCATCAATGCGGGAAATGAGCCTCCCATTCTGTCACGTGAGCTCGCTTTTCCGCATTGCATTGCTGGGAGTTGAAGTTCTGGGGTGCGAAAGGACTCCCATTTTCTGTCACGTGAGGCTCCTTTTCCCGCATTGCATGCTGGGAGTTGAAGTTCTGGGAGTGGGAAAGGATCCCAATTCTGTCACAGGAGCTCGCTTTTCCCACATTTCTTGCGGGAATGAAGTTCTGGAGTGGGAAGGACTCCCATTTTCTGTCACGTGAGGTACTTTTCTCGCATTGCATGCTGGGAATTGAAGTTCGGGGAGTGGGAAAGGACTCCATTTCTGTCACGTGAGGCTCTCTTTCCCGCATTGCATGCTGGGATTAAGTTCTGGGAGTGGGAGGACTCCCATTTTCTGTCACGTGAGGCTTGCTTTTCCCGCATTGCATGCTGGGAGTTGAAGTTCTGGGAGTGGAAAGGACTCCCATTTTCTGTCACGTGAGCTCGCTTTCTCCCGCATTGCATGCTGGGAATTGAAGTTTGGGAGTGGGAAAGGATCCCCATTTCTGTCACGTGAGCTCCTTTTCCCGCATTGCTTGCTGGGAGTTGAAGTTCTGGGAGTGGGAAAGGACTCCCATTTTCTGTCACGTGAGACTCCTTTTCCCGCATTGCTTGCTGGGAGTTGAAGTTCTGGGAGTGGGAAGGACTCCCAATTTCTGCTCACGTGAGGCCGCTTTTTCCCGCATTGCATGCTGGGAGTTGAAGTTCTGGGAGTGGGAAAGGACTCCCATTTTCTGTCACGTGAGGCTCTTTTCCTACATTGCATGCTGGGAATTGAAGTTCTGGGAGTGGGAAAGGACTCCATTTCTGTCACGTGAGGCTCTCTTTTCCCGCATTGCATGCTGGGATTTGAAGTTCTGGGAGTGGGAAAGGACTCCCATTTTCTGTCACGTGAGACTCCTTTTCTCCCGCATTGCATGCTGGGATTGAAGTTCTGGGAGTGGGAAAGGACTCCATTTCTGTCACGTGAGGCTCTCTTTTCCGCATTGCATGCTGGGAGTTGAAGTTCTGGGAGGGGGAAAGGACTCCCATTTCTGTCACGTGAGACTCGCTTTTCCCGCATTGCATGCTGGGAGTTGAAGTTCTGGAGTGGGAAAGGACTCCCATTTTCTGTCACGTGAGGTATGCTTTTGTTGCATGCAGCTGGGAGTTGAAGTTCTGGGAGTGGGAAAGACTCCCATTTTCTGTCACGTGAGCTCGCTTTTCCCGCATTGCATGCTGGGAGTTGAAGTTCTGGGAGTGGGAAAGGACTCCCATTTTCTGTCACGTGAGACTCCCTTTTTCCGCATGCTGCTGGGAGTTGAAGTTCGGGAGTGGGAAAGGACTCCATTTCTGTCACGTGAGGCTCCTTTTCCCGCATTGCATGCTGGGAGTTGAAGTTCTGGAGTGGGAAAGGACCCCATTTTCTGTCACGTGAGGCTCCTTTTCCCGCATTGCATGCTGGGATTGAAGTTCTGGGAGTGGGAAAGGACTCCATTTTCTGTCACGTGAGGCCTCTTTTCCCGCATTGCATGCTGGGAGTTGAAGTTCTGGGAGTGGGAAAGGACTCCCATTTTCTGTCACGTGAGGCTCCTTTTCCCGCATTGCATGCTGGGATTGAAGTTCTGGGAGTGGGAAAGGACTCCATTTCTGTCACGTGAGGCTCTCTTTCCCGCATTGCATCTGGGATGAAGTTCTGGAGTGGGAAAGGACTCCCATTTCTGTCACGTGAGACGCCTTTTCCCGCATTGCATGCTGGGATTGAAGTTCTGGGAGTGGGAAAGGACTCCCTTTCTGTCACGTGAGGTAGCTTTTGTGCATTGCATGCGGGAGTTGAAGTTCTGGGAGTGGGAAAGGACTCCCTTTCTGTCACGTGAGGCTCGCTTTTCCCGCATTGCATGCTGGGAGTTGAAGTCTGGGAGTGGAAAGGACTCCCATTTCTGTCACGTGAGGCTCGCTTTCCCGCATTGCATGCTGGGAGTTGAAGTTCTGGGAGTGGGAAAGGACTCCCATTCTGTCACGTGAGGCTCGCTTTTCCGCATTGCATGCGATTGAAGTTCTGGGAGTGGGAAAGGACTCCCATTTCTGTCACGTGAGGCTCCTTTCCCGCATTGCATGCTGGAGTTGAAGTTCTGGGAGTGGGAAAGGACTCCCTATTTCTGTCACGTGAGTCGCTTTTTTTCCC
>NC_056527.1:30005185-30031331 GCF_019175285.1 Sceloporus undulatus | reverse complement strand
CCCCTTTTTACTTTCGGGATTTTCCAAAAGTAAAAAGGAGCAGGTTTTGTCTAGTTTCCTACTGTCACGTTAATCCTCATTAATGCTAATGTTGCCTGAAAAACTACTTGCTTTTGCAGTTTTTTTCAGTTTAAATCCAGTTTCTCCAAGGGATCCGTCCCGTGTGATCAACTGGAAGTATGTTCTTGACTCACTGTGAATTTATTTTAATCATTTCAATTCCTGTTCCGTTCCAGAACCACATTTTAAAGTATTATTTATAAAGAGCCTTTTGCTGACAGGTAGACAGAAAAACATTAGAAATAAAATTATTTATTAGCATGACTGTCCTCACAAACCACAAAGATCGTTCATATGTCTATTTCTTTTTCCTCTCTTTTTCCTTCTATTTACCATAGTTTTCTCTTCTGCAAGCCAGACCACCTACCTTTATTAATACTGGACTTGGCAGCTTTCTTTCAGAGACTCTCTGGCTTCATTAGAACCATGGCACTGTTTTGCTGGCTTCCAATCCTATTAGATGACTGCTAACCCTCACACCATCCATACTTCATGATTTCCTTGGTATCTGCTGCTCATTAAGAGAAAAAGAGAGAGAAGGAAAGAGAGAGAGAAGCATACTGCATACTTTTAAATATGTTGTGTTTTAAATTGTAGCCATTCTTCCTTTGGTATGACTAAACTGAAGGACAAGCCTATTGCTAATAAAATTACTGAATTTTGATTAGGTTGGTCAGTATTATATTTCACTGTGTTGCAAGAGTATGTGGTTCAAATAAACTTTCTAAGGCACAGTCTAGTCGAAGGCTTTCAAGGCTGGCATCCATATTTTTTTTGTGGGTTTTTCAGGCTATGTGGCCATGTTCTAGCAGAGTTTCTTCCTGACGTTTCGCTTGCATCTCTGAAGATGCCAGCTACAGATGCTGGCGAGACATCAGGAAGAAACTCTGCTAGCACATGGCCACATAGCCCGAAAAACCCACAAAAAACTATTTCTAAGGCACAGTAAAGGCCACACAAATGTACCGTGCTGGTGCCAATTTTAGGGTTAGGGACCACGCGGCAACCACACGGTCCCTAACCCTAACACCGCGTGGCACCATAACAATGGCGGAGTCCCATGTACATGGGCGCTGCCATTGTTACGTAAGCGCTGTGCGGCATCTGCACATTGCCATATGGGACTTACGTAACGAGTGCTCCAGTGGCACACTCGTTGCGTCAGCCCTGTAGCACAAAAAGAACCCAGTTTTTCCAGGTTCTTTTGCCTCCGGAGGGAAGCTGCATGGTTTGGTGGCTGGGGCTTCCCTCCAGAGGAAATTAGGCCACCGGCAGGCTGCCCTTTTCAGGTGGTCTGTCCCGCGCCTAATATCCCACTAAAAGCCACTGAAGAGAATGTTGAAAATAGGTGACAAAAATGATACTCTTGCTTTAGTTTCCACCTTCCTCTTGGCCTTTTTAATAATTACATTTTACAACATTTTATATTCAGTACATAATAATTTCAAATGTTGGGTTGTCTTTTCAGAGTGAAGAAGTGAAGTATTGACTCGCCAGTCTTCTTCATTTGCCAAATGGCATGGTCAGAATTTTTTCCAGAAGCATTCACAGGTTGCCAGAGATAGTTTTCATCTAAGACGCAAAGTGAACAATGAATTTAGTACATAATTACATTTGCATATATCTAATTTTTTTTAAAAAAACCTATATTTTAAAGCAAAATTTGTAATTATTTATAGGGATACCTCATTTAGCAAACCTCTGACAAAGATGCTCCTTTTTGCAAGGTCTTTTATGCCCAGCCAGCTCTTCTTTTCTCTCTTTGGAGATACAGTGGTACCTCGGGATACGAATTACCCAGGTTACGAAATTTTCGGGATACGAAAAAATCCCATAGGGAATTATTGTTTCGGGTTACGAATGTTTTTTCGGGTTACGAAAAAACTCGGCGCTATTTTAAAGGGAACCGCGGCTTTTTTTCCATTAGCGCCTATGGCATTTCGGCTTACGAAGGCTTTTCGGGTTACGAAAGCGGCCGCGGAATGAATTAAATTCGTAACCCGAGGCACCACTGTAATCACATCGAGGGGCAAAGCATCCTTATCCCATCCTTAACCCGTGGTATTCACGTGATTGAGGGGAAGATTATCACACCTCTGCATGCTTATCCCATTCTTCTCCCATCCGTAAAGAGTAAAGGACCAGTCATTTGGCATTAATAGGAGTTTCGTTTAATACCAAATGACAGGTCCATTACCCTTTTTAAATTACAATAGGGGTTGTTTTGCCTTTTCAAAAGCATGGTTTACATGTGAGCCCTTGAGAGTTCCAGTCCACTTATACAAACCTTTGTCCTGTTTTCTAAGACCCTTATGAGAGAGAATGTTATTAATGTTTTCTGCCTCTAATTCCCACTTATAGAAGGGGATGCAGAGAAGCATATATTTACCCAAATTACCCATAAATGCATGGAGATATCTTATGATCTGGGAACAGTCCAAACTAAAAGTGTATATGGATTCAGTGATTGATTTGCCACAGCAGCTCTGACCATTCCTGGTCATAGGACCATGTGATCATATTCATTCTTGGGCTCAACTTCCTATTAGATTACTGCAATGTGTTCTACACTGGTCTACCCTTGAGGACTACACAAATGGCACTGCTGGTGCAATAGGAAGCAATTAGGCTGCTTTCAGAAATATCACTTACAAACCACATGGTACTTGTTTTAAAGGAATGAGGTTGGCTGCAAATGTACTTGATTAATTGTTAATTGAAGATGTTGATTATGACTCTTACAGCCTAAGTGATTTAGATATTTAAAGGAGCATCTCTCTCTCTCTCTCTCTGTCTTTCTCTCTCTCTCTCTCCACACCCATTTAGATATCATGGGAGGGAAGTGCTTCAATCTTGCAACTTTGGAAGCAATTCATCATGTGGAGATATTAAAGATGGCTATCCTGTTTTGGCATCATGGTTGTAGAATGCTCTGCCCTTGAAGGAATGACTGATGCTAACATTGCCCTCATATTGTTGCCAGGTTAAAACTTGGCTGTTCCTCTGAGCATTTGGGGACAAATTATTTTGTTTCCAGTCTTTCACTTTGCTCATCCTGTTGTGTTTGAATTACGTATTATTGCATTTTAAATTGTTTGACCATTTTTAGATTTTTAAAAGTCATTTTGTAGATTGTGCCCTCCCCCAAGATCTGTTGACATAAGGATGGGTGAAGAATACATAAAGAGTCAGACAGATAAACAAATGTTTATGTTAGAAACAATATACTTCATCATAGTTGTTGTTATTAGTACAATTCTATATTAAGGGGTGATAATGATGTGGTCCACCAGATGTTGGAATCTCTCAGCAACCCAAGCCACCATCGGCAATGGTGAAGAATTTAGGGAGTTGTAGTCCAGCAATACCTAAAAGAATATATGACCACCATCCTCACTGTGGATGCAACCATTAGATGTGAGGGGAAGACTGAAAGGCAGAGATGTTTTCCCCCAAACACCTGATTGTAGAAGTATTTTATGGTAATACCTTTTAATTCCTTAAAAGAAACTTTCTGGAAAGTGAGTATATTGCCAGGATTTCATGTAACAGAAGCCACTTCACATTTTTCAGAAGCTGAGATTGTTTCTATAGGAACACACATTCAAGTCACCAGTTTAAAATTCTGCTTAGCATTCAGATAGTCAGGCCTCTGGTACAGACCTCCTGTCATATCCATCTGTAACATAAAGATGGCAGGATGATAAAGAAGCAGCTAAGAGGCAAGATACAGGGAGATTAACTTGAAGGAGCCAGTTAGTTGTGAGGCAGTAGCAGCAATGTGGCATCTAAGCAGGTATGCATAACAGATTTCAGAGATAAACACATACAATAACAAATAGCAGGTGATATGGTACTGGACTTTGGGGGCAGAGAAGAAAAAGGAATTTGAACTTAATGTAAATAATATGGCAACATGCACAGGAAGGATTAAGTTAAAAGAATGATAGTGATAGTTGTGGCATGGCTGGCAGTCGACTGTGGATTCAGTATATTACATATCCCATAACAAACTGAATTGACAGTCAGACAAAATGATGTATTTGCTTACTCTTTATAACCACTTGGAGGTAATTTGTGTACAGAGACAGCTGGATAAATTATTGAAGAAGAAGAAATGACAGCTTTATTACAATGGGACCTTGGTATCTGCTGGGATTTGGTTCCAGGACCCCTGTGGATAACAAAAATTGTGGATGCCCAAGTCCCATTAAATACAATGCAAGTAAAATTGTGTCCCTTATATAAAATGGCAAAATCAAAGTTTGCGTTTGGGAATTTATATAATTTTTGAATACTTTCAAGCTGTGGATTGTTAAATCCGTGAATAAAAAACTGTGGATACAGAGGGCTGGCTGTACATGAACCATGGATGAGAATCTTTGGCCCTCCACATCCTGGGATACTATCATATGAACCCCATCATGTCAGCTTTTTTAAAAATGGAAACATACTGCTTTCAGAGCAGCCACCACCGCACTTCTACTCAGTTGCATGACTGGGGCTGTTGCTCCATTCACACTCTCTACCTGACTCTCCTTTCACTCTGCCTCCTTGTCCCATGCCCTATCCATGCCTTTTGGGGAGTCCCTCCCCTTTTTCATGCATTTCTGGAGCTCTTATACTGTACATTAATTAATTAAGAAAGAAAAATATAAAGAAAGGAAGAGAAAGAATCAGGCTGCTTGGGAATAGCAAGGGGGGGAGGGATGGAAGAGAAGAGGGAACACTGACACCACGTGATTGCAGTGTCGCATCTGCCATGGCAGCAATGCTTTGAACCTACAGACTTACATGATTTTGAGGTCATTGACAGGTTTTCCCTGTCAATGAAAAGCGATGCCTTAATTGTGGTTGTGGGAAGCAGCAGCTATGGGTAGGAAGCGTCATCATGTGATAAGTATCTCCAAAGATGCTTTTTCCTGATCTAATTGCAGTTTAAAAGCCTTGTGTAGCCATCTCCCCTGTGATTGGTCTTGTTGGCTGCTGCTTCAGATGCTGAGTGGAAATCATGCAGCCCTCCCGATATTGTTGGACTGCAACTCCAAGAATTCCTCACTATCGGCTATGCTGCTGGGACTTATAGTCCAACTGGAGGGCCATGTGATGCTCTCCTATTATCTAAAGGACCAACATTACCTGTCCTCTTATTTGGATAGTAATGCAGTCTTGTATATTACCTATCTTGTGATTTGGGTGGGACATGGAGCACATGCACAGATCCTAGCAAAACAGCACAGCATAACCTGTGTTACCAGAATGTTGAAAGCTGGGCTTTACAAGAATTCTAGAAATATCCACTGGGAACTAATCTGTTGCTATTTCCTGTTATTATAACTTGGGTATCATGATGAAGTAATCAAAATACATGGCTCCACCTGAAGAGCTGTCTAGCTAATGAATCATGCAGTACTGGGAGTAGAGAACTGCTACACAGCTTTTAAAGCATGTTTCTTTTCCAATATACCTTTGATTCACATTTTACAGTATTGAAAACATTTTACAGTACTGAAAAAAGACCTGACAATTACTCAAACTGGGATGAAAAATGATGTCAAATAATACCAAATATCCTTTCTACCATCAGCAATATGTACGGAATATTTTGGCATGCTGTTTTGTGGCTCAGGTTTTAGTGCCATCTCTGGTTTGGGGTGCTTCTTCTTCTTCTTTTTGGTTTTTTAAAATTACATATTTTAGAGGAAAATAAAAAGGTTTGGGGATATGAAACTTGCAGGAAACCTACATGATTTTAAATGGTGAGATAAAACTGTAAAGGGGAAAGAAAGACAGTATGGGGTTTACTCTCTACAACAACCACAATCTGGATTGCTGCTTTTACACTGTGCTTATGCAAGGATGCCAGAACTGTATTTAAGGTGGATGGGGGACTTTACACAGTTTGTATTTGCAAGGGGAGGGCAAATTACTTTCCCCATTCATTATCATTCAAACATCCTAAAAATGAAAATTGTGTACTTAGTTATGCACTCCATATGTTCAGTGTTATTTATGCATATTAAGTAAGTGTGCATATGATAGATTGCAGGCGGCTTAATTATTTCTGGGATAGCTCAATGACAGTTATAATACCCTCTAACTCTACAGATTTTTGCAGAGACAGTTCCGATTAATTTTCTGTCCCCGATTTTTAATCCCTCAGTTTTTCAGCTGCTTATAAAAAGGTTCACTTTTTTTCCTCCTTCCACTTTCCCTCTTTGTTCTCAGTTTAATACAATTGATACAAACTGAATTCAAAATGGCAAATGTAGTTTGCAGTCAGTTGGAAGGGGGAAAGGGGGGGCAAAATTTAGCCTTTCCCAGTAGGTTCAGGCAAAAGCAAACTGCTGCAGCCTCTCCTAACTGGTCTTTTCTTCCTCATTAATGTTTGCCATTTTGACTGCACTCTGATGTTGCTTGGCAGTAGGTGTTGCAGTTTTCCTTTATTATGTTAGAGGGTATGCTGTCTTCATATTTCTTAATGCTTAATCATTTAGCGCACTTCTGGCAGATAATTCCTGAGGAGGGTCAACTACATAGGAGTCTCAGTAGTCCAATTTTGACATCATTTCAGGGGGGGCTGGGCAATCCTCATATTGGGGTCTGTGTACATGTATGTGTTTAGCAGTAGGGGAAGCATGGGGCTGTATAAAAGACCTTTATGGGCTGCATGCACTGCCCTGATTCCCTAGAGGAAGACTGAAAGAAAGTGTTACCCTCAGTCGTTGGTGTCTGCTGGGGTCTGGTTCCAGGCCCCCCCCCCCCCCCCGTGGATACCAAAATCCATTAATGCTCAAGTCCCATTACAGTGGCATAATAAAATGGTGTCCCCACATATAAAATGGCAAAATCAAGGATTGCTTTGTGGAATTTATATATTAAAAATATTTTCAAGCTGTGGATAGTTGAATCCATGGATAAAGAATCCATGGATACAGAAGATGAATTGTACTAGTAAATAAACTGGGAACTGTCATTATAGTGGCAAAAGCAAACATCTATGTTTCTTCTTTTACATATACACTTTTTTTTGGTAAGCATGAAGATCAGATAATATGTATTCATTTTCTCACTTGTGGCAGCAGGCCCCTATGGACTGAATATGCTATATAATTTGGAAGAGGCATGAGTGTTGTGACAGTGAAATCAATTGCTTTCAAGCTGAGCACCATACATAGTTTTTATGTCAAAGCCAAGTTCAGGCTTCATCTCCCTTAAATATTTTTTTTTAAAATGGAAGGGGATCATTTTTCAAAACCTCAGTTTTCAAAACCTTAAAGGGGAGGAGTGGGGAAGAAGAGGGAATTACTAGTTATAAAATAATCCTGTGAAAGAGGGTGTTAGAAACTGGAGTGTTCTGACATGTTAGTTGTAGCTTGGCATTTCTATACAATTGGAAGAAAGTGATTATTTAAAAGTGACAAATACAAATATAGTGTTCTCAGGTTTATAAGCACATTACTTATTATAGGATTTTAAAAGGGCAAACCTCTAAAAATAAACAGTAGTAATAAAGCACAAGTTAGAAAGCCAGTGGTACAAAAACATGTTGGATTTTTATAGGCTTACCCTTGGAATTTAATTTGGATGAAAACAGTTTTTTCCAGGCAGGCATCAGTTACACTTTAGATTTCTTTCACAAACACAACATTTTGGTTTCCACAAAATTTGCTGTGGAAAGGATGTTCTCAGAACCCCCCCCCCCCCCCCCAAAAAAACACACCTCCCTAAAGCATTACATTTGTAGCAGTTTTTAAAAAAATGTTTCCAAATGAAACAGTCCTATACTTGTTTTTTCAGATGTAAGTTCTGCTGAGTTCAATGAGGTTTACTCCCAGGAAGCAAGTCTAAAAGAGCAACCCTATAGTAGAGCAAGAGGCACATCCAGTTGGCTACGGCAAAAGATAAGAACCCAAACAAGAATGAATGCAACTGTAGTCTCCATTTTGCATTTCCCAGTACCTGATATAGAAACGCAAACATCCTCTGAGACCAGAGGTGATACATAGCCATGCTGCCTATTAGTCAACAATGGATCTAACCTGCTTTAAAGAATCAAATTCCACTTTAAAATTTCTGCAGTCATCACTACATCATCTGGCAATGAATTTTACAATCCATCTATCCACTATGTGAATACTTCCTTTTTGTCTGCCCTGGATCCCCCACCATTCATTTTCAGCAGATGGCCATGAGCAATATTAGAAAGAGAAAACTGAAACAGAGAAAAAAATAATTCTCCTAGTCTATAGTCTCCATACTATGCACAATCATATACATCTCTGTCATGTCTGCCCTTGCTTGCCCTTTTTAAAAACTGAACAGCCCCAAATATTATAACCTTTCCTTATAGGGCAAATTGTCCATTCCTATTTCAGTTGACTAAAGATTTTCATAGAATCATAGAATCATAGAGTTGGAAGAGACCGCACGGGCCATCCAGTCCAACCCCCTGCCATGTAGGATATCCAATCAAAGCATCCCCAATAGATGGCCATCTAGCCTCTGCTTAAAGACCTCCAAGGAAGGAGACTCCACTACACTCCATTTTGTATGTGTGTGTGTGTGTGTGTGTGTGAGAGAGAGAGAGCGCTTTCCCCACTTCTTTTGTTACACCAGTTCTAGAGCAGGCACCAATTCTACTTTAGGATTGTTCTAAGAGAATTAGGAGTTTTCTGTGGATCTAGATCCTCCTTCACTTTACCTCTCATGGATTCCCACAGTGGACTCCCTTTTCGGAGCATTATGGCACTGGATGGGCAATTTTGAGGATTTCTAATACAACAAAGAGGCCTTCAGTGATGGATCAATTGTACTGTTCTCTCCAGCCACCATCTGGAGACCAAGGTCAGCACGATCCCTTGGGAATCCATTCTAGAGAGTTCCTTAAATATAGAAACAAGCCAAAAATGATATAGTAAAAAGACTTTGATGCAATGAAACTTATTTTGCCAGAGGAGCTTCCTTGGACAGAAAAAGCTTTCTTCTTCTTCTTTGCTCTCTATTTAACCCACCAACATTAACATGAGATGAAGCCCACATTTAAAATACACCCTGCCTTCCAAATCTGCATTAAAAAAATCACCTACATGAGTGTCATAACTGTAAATAAATCCAGATTACAGATAAAGAATGAAGGATATACAGCATGGCAAACACCAATGAACAGGGGTAAACAACAACAACCAGCAATGAACAGCAAAAATGAACATTATTGGTTTGATTCTTAATTAATGAAAACAGCAACATTGCTTTCTGTGGCAGCTCAGCAAAAAGGACATTTAGCTCATTAATTATAACTTGAAAAAGAAAGGTTAATATATGGGTTTGTAAATAGTGAACTATGCAAGAAGCCATAATATATATTTTTATTAGCTAGTGAGTCTATAACTACTAGCTTGTTTGCAAGAATGTCATTGGGAACACTGTCAAAGGTCTTACTGAAATCAAGATATACTATATCTACAGCATTCCTTTCATCTACCAAGCTGGTAATTTTATCAAAGACAGAGAGAAGATTTGTCTGGCATGACTTGTTTCTCTGAAACCTATGTTGACTTTTTGTGATTATGGCATTGCCTTCTAGATGTTCACAGACTCTCTGTTTAATGATCTGCTCTAGAATCATTCCTGCTATTGATGTCAGACTAACTGGACAATAATTGTTGGGATCCTCTTTCCCCCCCTTTTTGAAGATGGGGACAACATTTGCCCTTCTCCAGTCTGCTGGGACTTCTCCTGTTCTCCAGGAGTTCTCAAAGTATTGCCAATGGCTCCGATATTACATTGGCCAGTTCTTTTAGTACTCTTGGATGTAGTTCATCAGGTCCTGGAGACTTATATTTATTTAGATTAACCAGGTATTCATGTACTATCTCTTTACTTATTCTGTGCTGAATTTCCTCTATTCTGTCCTCTGCTCTATTATCCTCAGGTTGAGCACCCTTTGCCTTTTCTGAGAAGACTAAGAATCTGCTCTGGTCAGGCCCCACCTGGAATACTGTGTCCAGTTCTGGGCACCACAATTTAAAAAGGATGTGGAGAAACTGGAGTATGTCCAAAGGAGGGCGACTAAAATGGTGAAGGGTCTAGAAACCATGCCCTATAAGGAACGACTTAGGGAGCTGGGGATGTTTAGCCTGGAGAAGAGAAGGTTAAGAGATGATATGATTGCCCTGTTTAAATATTTGAAGGGATGTCATATTGAGGAGGGAGCAAGCTTGTTTTCTGCTGCTCCAGAGACTAGAACATGGAACAATGGATGCAAGCTGCAGGAAAAGAGATTCCACATCAACATTAGGAGGAACTTTCGACAGTGGAACAAACTCCCTTGGAATGTAGTGGAGTCTCCTTCCTTGGAGGTCTTTAAACAGAGGCTGGATGGCCATCTGTCGGGGATGATTTGGATTTCCTGCATGGCAGGGGTTGGACTGGATGGCCTTTGTGATCTCTTCCAACTCTATTATTCTATGATTCTAAAGGCAAATGTGAGGATTGTTTAAAAAGGTGAAATGTAATGCAGATTGGACAAAAGAATATTACTATTGTCAAACCCATTCTCAGCTCCAGCAGCAACTGGAATATCTTACCAATGAAGAGTTTGTGTTGGTGGTATGTACAAAGCCAGACAGAGTAGAGAGGAACTCTTTCCCTCAGTTTAAGGGATAGCAAGTTCTTTCAATTTGTCTGGATCTGGCTTATCCATAATGTGCAACTGTAGGACTCTGCTGAATGCAGACTTCTCTCCTCTCCCCCAGCATCCAATCCTGTCCCTCCAAAATTTTTGATGTAGGGGATAAAAAAGCTTTAGAAACAAACATAGATGAGGAGGGAAGTACACATTTTTGATTACCAGGATTAAAATAGATTTTTTGAAAAACAATGCATGACTTTGTATAGTTAGAATGGGATCATGGTTATATATGAAACCATGTTATATGTGTGTACTAGCAAATTGTTGAGAGGGCAGATTTACCCAATGCTGATTATCTTTGTCATATGTCCATCATTTTCAAAAACCTGAAAAAATTGAATCCCCCAGTCCCAGACCAAACTGCCTCTAGAGGAGTTTGCTGGTATGCCAAATAAAACTGGAACGATGAACCTCCAAATCTAGATTTCCAAGGCTGGAAAAGTAATTTTTATGGGGCCACATACACAGAATTCGGAAGCTAAACATTGTTGTTCTGTACCTTCAGGTCATTTCTGACTTACAGCAACCCTGACCCTGAGCAACAGATACTCATCAATCAGAGCAGCTGCTGAACAGTAAACATGGATTGAGGTATTTTCATGGTCCCTATGTAGCCCCAAACTAGAGGCTATGTAAGAACTATGAATATGTAACAGTCACGAGTGCATAATTCTTGGTTATGCATTCGTAACTGGCATAGAGGATTCTGGCCCTTCAGTCAGGCATAAAGCATTAAACATCTTGTTGCTGTGTGCTTTCAAGTCATTTCTGACTTATGGAGGTCCTAAGGTGA
This sequence comes from Sceloporus undulatus, assembly GCF_019175285.1. Taxonomy (NCBI): domain Eukaryota; kingdom Metazoa; phylum Chordata; class Lepidosauria; order Squamata; family Phrynosomatidae; genus Sceloporus; species Sceloporus undulatus. The sequence continues at coordinate 30,019,785 of NC_056527.1, read as the reverse complement.
ACCTATCACAACGTTCTTGGCAGACTTCATTCAGAAGGGATTTGCCCTTATCTTCCTCTGAGTTTGAGAGAGTGTGACTTGCCCAGTATCACTCAGTAGGTTTCCATAGCCAAGCAGGGATTAAAACCCTGGTTTCCCAATCAAAAACTCAAACCACTACACCACACTGTTGCCACCTGCCACACTGGCCAGTCTTGTTGGAAGATTCTGGGATCTGTAATAAAAAATGCAGCTCCAGTTGTTGCCATTCCTGTGGATTTTTGCATATTTACTTGAAATATTTGTAGGAATGTGAACTTCTTAGTAGCAACTCCTGACATATCTAAACCATCTATAAGGGATTGTCCTAATCCTTGAACTTTTGCTCAAGTCATTTTTTCATCCGTCTTTGAAGATTTACAGAGTAAATCAATTCTCTGTTCAGCCTCCGTACCAATTTCTTATTATCTTTGTGCTCAGAACGAAATACAACTAATATGTTTCATTTCACCATAAATGTATGTTGTATACTAATGCATACTACTAAAAGGTGGAGGAGAGAATATGAGCAGAAAGACAGTGTTAAACCTGAAAAAGCTTTAGAAATACACAACACTTCCCACAACAACTGTGTCCAGTATTTTAGTATACTTTAACATGATCTTAATATGTTTCTTGCACCAGGAATGAATCATATTTTGCAATATTGGTTAGATATTGTTTAATTACAGGACAATAACAAAGAAAGAGGAGGTGCTGATGACACTTAATCTGCTTATGTTATTATAGAACAAATAGGTCTTGAGAGAATACCAAACATATTGAATTATTTCATGCTTCATTAACTCTTTGTGTACATAATAATACCAAACACAATGATAACTCCATTATCTGGCTGTTTGCCAGATCACTTCCACATCCTCTGAGTCTGACAGAATGGACTGATCAGCAAACCCCATCTTGACTTTAGAGAAAGTAGTGGTCTTCAGAAGAACTGACATGTTTTGACTCCACTCTCTCTTTCTTTCCAAGAGCTTTGCTGTGGAAGAGTGGCAGACACCAATTTCTGTCTGAGGCTGCCATAGCCAAAGAACTTTGGAGCTGAAGTTCAGGAATCTGTTCAGTGAGATGAGCTTCCAAATAAAGCAGATGTCATTTCCCACTTTTGGAAGGAGGCAAACAATACACAGTATCATCTAAAGAGCAAACCTCCATCTTTGGTAAGACTGGACCACTTGTGTGGTAGAGTGCACTATGGCATGATGGGGAAGGAGGCAGGACCTATTCTACTCACAGTTCTCTTATCTTGCACAGGTTGAATTGCCCCATCCAGAATTTCAAAATCCAAAATAGTCCAAAATCCAAAATTGTCCACATGGATGGTTGAGATAGTGACACCTTTGCTTTCTGATAGTTTAATGTATGTATTTCTGGTGGTTGAATGTCTTTCTGGTGGTTGAATGAAATAAGCATTTCATTATTAAAAAGGGTGTATGAAATTATCTTCAGGCTATGTTTGTAAGGTATATACAAAATATAAATGTATTTCATGTTTAGATTTGGGTGTCATCTCAAAGATAACTCATTATGTATATTCAAGTATTCCCAAATTTCAAAACAAACAAACAAACACAAAATCCAAATCGCATCTAGTCCCAAGCATTTTGGATAAGGGAGGTTCAATTTGTAGGCAGATTTCCAGGAGAAGCTTGCTTTAAAGGCTTTCATCAAATACTTTGAGTTCTTTTCAGAAGGATTAAATTAATATGGAAGAGTTTTATCTCTGGAAGACCTATGTGTATTCATTAGCATGGGTGTTGAAAGTTATATTCATACAGATGTACACATAATGATCTTTTTAAACATGTTCTAATGAATATGTGAAGGTCATGGGGAGGACATGAAGACTATGCTGCAGCAATACTGCTCCTTTCCCACACTCATTTATTTAGTCCTCATATAATGTCTGAAAACAGCTCTAATCCATATTAGGAAGGGCATCCTACAAACACTACTCCAGATGTTTAATTTCCTCAAAGGCCTCTTGGGAACCTGTCAAAAACTTTCTGAAAATCAATATATAGACATTACTTGTCCTCCTCCTTCTCTTGCTACCTCCTTGACATACAGAAATCTTCTTATTGGTTAATACTGAACTCACATTGGAAACTGAGGCTGAAACCAGCAAAATATACAACACTTTGATGCTTTTTTACTTATTTTAATATTTATATTTATATACATTTAGAAAGTAAGGGAAGGAGCATGTTTGAATCTATCTTTGTTGACATGAGGAGAGAAAAAATGATTTTGGAAAAAGGAAGCCCAAGGCAAATATGAATTACTTTATTGGAATGCAAGATTGACAGGAAATAAAATCAAAGGTCAACAGTAATTGTGGCTTTGCCCAGAAAAATGATATCTTTACTGTGTTAATTTTCTTCCTGCTGCTCCTTTGTCTCTCACATTTGCCAGCAGAACTCAGAGGCCCTAAATGGGAAAAGATAATGGGTTACGATCAATGTTCATAGACCAGACAGCTAATCTGAACTTAACCAAAAAGTCAATATTTAGCTGTACCTTATCAGTGGTGAAATGTCAAGCATAGAGGTAGACATGAACAAATTTCCAGCCGATTTTCTCTCGAATGCCTCTGCATTCAAAGCTGCATGGAAGAGTTTCGGCATCTGATAAGACAAAACTCCCTTTGAAAGAAAAAGAAATGTAACAAATGGCCAACTTGCAACTGGAGAGACTGTAGTTTATGAGGCAAAACCCACGTCAAAAATTCATTCTAATCTCTCCTCACACATTCTATTGGTTACCTTCCAGTCTGTGTGATGCTAGCGGTTGATAGTTATATGCTGCAGGCAGCCCTTAAGAGATAAGGAGAAATATTTTTTTTACTGTGAAACCCTAATTTATGGTGACCCAAAAACAATAGGCACTGCTTGTTGGAATTCCAAAGGTGGAGGGTGGCAGCAGAGCTTAATATGTTCTTCCAGGATAGCTTCTTGGCACATATTGGCAATTATGATTAAATTCACTCTTTGAATGTATGGATCATTTATGAAATGCCAAATGATCACTCCTGTCCAGGACTGGATTAACCACAAAGCTTCTGTTACCTATGGAGAAGGGCTCTAGCCATATATAAGACTCTGCAGTGGTATAATTCTACCTGAAAGATTTATAATGCAAGGTCTGTTCTATTCCTGAAATTCTTCTACAGTGCAGAACCTGATCATTCTGTTATCAGAATAAAGCAGCTGGAAAGTGGAATAAGTTGCTAAAGGGTAGTACTATAACACCGACTATGACAGAGCAGTCTCAGAATTGGCAAGGCGAGAAGAATAAAATGCAGGAAATTTCAAGATGATGAGACTCATGCCCCCCAACTATCCTAGTTTGTCAAAGACAGCTCTATTGTTTCCCCTTTCCAACTACTTTTGAAATGTCCCGGCTTCTCTCTCCTCTTTCCACTTTCTCCATTTCTGCTTGGCTTACTTCAGTTGCTGAAAGTTGAATTCAGAGTGCAATTGAGTGTAATTTACACTCAGTTAACTCAGCAGGGAGGAGAAGAGAGAAGGAGGTGGAATGTTGTGCATTTGAATGTTGTGTTTCATAACCTCCAACATTTCATATATGAAAACTGGGACATGTATGGCTTAGAACTCTATCAAATGGAGTTAAAACTCCAGCTTACCTTTCCTGAATTCAGTCCTAATTTGGGAGGCAGCCAGGTGTTATCGCAAAGAAATTACCACTGAATCACTACCCAGGTCCATCCTGGATGCAGTCCAAGTCCTGTAAGCTGCTTCCGCAGCCATTTTTACAAATTGAAGCTTTCATGTGATAGCTCCTTAGTAACCTCAGAATGTGATTGAGATGGCAAAGACGGACACATGAGCTAGGATAGGCTTCTGCAGTTTGATTTTGCCTCAGCCTCCTGGGGAGGGTAAGATTCTGCCCTTTCCTCTCTTCTCCTATCTCCCCTGCTGAGTTAGTTGAATGCAAAATACTTCTGCACTTTGATTTCTGTTTGCAGTTACTGACATAAGCTGAAAACAAAGAGAGAAAGAAAGAGGAGGGAGAACTCAGGGCATTTTATAAGCAACTGAAAAAGTGAGATGGCAGAGGATTAATTGGGACTGTCCCTCAAATTAGGACAGTTGGAGTGTATGTAATTTTTGTTGGGGAGATGTAACACCCAAAAGATGTTTGAGGATGTTACCAGAAACAAAGGTTTTAGAATATATATTTGTTTGTAACAAAAGATAATGGATCTTAAAACTCTAGCAGGCTTGTATGGGAAGATATGGTCTTTCAGATAGTTTGGACAAGTTGTATAGGGCTTTATAGATCATGACCATTGAATTGTGGCAGGGGGAAAACCCAGTAGTCAGTTAGATAACAGGAGAATTATATGTTCCCTGTAACATAGTTTTATTTGGTAATCTCTAGTTCCTATCCTGCCTCTTATTTTTTACTCTTTAATGAAAGATACCACTCTTATAAAAGGCCTGAAACAGACGAGCCAAAAAGAGCAGCTTTTGGCTGCTTTGGGGGGCATAGCGTGCAGATGATGCATGCCCCTGGACTGGGTGGAAGCTGCTCCAAGGTCATCTAAGGCAGCCCAAAGCCACCAGCAAAAGGAATGGTAAAAAACTGCTCCTGCCAGCGGCTTTGAGAGTGGGCTGTGCAGTCACCACAATCCCTGGCTGATTGGGAGCTGAAGCAGCCACCTCTTAGGACCTTATCACACACACAATTTTAAACGTTCTGGGGACGGAAGGAGGATGCTCGTGTGCACGCGCGTGCTGCAGAAAACGGAGTTTATCGCACATGAATAAGTCCTCCAAGAGGCCCTGTTCCGTCCCCCGGCATGCACCCGTTCGCGTCCAGTCCTGACGGGCGCCATTTTTTGCTGACGGAAGGTAATCTGTCAGGCAAAAATCACACCTGTCAGGACTGGACGCGAATGGGTGTGCGCCGGGGGACAGAACGGGGACTGTTGGAGGACTGAATTGTGTGCGATAAACTCTGTTTTTGGGCGGCCGCACGCGCACACGAGCGTCCTCCTTCGGTCCCCAGAACGTTTAAAATTGTGTGTGTGATAAGGTCCTTAGTTATAATGTCTTTAAATTTAGAATCCTTGGATATATATACTTGGCAGTGTTGCAGTCAATTCTACATTTAAAACATTATAATTTCCAAAATTTCAGACTTCAGCATGTGCTAATTCTTCCAGTATAAAAGCTGGAAAATTAGTATTCTACCAGAAAAATACATTTATATAGGTCCAAAACACACTGCAGAAATAATCCAGTTTGAGACCATTTAACTGCCCTGTCCTGGGAACTCTAGTTTATTGTGGCACCAGAGCTCTCTGATAGAGAAAGCTAAATGTCTCACAAAACTACAGTTCCTAGAATTCCCTAGCATTGAGCCAGGGGAGTTAAAGCGGTCTCAAACTGGATTATTTTTGGAGTGTATTTTGGACCATTGTTAAAATGTTTGTACCTGACCCCTCTGCAGCTATTTGGAGGTTTGGAAAACAAATATATCTACATTAGACGTACAGTATACTTAATGCATACCAGAAATCTGTATATATGGTAAAAATTATACGTGTGAAACTATGAAATTGTTATCAAGTCACTACTCTTGGAAGGAATAATATCATTTGGCATGCAAAAAATAAAGTCTTTTCAATAAATCTAAATGGTATTTACTAATTAAAATATGAAATAAAAATGATCTGTGCAATCTATTTTGAGTGCACTGCTGCAAATGAATCATTGTCACCAGAGTTATAATAAGCAAGAAAATTGGGGGGTGACAAAACAAACAGTGCAACTTGGAGACACTGGGACATTTTGGTTTCAGTTCATTGAAGTTATCATTAGTCATAGAAGAAGGGGAAAGTGTATCAATTGATCTCTATTTACACTGAGATAGCTGAAAAATATTTCTTGGATAGGTCTTGGATTTCAGGCTTCCAGCTTGGTTTCTGCATGTTTTACATTACTTGCTGAAATCAAAGCCGTTTATAAACTGTAGAAAAAAAGCATGCTAAATTGGAACATGACAGATCATGCCTTTTCCTTACTGCCAGAATCTAGAAAAATTAGATTTCATCAATACCACCCAGATGCACACATTATCACAATCTTTGTATTTTCTTCTGATAGTATTTTCATACCATCATGGCTCCCAGTTTTGAACACTTGAAAAGATTTTAAGAATGTTTAAACCTGGCAAGGAGCCTTTCCCTCTTGTTTACCAATTTATCTAAGAAAGCATTACTTTTCATACACATGCATGCAGAATTCTTTAATTTTCTGTTCCACATTTTTAAGAATCTAGTGCCAAATGAAAGTGGTATTGAACGAGAAATAGAAGTTTGGCACAAGTCATGTTGAAGTCCTTTAAAAAAGAAAGAAAGGAAAAAATTCCAACTTGAAATATACTTCATTGGTAAACAAAGACAGGTCAATAATGTTTATCAACTTTATATGGCTCCCCCCCCTCAAAGGGACCTTATGTTATGCTCACAACAACCATGTGCTGTAAATTAGGCTGAGAGGTTGGTTGTTCTGTAAACCTACTTCTCCATAGTCTTCATCCTAACTACTAATACTCTATTCTGCCTCAATAGAAAATGTATTTGCAGAAAATAGACTATTTATGCTAACCTCTTTCTTAGCTTTTTGAATCTGAACTTCCTTTGAGGAAAATTGGCTTAATTCAAGGAGTTCTTTTATGTGCCCTATGTTTCTCAGGTTACAGAAGTGGTGTGGGAATGTGTCTCCAAACTCATGTCCTTGTTCTGCAACCATGCTCTGTTCTCAATCCACATTCTGAACCATGCAGGTTTGGTTCTTCATATATGAACACCATCCCAATACATAACATTCCGCAACATAAAGCTAAATATTAAAAACAAATGCATCTGAGGAAGTAGACTTAAGTCTATGGAAGCTTATGTTGTCAACTTCTTTCTTTCAGTTAGACTCAAAGGTGTTACAAGATCTCTTCAAATATTAAAAAAAGAGATCCTAAGTCTTCAGAAATGGAAGTTCCAAAGGCCATAAGAACTATAAACTGGGTTATTAGACATCTTATAAAAGGTTGCAAGAGTACTGTTATTATTACTATGCACCTGTAATCTACACTGGCTGCTTAGCTATATGTGTAACTAAAATAACATCTTCTATGCAGCCCCTCCGAATCTACCTTAACAGCCAGCAGCTGGAGGTCTGTTCAATTGCCAGTCGAGATGCAAGGAGGGTGATGTTTCTAACCCCCTTTCATTGGTAAATGAAGCTACAGCAAGGGTTTGAAACAGGGATGCTTCTTCTGATTGCCACAGACTTCCTTTGCCTAATCCAGTTTCTGTGTGTTAAGGTTGGTTTGGGGAGGCATTTACATAGCCTTACTGAATTACTGTATTCACGTCTGAGTGGACATATATCAGTCTGTATTCTAGGTTACAAATCCATAACTGCCATACTGAATGTCAGCAATTATTATTGTATTTCATTTATTTCCAGCTTCCTCCAAGGTAGATGAAACTTAGGGTTCATCTGCACTGTAGAAATAATGTAATTTAACACTACTTTAACTGCCATGGTTCCATCCTACAGAAAATGGGATTTGTAGCTTTGTGAGGCACCAGCACTCTTTGACAGAGAAGGCTAAAGAGCTTGTAAAACTACAAACCTCAGAATTTCATAGGATGGAGCTACAGCACTTAAAATAATATAAAACTGCATTATGTCTACAGTGTAGATGCACCTTACTGTCAGAACCTAAAGTATGTGTATCATAGTGGGTTCAATTTGACTTTTAATTCTACTAAGAATGTACAGAACCGACAGCTTTATATGCACATGACAGATATTTAAAAATAGGGAATTTCAGATGAATTTGGCTGACCGTTCTGATGTTGTATGTCTTGGTGATGGATCTGAATGCTGAACCATTGAGTTGTGAAAGTGACAGCATTTTCCCCTTTTTATTTTACTGCAGTTAAAATAGTATTCAGAAAGGAAAACCTAAAGATTATAGATAGGAGAACGTTAATACACTGAAGAATGTGGAAATGTATTGAACTTTGTGTTCTCATCTGATGAATTCCTAGTGCCAAAAAACCCCCAGAGGTGGACAAAAGAATATAGCTCTAGATGCAAGGAGACTTTCTTTTTGTACTTTTCCTCATTTTCCACTCTGATATGCCAAACATACCAATTGTTATGGTAGAAAAGAAACCAAGTCCAAAAGGAATGCACAAAGACACAAGAGGTTTCATTCTTTTTTTGCTCTATTAAAAGAAAAAAACTATCCCAGGATATGAACATTAACACCAGGCTTCCATCCTACAGATCTACAGATATAAGATGGCAGTAAGATTTTTGTATCCAAATTACTAGAGAGTATATTTGTATTGGCACAAAGGTGGGTAAAAGGATATACATTTTTCTGTGACAATGTAAACCTCCAGTTGTGAGGAAATTCAGAATGAATGTAAACCATCTGTAAACTACCCGCTGCAGCTTGGCAATTTAACACAATCACACTGCTTGGAGATTGCCAGAGCTCAACATTCCCAACTGTCTGAGTTAAATATAACACTGTCATTTGAAAATCTACTTTCTATCTGGAACAGGGCAGGCAATTCCAGCAGGTCCAGTGATGAATACTCTGCCCTGGGACTCTCAAGGGCCCACAAGAATTGTCATATATGCCAACAAAGAAACAAGAAATCAGAGACTTTAAAAATGTGTGTGCGCATGTATATACACACATATATACAGTATACACACACACACACACACACACACACACACACACAGAGTTTAATGGTTCAAGGTCCCCAAACAACCTATTTAAAATGTGAATTGGTTCTCATAGAGACTCCAACTCATCTTTCTTTTGGCCAGGATATGAGTGGCACAAGAAGTTGGGAAGGGGTCCAGGGCTACAAAAATAGGAGAGGCACAGGCACCTCAGGCTGTGCTTTGCCATATGTGGGCTAGAGCAGTGCTACCCAAAGTGGTAGGGACGGGTGCCACTCCCTAAGCCATTGGCTGCTGGTCTTTAATGAGTTTCCAGGAAGGAAAGAAACAATTAAAGCCAATGGGTACAAATATGATGTTGATCCTTGGTTTATTGGGGAGGGGGAGGGGGATAATAATTGCTGGTTCCCCACAACAGATAGTATGAGAAATACTAGTTTATAGCAATAATGTTCATTACACAGTCCAGGCACTGTAGAGCTTTGCCAGTTCCAGGTTGTATTTTGCTATTGAGCCAGCATGGCATAGTGGTTTGAATGTTGGACTATGACTCTGGAGACCAGGATTCAATTCCCAGCTCATCCATGAAACCCACTGGGTGACCTTGGACAAGTCACACACACTCAGCCTCAGGGGAAGGCAATGGCCAAATTTCTTGCCAAGAAAACTGCATAATAGGTTCATCTGAGGATCGCCATAAGCCAGAAATGACTTGAAGGCACATAACAACAAGAAGAAGATGGTTAATGCTTTATGCCTGATTGAAGGGCCAGTTTCAAATGCATAATCAAGAATTATGCTCTCATATTTCTGGAATATTTTCAAGCTGTGGATGGTTAAATCCGTGGGTAAAGAATCCGTGGATATGAAGGGCCAACTGTATCCATCCACAGGAACATCATATAGGATTGTTCATGCCCTTAAGCACTTCCAAATATTGCTCTAACCACTCCACTTAGAGAATTAAAGCAATTGAATTAATGTATGTAGTGTTAGAGGTGATATTTTGCAGGAACAAAGATAACATTTGTGATAACCAATGTGAACTGTTACAATGATTTAAAACAAAGCAATATGGTACATTTCCCCCCCAAAAGGGGGAATATTTGCAACCAAGAGTTCTATATATCTACCTGTGAATTTAACAAGTGAATACATCAGAAATATAGGTGTTCTTGAGGAATAATTGAACAAGGTTCAGTTTCAGCCCCCTAACTGCTAGCCTACCTGAATCTATGCAATGTCCCAAAAACAGAAAAAAATGACTGATATTCTACATGTTTTTGGGAAGTTTATTCCTCATTATGTTCTTCTAATTTGTGTCTTAAGCTCACCATTGTTAACTACTAATTGCAAGTACTGTAATGTTATGCAAACTTTAGTTGCCACGGATGCATGTGTTACAAAACTCTAGTGCTGTCATGCCCAGCCTGGAAGATGGCTGGAGGACTCAGAGGATGAGCTAGAGCCTCTGGGATCTGAAACCTATAATGGAGGAGCCCAGAGCCCCAGGGCTTGAAACCTGTAATGGAGGAGCCAGAGGCTGGCCCTAGTTCTGCTGAGGCAGAGCTATGGCCCCCAAGGTTCAGCAAGTCAAGTTTGCCTGGTTGCCGAGGCTGTGGACATGGAGGAGGATCTGGCGCGTGCCTACCTTCAATGAGCGTCGAGCAGAAAGAGAGGGCCTTCGAAGATCTCGGAGACTTTATCAGAGCGTTCTCGAATCAGGCACAGCTGAAGGCCAGCTCTTGCCTTCTTAGCACCTGCGAGCAGTGTGTGGTTTCGCCAGTGGAATCTGACTCTTTAGAGGAAAGACTCTGTCCTCGGCTCCTTGGCTTCTGTTCTTGACTACCCGGAACCTGACCTTGGACTGGCTTATCTACCTGCCTATCTGTTACCCTGAACCTCGGACCGTCTGACAATTCTTCTGGTAAACCCTTTTGGCAAAGCTACTGCAACTCTCCAGGACTGTGTAGCTACATTGACTTTGCTGTGCAGGGAGGGGTGTTTGTTTGAAAACTAGCTGCTTTATCAGCCCTTTGGCTGCTTTCCCGGAAGAAATCCACTGGCCTTGTAATTAGGCTGAAGCAGCATCATGGCAAACGAACAAGCTCTGGCCGAGATAATGCAGATGAATTGCAGCTTTCTGCTTCAGGTGCAGCAATTGATGGCAGACTGTAGGCTGCTATGCAGAATCAAGGGAACCCTTCTGCTCCTGAAACGCCGACGAAATGTTTTGCTTCCCTTCCTGATAAATTCCAGGGAGACACTACATGCTGGACATTTTCTTGAATTGCAAAGTTACATTTTTAAGCTCCGGAGGGAAGATTTTCCTGATGATTCCCCATAAGGTGGCTTTTATAATTAGTTTTGCTTTCTGGGCCTGCCAGCAAATGGCTACTCCTTACCATGAACCAGGACAGCCCCCTCCCAATCAGTCTGCAAGACTTTTTATGCAAAATGCAAGCCACCTGTGGGAATCCTGTAAAGGCTGAGTCTGCAGAACATCAGATCCAGGCTCTTCGCCAGGGACAGAACTGTCTGAGTACTCCACCAACTTCCGTTTGCTTGCTCAGGACTTGACATGGAATGATAGTGCTTTGCAGGCTCAGTTTCGGGCAGGGCTCCTCTGAAGCCGTGCTGGATGAATTGGCACGCTCTGAGCCCCTGATTCTCTGAGCTTGTTGATTGCACAAGCTACCCGATTGGACTGCCGCCTCTCTGCCTCCGTAGACAAGCTCGTCAGAAGCCCCTCCGCCTCCCCGCGTCCTGCTCGACCAGTTTCCGCAGCATTACCTGTGGCTGTTCCCTCTCAGCCAACTGAGGAACCTATGCGCTGGGAGGATACGACCACGGCTCACACGCTACAGAGAAGGAGCGCAGGAGGAGGGAGGTCTTTGCCTATACTGCGGCCTCGCATGGACATTTTGCTCGGGAATGCCCGCTAAGGACGCCGACCTACCCCACAGGAAAACGATCCTCCCAGGTGTAGAGAGGGTTCACCACCTGGGATGTCCCTCGCAACCCACTTCATCCACACAGCTTCCAGGAAGGACCCTTTGCTAGTGGCCGCCAACCTGAGGCTCCCCTCCATGGAGCTCCTTCCTGTGGGAGCCATGATCGACTCCGGAGCTTCCAGCTGTTTTATGGATCTGAGCTTTGCTCAACGTCCATCACATCCCACTGGAGACTCTGCTGAGCCAGGCCGGTGGAGACTATCTTGGACGGCTCCCTCCGGTCTGGGCCTGTACGCACCAGACCCCTGTGCTCCACCTCGAGATCCAGGGCCATGTGGAGCAGATCCGTTCTTGCTGGCCGCAGTCCCGCACTTCCCTTTGGTTTTGGGCATGTCGTGGCTCTCGCAGCACGACCCCACAATCTCCCTGGTCTCGAGGGAACTCTTTTTGGCTCGGAATATTGTCAGGACACTGTTGGCCAGACCGGATCCCCGGCTGCAGTGGCTGCAGAGGCCCAGGAGTGTTCCGGTTGGTGCCAGAGAATACCCGGACTTTGCCGTGTTTTGATAAGAAGGAGGCAGACCGCCTCCCTCCCACCGCCCTTATGACTGTGCCATCGACCTGGTGCCGGGGCCCCTATTCCAGCGGGGCGACCTACTCCCCTCTCGGAGCCTGAGCTGGCAGCTCTGAGGGACTTTCTGGAGAAGAATCTCAGAGAGGGTTCATCCGCCCCCCAAGTCCCCTGCTGGGGCCCCCTGTACTGTTCGTGCGCAAGAAGTGCGGGGAGTTGCCGCCTCTGCAACGATTACCGGGCCCTCAACAATACACCATCCGGAACCGGTACCACCCTGCCTTTGATCCCCAGCTGCTGGAGCGGTTGCGCCCGCCAACAGTGTTTACCAATTGGACCTCCGTGGGGCGTTACCAATTTGGTGCGGATCCGGGCAGGAGACAGGGAAGACAGCCTTTCAGACCCGGTATGGGCATTACGAGTACACCGTGATGCCCTTTGGACTAGGTAATGCTCGCTGTTTTTCAACATTTGTGAATGATGTCTTCCGGGACTATTGGACCATTTGTTATAATTTACTTGGATGACTTTTGATTTACTCTCCGAGCCAGGCTGCCCATGATGCCCACGTCCGTGTGTTCCTCCAGAGGCTCCGGGAGCAACAGGCTTTATGCGAAGTTGAGAATGCGCCTTCGACCTCCGCGAGGTGGACTTCCTGGGCTCTACCGTGTCTCTGCTCAAGGTGTGCCATGGACACATCCAAGGTGGAGTCGGTGCTATCTTGGCACCTCCTCGCAACAGGAAGGATGTCAGAGGTTCCTATGGTTTGGCGAACTTCGTGAAGTTTCATCAAGGACTATGCCACCCTAGTGAGCCCTATCTCTCGACTGTTGCGAGGAAGACCGGTTAGAGTGGACAGCTGCTGCACAGAAGTCCTTCGAGGTCCTGAAGGTGAAGTTTACAATCAAGGCCCCGATTCTGCAACACCCTGACCCGCGCACACCATTTGTCCTGGAAGCAGATGCCTCTGAGGTTGCCATAGGGCTGTATGCTTCAGCCAACGGGCCAGCGCACCTGTTGCCACTGCGCCTTTTTTATCCCGACAGCTCACACCCCAGAGCTTAATTACAACCATCATGGGAGAAGGAGCTTTGGCAATCAAGGCGCCTTTGAGACTGCGGCATTTGCTGCAGGGAGCGGCTCACCCAGTCCGGGGGCACACGAGTCACCGGTAACTTGGAGCACCTACGACAAGTGAGGAAGCGCCTCAGAGGCAGCAGCGATGGCCTCGTTCTTTGCCCGCTTCAACTTCAGCTTCAATTGTGCTCGAGCCCAGAACCGACAGGCTGACGCTTTCTCCCGGAAGCCAGAGTATGACACAGGAACCCAGAGGGGGAGATTACTGTCAACACATTCTGAACGCCCGAGAAACTTCGCCGCTGCCTCGAGGGCAAGGCTACAATTGCTGGATCAGATCCGGAAACTCCCAGGGCCAGGACCCATTGTGGCACAGCCATTCCGCGGAGAGGGGGCACACTCTCCCTGCGCTTCGATGCGGGATGGCTTGTCTTTACACCGGGAATCGCCTGATGATGGCCAGCGGGGTTCGCCTGTAGAGAGGACGGTCTTGCAGCTTGTCATGACTCGAAATCTGCTGGGCATTGGGGCTTGGTAAAAAAACCTCGCACCCTCCTTCCACCCGAGGAGGTTTTGGTTGCCTCGAGTCCGCGGCAGAAGGTGGCTCAGTAACGTGGCCACAATTGCCCAGGGTGTCCACCGGGCTAAAGACCATAGCGGGCACGACCTGCCGAGCTTGTTGCCGCCGTTTGCCAACACCAGCAGGCCTTGGAAACTAGTATCATATGGACTTCATCCACGGATCTGCCCCCCTCTGCTGGTTGGCCACTACCCATTGGGGGTGGGTGGACCTTATTTTCCAAGGAGGCCCAACTCGTTAACCCTTGTGTTGGGTCCCCCACGGCGACGAGGATACGGACCGGCTGATTTCCATCCAGCATGTCTTCCGGCTTCATGGCCCTTCCCGAGGGTGCTGTGATTTCAGACCGCGGTACCCAGTTCACCGCCCGCTTTCTGGACCAGCTTGCTCCGCCCCTGGACCATCGCGCCCTCACCTGTCCCCTCGGACATCACCCCTGAGTCCAGATTGGTCCGAACGGAGAGGACCAATGGGACCCTGGAGCCAGTCTCACTCCGCTGTGCTTAGCCAGCTACCGGCAGGACAACTGGGGTCGGACTTGCTCCCGCTGGCCGCAGTTCGCCAACACAACTGTCCATGCCTCAACCCAGCAGACCCCCTTTCTTGCCACTGGGGGCTTCCATCCTCCGAGGATGCCC
>NC_056527.1:29962516-30005160 GCF_019175285.1 Sceloporus undulatus | reverse complement strand
AAAAAAACTGTTCCGGGTTACGAAGGTTATTTCGTGTTACGAAAATTTTTTTGGTGCTTTTCGGCGCTTTTTCGCACGAAATCGCGGCTTTCTAGCGCTAGCGGCTATGGCTTTTTCGGGTTGCGAAATCTTTCGGGTTACGAACGCCGCGGCGGAACGAATTAATTTCGTAACCCGGGGTACCACTGTACTGTAGATGTTATGCAACTTTATTGTTGCCATGGATGCATGTGTTACAAAATGCTAGTGCAGAATAATCAAGTGCTATGTGTTTACCAATTACATTTGAATACCACCCTTTTTCTAGGTACCTCAGGGCTCAGGGATTATCCACATCACTCTTTTTTATAGTAGCTTAGTTGTAGGTATGGTGATTAATCTAAGGTTGGATCATTGAAGCTATAGATATGTCATGGATGGAAGAGATTTGGTGCAACGTGGAAGACTGAGCCCCAGTTTGACTAATCTAGCATTTTACCTACTGTACAACATGAAATTTAAAGCCTTTGGTAATGGTGGTGGTGATGGTAATGGTAACAATAATGGTGATGATTAATGAGCGAGTATCAGTTGCCACCATTATGTCTGCAAAAAGCTGTCCAGCAGAACTGTTTCAAGGGGTCACACACTGGCCCACAAGAGGACCTTTGACAACCTGCTGTGAATAATTTCACTGGCATTTGCAAATAAAAATCTTACTTGCCTGCTATAATTGGGTCTGTAAACAATAGGTGTAGCTTTGATCCTTGCTTGTCAAGTGATAATGGATTCTTTTCAGTTTCTACCAACTGAAGGTGTAGACATAATTATTGGATAGAAGAGTGCTATCATGTGCTTGATTATATTTTAGCTTAAATATATTTTAATTATATTTTAATTAATTTTTAACATTTATATATTTAGTGATATGTACTTTTACTTTTAGTAGTTTTAATTTTTATAAGCTATGTTGAATCCTAGTGCAGAGCAGAAGATGATGATGGTGGTAGTAGTAGTAATATAAGAATACTGAACCTGAGAAAATTACTCTTCTAGACTACAACTCTCACAATCTCTATTACCTGGGGAACTGAAATACCTGTATCTTTTTAAAAACAAGTTTGCTCAAGCCTTGATAAGGAAGATTTAGTATGAAATGATTAAAGCATTTATTCAGAGGCTGCCTGATGGATTCTGGGAAATGTAGTTTTAAACAGTAACTTTAACAAGCTCTGATTAAGCACTGATAATTTAAATTAAGCATGAATTGAGCAGAGTTTTATTCAAAGTGCAGTACTTTTCTGAAGCATCACACTGTCTTTTATTTCTTTTCCTTCTACGTACCACTGGCATTTTTATTTTCCTTCCTCTCCCTGCAGTGGATTCTTGTCTTCCTCCCACTCTTGAATCCTTGATCTTTCTGCCAAGTGAGGCAGCTGAGTCCTGCCCACCAGGTGGTTTCTGGCACCATTCAGCTACATTCTGTTCTACCACCTGCTGTTCTTACTCAGGCTTGTGGCGGCATCTGCAAATCCTGCCCCTTGAGGGTATTGACTTAAACCACTGCTGCCGGTGATTTTGCAAGAGGCAAAGCCATAGCTCTCCTCCAGTTTAATGCCAAACATGTAACTGTGCCCACTGTAAAGGTCATTTTCCTTGAGCTGGTTTTGCAAATCACTGAAATTATTACCTGGTGTTATTCCACTCATTGCTGATGATTTCATCATAAAATCATTAGCTATCTGAGGAGAAAATATCAATCTAACTCGATTTGGTTATCATGGTAGAAAAATGGTGGGGGGAGTTTCTCTTATATCAAATGAGAAATTGCTTTTAATCAAACCCACATTTTCAAGTGTTTATGAGTTAGGTTTCCACAGCTGCTTATGAGTTACATTTCCACTGGGCAAGAAATATCTCTTCTGTTTTTCCATTAGTGTCATGTACATTGATTTAGCTGTATTTAACAGACTGAAAACTTGAAAGGTTAATTATTAGACATTTCCCCTGTGGCTCCCAGTGTTATAAATCAGGATCCAATATCAACCCAAAACTCAGGCCATAGCACTGATATATCTACTTTTGGTAGTGTGATTCTAACCACATCACATATTTTCTCTGTAATATGAGTACTTTTGTCTGATCTGGTTTCAGCCCTGCACATATAAGGCAATGGGATGATATTGGTGACATGAGCTGGTATAAGCATTTATACTGAATTCATTCTTTGCAACAAGTTTTCTGAAAAGTCTTTTTCAGTCTTCAGACTAATAAAAGATACATCAGGGTAAAATTCCTTGACTTGTTTGCCATGCGGAGTTAAAGAAGAATTGCAGAAAAAGATAATGATCCAAAAAGAAAAATTTATTTTACTGATGCCAGGCTCGTTCATCCTGTTTTGAATAATGGAGGAATGCTCTTCCATAACATTCAGAACATTATCATGATCTAAATCCTATTGGTTAGTCCCAATAAGAGTAACCTATTGAATCCATTGTATTGGTCAAAATGTAGGTTAAACTCCATTAATTCAGTGGATCTACTCTAGATGGGACAAGCAATAGGATTCAGGCCAACATGTTCATGAAACTGTTCCTTTTTCTGAGGAAGCAAATAGACAGACAGAACTCTTATGTCAGATGCTTCCTCATGTGATGGTGGAGAAGACACCTCAGACCTATGGCCATGTAAATGTGTGAACCAGTTTGTTTTGATTCACACTATAGTAGTGAATGGGGCTAGAAAAAAAATCAAATAAGGTTAACTTTTTACTGACCTATAATTTTACTTTTGCTTGTGGTTTTTCAAGGCTTACAGAAAAGTTGGTTGAGGCAGTTTCCTGCTAGAACCAGACTTATATGTGCATTTTAAGTGCAGCCTTATGAAATATTTGAGTTATAGGCAGAACTGTTATGAAGGAGTGCATTCTTCTCCATTCTGGAGACACAACTCTGAAATGCCAAGGATTAAAATTAGATGATAAATATGACTAGCTTGTGATACACTCCATGTTTAATAAGCCTTCCAAATAATAAATTTTTACTAGGGTGACATTACACATTAAGCCAAATTCATCATACAGCTTTCATGCTGACCTCCTACTGTGTTTTGCACAGAACTGAGCCAGGATGTTACTCTTGGCTTAGAGTTATGGCATGATAGAAGAGACGGAATACATTACTATTGAGTCTTGAGTTATGAATACACTAGTTGGCACAGGATGGTAAATATTCAGACTGGAACATGGAGATACTGTGGACTGAAGTTGCTTAGCACCAATCTTACATCTTGGTAATCAATGCTGATAATAAATACTTTGTCAAAAAGTCATTCAGGTCTCTGTGCAATCGTTTTCGTTTCATCTGTGCTTCATTAAAACCTATTTTATTAGCACTGAGATTCTCTGCATATATAAGTCTGCACTGGCTCTAGGCTCGTCAAAGGAGACTTAATAAGATTCAGATGCTGCACAAACTATGAGAGGGATATAAAATTCTTCAGACATGCAATAGCAGCTCCTGTTTCTGGCTCGCTGTTATATCAGCAAACTCCAGTTCTGCTTTCTGTTGACCATAGTTGGCTTGGTTTACAGTTCAGTTGAATTACACAAGAAATCAAAATATTCAAACCTAAAGACTTATGTTTTACACTTTTTCTAAAGCATTTTCATATTCTATTTTGTAGGAGCAATGTACCTTGAAAATTGCAGAAGAAGAATGGGGAAGAATAAGGCAAGTTACTACAGATGATGTTCAAGAAGAAAATGTTCTCAACAGAAGACATGATTGCACTGGTTTAGATTTCCTATACTAATATATGATAAGTAATTGGAGTCAGTGGCATCACTAGGTGGATGCAGGTAGTGATGACTGCACCAGGAGACACCCTAAGAAGCGATGTGGACACCACTGCTTCTCAAATATCTGCCTTTTAGAAGAAACAGGCTGTGGCATTTACCTGTGTCCCATGAAAATGCTGAAGAGATGGTGAGAGTGGGATGAGACTCAGTGGGAAGCGAAAGGAGAGGCCCCAGGTTTTTTTAAATTAAATTTTCAAATTTCAAAAGATTATTTTAAAAAAACATTAATTTTAATTTTTTTAAAAGCATCACATTTCACTGAGTTTTCACTTTAAGCTCACAAAACTATATATATGTAAATACACTTAGGCTATGTGTATAATATTGTAATTTAAAGGTATAATTTTAATTGTGTTAGTTGTTTATGCCACAACTACAGCCGGCCCTCAGTATCTGCGGGGGATCCGCAGATGCTCAAGTCCCATTGTTCCCAGTGGCAGCGTGGCCACACGGCCGTGCCGCCATTAGAAACAACAGGGCTTTTTACCTGCCTCCACACTGCCAGAAGCCGCTCCTAGCCAAAAAGTTAACCCGGGACCTGCTGGGCTGCCTCTGCCCTGCCTCTTCCACATTCTCATCAGGCACTGGTCAGAGGGAGCCCTCAATCACCCGGCCCTCCTCCCCAGCTCCCTCCGATGAGTGGATGCCTCTGCGCCTGCCTTTTTCACATTCGTATTAGTCACTAGTTGGAGGGAGCCATTAATCACCAGGGAGGAGATGGCTGACGGAATGTGGATGCTTGAATCCACGGATGGCAAGTCCATGTCTACCGAGAGCCAATTGTATTACCATGACATTCAGTGATATACATGGGAATTACAATTGATGAACAACATTAATACAAAAAAAAAATGACTAAGGATTCTGTATGGTGTGGGATGGGAGGAAGTTAATGGGGTGTGACACCATGAGTTACCGCATCAGGTGACACAAACCCTAATGATGCCACTGATTGGAGTGTGGAAGTGGTTTAATTTAATTAGATTTGAAACTTGTGAAATTTCCTCTCAAAATTTTCAACACAAAGGATAAATATTAGAATATTTTGCAAATGCTACCTGGTCTCTTCATTTGAGTTATTTGCTTTAAGTATTTGAAGTCTGATGGCACTTTGTTGTATTTAGTAGCTGTTTAGTATATTGTACTATGTGACACCTGGCAGTTAGTTACAGTAATATTTTAGAGCTTGCTTATGGCAAAAGGATGGCATTTAGATATTAAATAAATAAATAAATATGAACATGTGCTTGAAATCTCACAATATTAAGATGCAAAAGTTTGAAATAAAGCTGTAAGATTGAGAAAAGCATTATTTTTTACATTCTGAGTTTAATTTTGATGTAAACATCTTAAACACTTCCAAATTATATACTGCCCATTTAATGGTATTTCCCTTTTTAAAACCAATTTGCCATATTTCTAATTTAATTTCACATATATTTTATGTTAAAGCATCCTAATATTACAACTCTGTGTGTATTCAGATACAGAACTGGGATGCTGGTTTGCTTCTACATGTCGAATGTTCATTTCTATCCCACCTTTCTCCTGAATCAAGGATGTTTATAACATAGTTGTTAAAAAGTACTGCTAAAAACCCAGACAATAAAACCCTAATTAAATAGCCCATCCCAATCAAACAATTGCTACCATGTGAATTTGAAGGATTGTGAAGGAACCCAATAATGACTACAAGAAGATAGATACAAACTGGGACTAAAAAGGCTACGTGATTATTTCCAATTACGTACTAGGCCTTTGGACTTTATGTCTTCTAAAAGCAGCTTCAAGAATAACCCAAGAAGTCAGTCATGAAAACTCCAGAATCCTCTAGTATAGCACGAAACACCTATTTTGTAAAGAAGCCTAGAGGAAGCAAGAGTGGACAAGTGTTATTAAAAGTATTATAAGTGCACATGCGATTCTTTAGAAACTGGCCGCGTTAGTACAATATTTGTACTTTGGATCAAGCTTTAGCATTATAGTTACTCTTACTGAGATAGTAGCCCCCTTCCATGTATTTAATACAGTAGGTTAGACCTCCTTCCAGCAGGTGGGAGAGTCTTTCTGCATGAGGAAATGGCTTTTCTAATCAATGAGATAGGAAGGCTCTTAGGAAAAGACTGTAGCTCAGTGAAAGCAAGAGGTTTAAAGTTCTGTGAGTGATAACTCCAGGTAGGAATGGCAAAGTCTGCTGCCTGAAACTCTGGAGAATGGCTGCCAATTGAGCTAGATGGACCAGAGCTCTGACTTGTTTTGAATGAAGTCATCTTCTTGGGTTCCCAGGAGAAGCACAGGATAAATATATATGGGACTATAAGAGCAGGAAACTGAACCCTAGGAACTTCACTGAAGCAAACCGGTTTAAGAATTCAGCTTAAAAAATGATTTTAAATGTCAAAATGAGAAAAGGAAAGGAAAATAGAAAGTTATGGGCTGGAGTGTCTTCCAATTTAACAAGACTAGCACAATGACAAAAGAGCAATCTGCAGGATATTTTAATTTAAAACTTGACAGAATTGAAATAATTCTTACATTTGTATTATAACAGCAGGTAATTGCCATTAATTATTGATCTAAGGCAGTACTAAAACCAACATCCAATGTTTAGTTAGAAAAACAATAACAAATTGTTACATATAACACCTTGAATATTACCCAACTAGGGAAAAAAAGGAAAGATGCAAGCCTTTGATCAGTTAGTATGCTTATCTTTAGCAGTTGCTTGAGAACTTATTTCTTAATATCACTTCAGACATAAACAAAATCTCTGGATTGCTATTTGACAAATTTAGGCATAAAATAAGGAATAAACCAAGCCTTTTGCCTTCTGTAGGCTAGATACTACAGCCTCCCTGTGCAAAAGGTTGACTCTTGGTTGTAGTAGCCTTTTTATCTTACCTGAGTTGGATGCTTCCTAAAAGCAAACATGCCCAGATGAATAAAGGTCCCATCCTCCATCTTTGTTACCTATTTCCTGGGAAAGTAATGCATTATATTACTCATTAATAATGTGTTGTTTTAATCTTTAGCAGGCGTGAACAACTATAGGGGGGGCTGGGGCCAATTTCCCTCCTCCTTAGACCCCTCAAGTCTAAATATATCTTTTTAACTTTTTAGCTCCTCTCAAAATAGTGAATGGAAGTCAAGTTGTGTCACTTCCTGACACGATTTTGAGAGGAATTGCAGAGGAAAATGGAGATATTTGGGATAGTGGGAGTTCAAGGGATTGTATGGGTGGGGATGTTTTGGCACATTTTCATTCATTTGGGAGATTTTCTGTATCTTCTTCAGGCAAAGAGTAACTGTGAATTGCAATACATTTTTTAAATGGAAAAGGGTGGCTTTGGGGCCTGCTGGGGGACTTCAGGGGCCGCAGAAGTGGGGTTCAAGGACCACATGTACCCCACGGACCACACTGTACCCAACCTTTATCTTTTGGTAAAAGGGTGTTCTTTTAGCTTTTCTTAGGAAGAACTGGATTAAGTCGCAGGAAGTGTCTGAAAACAGGGTCCTCCATTAGTCTGTAGCAAGGTGACCAGATGTCCTAACAGCAGAGGAGAACAAGGCACTGCAAAATGTAGGGCATTCAAGAAAGATGGAGGCCATTACAAAATAAAAGCTAAAAACACTCATATAAATGTAAAATTTATGCTGCTTATTCATGCTCAAAATGGAGGATATTTTGACATTCTTCTTGGACAGAAGGTTGAAATGCAGGACATTTCTTGGAAAGTAAGGATGCCTGGTCATCCTGTTCTGTAGTGCAAGGTACTTGTGTGAAGCGAAAATGGTTATCCCATCCCCAAAGTGGTTTTTTTAAAAATTAGTAATGGTCACTGGTCCCACAAATTCCTTCCAAGCTCAAACTTAACCTATTTGCTTCTTTGTAAAGGGTACCCACCATAAGAGAAGGGCAAGTCTTTCAAACTCTGACATTGCATATGATTAAGAGGAAATCCTTGAAATATTTTCTAATCAGACTCTATTTCCTGCAGTACTTCTTGGCTTACATAAGTGCCATGTTGAGAATATATCTACTGTCCAGAGACCTGCCAACTTTACCATCTCTGTCTTATCTTTGACTTTGCTTGTTTGATGTTATTGGCAAGTTGTTCCAGCATAGCACCAGTTCCTTCAAAGATATTTGAGAATAAACAAACAGAAAGATATCCAGTGTATTCTGTCTGAAATTTAGATAGCAGCCAAAAGAATCAAAGCTCCAACAAAAACTAAAATCAAAGCTCCAACAAAAACTAAAAGGAAGGAAAGAAAGCTGGCAGAAAGTATGATTTTTCTCAACTATATTTTTTGGCTGAGCAGTATTAGGAGAGAAGTCTTTGTTGGTGAACCTTTGTATGCTGGTGTTACTGAGTTACATATTGCCAAGAAGCAGGACAAAGGAGGGCACAGGTTTGCACTAACTTTAAACTTACTAATTTATATGTATAAGTACAATACATCATGCTGTAGTGGGTAGCATGTCACAATCAATGGGGGGATAGCGGTAGCTTAAATCCTCTCTACTCCCTCAGCAGTTTCAGCTGAGATTGTTGTTCCTTTGATACAACCAGTAGGTTCAAAAATGAAAAAGGAACCAAACCAAAAATAGTTTCCTCCCTGCAATTTAGATGACCAGCTCAGCTGTGGGGGGGAAATGGATGTGGTCCTGTTGGTTTTGGAACACACACAGGGAGGAGCTATAGGTCATATAGGCACCCTGAGTTAAAGGTGTTCACATCTCAAATAAAAGGTACCTTCAAACAGAGAATGGTTATATTAAAATATGAGTTGTGGATACTCTAGTTTCATATGCAGACCACAGAGCCAAAAGGGAACTTTCACATAACATAAATAAGTTCATGACTAGTCCAAGAATACATACCAGTATGTATTCTTCAAACAAATGATAATCAGTTGAATGAAATATGCATCACAGAACGCTGTTACAAAGCACAGTGCTCCTTATGTTATTTGATATGGGGGACTGACAGAAGTTTCCCCCAAATGTGTCACAGACCAGAAGCATATTTGTGCGCACTGACCACAACTGTTTCATCCTTTCCTGAAAATGTGGCATGGACTGGCAGCCAATAGGTCCTGGAATGGCAATGGTTTACCACTCTGAGTAGCACTGATCTAATAGATTCCTTTGTAAACATGGCCTTCATTTCATTTCAGCAGGTTGGAAGGGAGGAGACAAAGAACAGTGGAAGAACAAATATTTATTATTCAGAAGCTCTCAAATTGAGTCACTGGCATCAGTAGTTCAGAAGATTAGATGTTATGTAGACATATATTCTAACAGAATGCCCTCTATCTTGGAGAGCTGCGGCAAAAGCATAACTTTTATTTCCTCCTTTACCATTTCTGGTCTAGAAATGTTTGATTGTCATCTGATCTTGTTTCTCACATCCTTCTCTATTAAAGGTGTCCCAAGGCTTGTTGTTGTATTCTTAAAATTATTTCCTCTAGTTATAGCAATTACTGTTAGCATGAGGGGAAATCAAAGACCTTGGGAGGGTCACAAATACACTTGTGTATTTTCACTTTCCCCACCCCTGCCCTAGATCAACAGAGAGGAATTTTGGGAGTTGTATCCTAACAACATCTAGGGACCTATGGCTGAGAACATCGCCCTAACATTCAGAGCAATATTTCCATTCCCCAGACATTGTGCCAGATTGTTAAATGATGTTAAGTTTTTCAAGGACATACAAACATTTAATCTATTGCACCAGTAGACACTAAATATACTACCGCTTTGTTTCAAAATAAAACTAGGCTCATTAGGCCTGCAGATCAAATTCAAAAATTATTGTCTTTTCCTTCTTTTTTCATAGCAATAGAATTAAAAAAAAATCCATCAAAACCTTCCTCCCCTCCCCTGTCAAACATTACCAAGCTGTTGAACAAGTACTATCTCACTCTTATCTTCCAGGAATGAAGTCTGCTTCAAAAAATGAGCAGCTAAACTGAGAGATTTAATTCATCTCGTTCATTAAAATTCAAATCATTATGAAGCCACAGATGTTAACTTTTCAGTGACTACATTACTGACTATGGAGAAGGTCTGTTGTATTCACTGGGGCACATACAAAGTCATCTTTGGTGGTGAATGTTTTGGTTCTTTTAAAAACAGCTTAACAAGGGTTTGAAGCACTGCTCCTGAGAATTGTTTTAATGAAGTTATCATTATGAGGAATTGATAGTATATGCCTTCCTCGAGCTTTGGAAAACTTAACTTGCATTTTAGAGTGCATACACACAAAGGGATAATTACTTGTCCATGAAGATATCATTCTTAAATTCTTTTATGAACACAACATCGACAGAACACACAGTAGTTAATTTTTTAAATACTTAAAATAATAAGCTAGCGGTGTTGCTGAACAGAAAATAGAATCTTGCAGTTAATATCAATGTGGTAAGTCATCATCAATCACATTAGGTTTTGTATATTTATAGCATTCTAAACTAACAACATCCAAGGTCACTCTAATGAGACATTTACAGATAACAGAGCTCAAAACCATGTATAACTGGAATTACATGCCACATGCTGTAAAGTTACTGTTTAACAGCAACTATAGTTAGAGGCTATCTGCATTGCAGAATAATACAATTTGACATCACTTTAACTGCCATGGCTCAATGCTATGTAATTTTTGAGTTTGTAGTTTTGTGCTACAACAAACTACAAATCCCAGGATTCCATAGCATTGAGCTGTGGTAGTTAAAGTGTTGTTAAACTACAGATGCAGCCATTTTTGCAGATGCAGCCATAACTCCAAGGGCCAAATAAGTTATTCTTCGAGTTATATTTTAAAGACTAAGGCAGTTAGTGCCATACACACATGTAAATTCCCTTACAAATGTGGTTGTATTTTTTGGCCATTGTGTAATGGATGTATTCAATTCACAGATACATAAGCAATGTTTCTGCTGGTGTAACCATTTCATACGCAGTTGATCATTTTTGGATGTGCATAACTGTAAGTACTTTCAGTTTAAAATTGCAGTTACATGTAAAAGGAGTAAAGTTATTCCTTGTTACGTTACAATTATAATGTAATAAAGTTATTCCATAATTACTGAAAAATAACGATAGGTACCTCATTATTTTTAACTAGCAATTTTTAAGCTCTAGACTCTGTGTATGTATGTGTTCTGTGCCTTCAAGTTGTTTCCAACTTATGTGACCCTAAGGTGAACCTATCATTGAGATTTCTTGGCAAGATTTGTTCAGAAGACACTGAGGCCCATTCCGCACGGGCCTTTGCGGCGCTCCCACCATGTGCTAGGGGTTGGCCGAGGACCTAGCGTCCATACCGACCTCACCTCTAGCACATGACGGGGGCGTAAAAATGGCCGCGCCCTATACACACGGGTGCGGCCATTTTTACGTGCCGGACGCTTAGCATCCACACGTAGTGTCGTGAAAATGACGCGTTGAGTGCACCATTTCCGCGACGCAAGAAGAAGCCCCATTTTGGCACTTCTTTTTAGCTGCGCCAAGAAGCCTCGCGGTTTGGCTGCTGGGGCTTCTCGGCGGAGCTAATGACGGCGCAGGCAGAGCGCCGCTTTTCGGTGCTCTGTAACACGCCTGAATTTCATGGCTGAGATGGGAATCAAACACTCATCTCCAGAGTCATGGTCTGACACTCAAACCACTATGCCACGCTAGACTGTGTACATTCATATATTAGATTATGTACATACCTGTATACTGTATCATGTAGCTACAACAATCAGTTTCATAACTTGGTGAATCTTAGCTGAATGTGTTTTTGGACAGGAACATTTAAAAAACTATTCAAACTGATGTGATGTTTCAGTATCTGAGCACTGCTTTATGCATATACACCACAGTCTGCTCCTAATCATAGATGTGTGAACTGATCTGAAAGCAGAATGGAGATTTCTATCCTAAGTCATTTCTTGATTGAAATAAAAGATATTTACTCAACATCTCCTGCATCTATATTTGTATAATCCACCAGTACTACTAGGGTTTGTTTCTTGTTTCATTTCTCTCTTGGTTTTGATCTCCTTTCAAGATCTCACATGATTCTCTTAGAAAAGGTTCAGAGTCTGGCCAAACCATCTCCAATGGCAGAGCCCATTTCTAAGTGATGCCTGCACAAACTATTTTATTTTATTTATGCCCTGCCTTTTTCCTAGCAAAGGCCTTAACTGGCTTACAAACTTTTAAAAACAAAGTTTAGCTCATACACAGCTCTTACACAGTAGGGATATGAATCTTCCCCCTCAATTATTGTTATAAATAAAAAATTATCTAAAATAAGAACTGAATAAATGTTTGGAATGAGAAAGTGGAATACAGTAAGGATACTTACAAACGGAAGACTAGGGCTGCTGCTACATTACAGAATTAATGCAGTTTGATACCCATTTAACTGTCATGGCTCAGGTCTATGGAAGCCAGAGATTTGTACTTTGTCATGGCACCAGAGCTTTCTGACAGAGAAGGCTAAATAGGTCACAAAACTACAAATCCCACAATCCCATAGCATTTAGCCATGGCAGTTAAAAGTGGTGTCAAATGGCATTAATTCTGTAATGTAGATGCAACCTAGACCTTGTTAATTGCTTTCCTCTTTGAACAGAGCTACACACTAATAAGGTCATCGTACTAGATAAATGGATGCTTATCTCAGCACATGTGTTAACTGCCTTAATGATTGCTGAGATGTTTGTTAGTGTTAGAAATATAATTGTCACATTCTGGATACAATTTCACTCAGAACTCATCCTTCAACATATATGTCACACATACATACCCGAACCTTTAAGATTATACTCCAAGCATTTGAGGGAGTAGATTGTCAACTGCAAAAGCTCATGCCATAACGAATCTGTTAGTCTTAGAAGTGCTAGAAGACTCTGTTGTTTTGCAGGAATAGTCTAACTGGGCCACTCCTTTGAAACTAATAAGGTCTGTAGCATGGAATGGCATACATCTGCCTTCATGTGTTTAACAATTTTGGGGGACTATTCTCAGTGCATGATATGGTCTTAATGAATCCATTGGCAATGAAATGGGCAATTCATAATGCAACCTTTATGCCTCTAATAAACAGATATCTCTCTACCACCCCTTTATGTTAAATGATCGGAAAGGGTTAAATGAGTATGATTGCCATGGAAATTTCTTCAGCCTTAATGTTTTCTACTTACTTTTCCTTTGCTGTATTGAATGCCCTTGTGATAGAAAAGAAAGAACAAACATCAAAAGTACCTTTTAACTCCACAATTCTTTCTAAAATTCTTTTAAACATATAGACTATACCACTGGCTTTCTATCTTCAAAGCATGCCGGAGGATAAGGGTCAGATATAAAAATTATTTTGATCAGTATAATAAAATATGCATGTGAATTGTATGACTTGCAGAGATATTATTTGTGTGTTAATGAAACATGGTAACATTAATTACACACTTTTGATCCCCTCCCCTTTTGTCTTTGGTAGCTTCTGTGCCTGTAATTAAAGTACAAATGGGAAAAATAATTTGTAACGTATAAGGTTTAACCAAATCTGGTGTCATGAAACAATTGCTCTAAAAGATAACTTTAAAAAAAAGTATGGTAGTCAAATCTTTTTTGTTTAAAAAAAACCAAAACAAGTAACCTCTCTCCATCAATCATGGCACCATTAAAATCTCAAAACTATCCCAATATCCTCAAATGTCTAGTTGAATGGGTGAGTTTTAATTAACCTTTTAAAGGTCAACAAAAATGACACATGGTGTGTCTCTCCCTAGGGAAGTCATTCCATAATTTGTGTGCTCTTTAAACCCACCTCTCTTCTTTGTGTCTCAACACAGCATGTTCACAGAGTTAAATTGACCTAGCTGTGTTCCAAGATCCAACAGTTCTCAGCTGATCAATGAACATTGTAAATTTCCTGAAGTTATGGAATTGTAAACCTATCCCACAAACCGTCTAATATACCTCAACTATAGAATTCAGGGATCACTTAAAGTGTGCCATGGGTAACATATTTGTCCTGAAACTGAATGTGATTCAGCTTATTGAA
This sequence comes from Sceloporus undulatus, assembly GCF_019175285.1. Taxonomy (NCBI): domain Eukaryota; kingdom Metazoa; phylum Chordata; class Lepidosauria; order Squamata; family Phrynosomatidae; genus Sceloporus; species Sceloporus undulatus. The sequence goes on along the minus strand of NC_056527.1, from coordinate 29,991,261 downwards.
GTGAAAAGGTATTGTGTAAGTAACTTTGAGATGTGTCTTGAAGCACGGCAGACTCCATGTTATGATAGATAGTTTTACTGTAGAAAGCTGCTCTTAGAAGACAATGCTTCTCTATCTGTATGAATATTTGAATTATTTGTTAAACTGAATGAAAGTTGTTCACAGTGGTATGTCATATGTACCATTAATGCACTACTTTTAAGAAATGTGTTGGAGCGGAAACAGTTAGATTAATGTTTTATGTTCCCATTTGTTATATAATATATTCATTCCTGGCTTTATATTTTGTTTTTATTTAACAAAATACTTCTTTTCTTTTACAACAACAACAACAACAACAACAATAATAATTCAGATCTGTCTCTCCCAGTGGATTGAAGCAGAGAACAATAACAGATAACACAACACATAATATCAGTTAAAAGAATATATAAAACTAATACACATTAAAATCCATAAGTTCTTTAAAAACCATAATTTTAAAATAATTTAGATAGACCTGCCAGAAGAGACTGACCTTTATTGCTGATTTAAACTCAGCATCTTGAGCTGACATGTCTCTTGCAGCAGGTTCCACAGTCTGGGGTGGCTGAAGAAAATATCTTCTGGGAAACTGGCAATCTAGTCTGGCTTACTGAAGTAGATGTCTCCCAAAAGACCTGAGTATACATGGTGGATTATATGGGAGAAGGCAATTTTATATGTAACCTGGATCCAAACCATGTAGGGCTTTAAAGGTAAAAACCAATTAGCAGCCAATACAGTGATTTGAATATTGGTGAAATATGGTCATTCCTAGGTGTACCAGTTGCCAATCTGGCTACTGTGTTTTATACTAATGGAAGTTTCCGAATTTGGTACAGAGGTGGCCCAAAGTATAACTCATTGTAGAAATCCAGCCTTGAGGTCACCAGCACGTGCACTACCATCTTTATCTCCTCCAATTCTAGAAAGGAGTGCAGCTGGAGTAACAGTCAAAACTGATTATAAGAACTCTTTCCCAAGATCACACAAAGGTCCTGGTAAAATGTCTTTTTAAATCCCTGATTTTTCACCAATTCCCCTTGTGTAATAAAATCCAATGCTAGAGAGTCAGCCATCTTCCCACTGTTCATTGGGCCTCAAATCCCCACATCCTCTGGGTGGATGACAGTGACACACAAGCAGATAAAAAGCAACACCAACTAAAATTCAATTTTCTATACAACCATGAAAGGTTCAGGAGCCACCTTGAGTCTTGGGTTTGTAAAAAGGTAGGACATAAGTGAATAAATAAATAGAACCAGCTATTTAAGACCAGAAACTACTGATCGGAAACTAAGGACGATATCACATGGGAGGAATATCTCCAAATTTCGGGGGGGAAAAAAGTAGAGCCAATTTGAAAATGCATAGAAGAACACAGCGCCTACCCCAAAGCCAAAGTAGTGCAAATGCAAAAGAAGTTATCATATGAGTACGTACCCTTTGTAGTCTTGAGTTCGAATTAGCATTCCTGCACATGCGCAGTGAGGGCAGAATCGGATCGTGACCTTTTTACACTTCCGGTGGGGCTTGCCTCCGGTTCCCGTGGTTTTGCCTTGTTTCACATTATTTGTTCATTCATTACCCTTTATTTCACATTATTATGCAATTCACATTACTGTTCATTCATTACCCCTTATTTCACGTTATTTAGGCAATGCACTTTATATGTGTATTCATTACCCCTCATTTCACATTATTTAGGCAATTCACCAATTCAAAATCAGGGCAAAGCAACCTTGTGCTTGGTTTGAGCATTGGACTATGACTCTAGAAGGCAGGGATAGAATCTCACTGGGTGACCTGGTGCAAGTCACACTCTCTCAGCCTCCTCAGAAAATGGCAATGGCAAACCCCATCTCAATAAATCTGCCAAGAAAACCCCAAAACCTTTCTAGTGGCAGGTGCCATAATAGCAAATTGCATAAACAAAAATTGAATGTTTTTTGTGGCTGGCACAGATGCTGGCAAATCGTCAGGAATAAACTCTTATAGAACATGGCCCCATAGCCCCAAAAACCCACAAAAAACTATGGATGCTGGCCATGAAAGCCTTCGACGTCACATTAAAAATTGAGTGCATTTTTCTAGTAAAAAGTTGTTCTCTCTCTCTCCTTCCCTCCCTCTCCCTCTCCCTCATTCTCTCTCCCTTTATACCAAACTTTTCCTAGCACAGAGCCTGGAAGGGTAAGAGCATAGCATTTCCATTGAAGTTCCCCCAATATAATTTGCAGTGTAGTATGTTTAATTGGTAAAAATTTCTCTGATGTCATTTTACATGTAACTTAACCAAGCTGATCTTGAACCAGGGGTGCAGGTTGTTGGGAGGATTAAAGGATTGCCAGCCTGAGTAAACACACATTCTTTTCTATACATGAATCATAATAGAAATGTATACTAAAGTGTTATAGGATATTATCGCACCACCAGTTCTTGCCAGGATAGTTGCAGGTTGTAACCGTAACAGACAGATATGATCACAGCCCTGTGGCTGGCAGTATCCAATCCAGGCTTCTCCCACAGTTTTTCAAGAATGGGATTATGGCTTCACATAAACAATATCTTGCTTCTCCAAGTGTAGAATTTTTCCATATTGTGAATTCAGACCTGAGAGCTCCTATTTTGGGATAAACAGTTTGGGTGTCCTATCAGAAAAGTAACACACACACACACACACACACACACATATACACGAAAAGCAGTATTGAAGACTGGGGACGTGTCAGGTTTCTGAAAATAACTGTCCTATTTATCATTATTTTCAATCCCATGTTATTTGAAACGTGACTCACTTTCCAATGGCCATCTTATTTTCAGTGACAAACACCTCAATGTTATGTTAAAGTCTATAGTCATGAGTATCACCACAGAAGGGTCACTTTCACAGCACTTTCTGAAGTCTTCTGCGGTTCACTCCTTCCCCCTTACAACTGGTAATGGGAGGGGAGCAACTTACAATTGGTAATGTGATTTGTCATGAGAAGGAACTGTCACACAGAGCACATTCTCTGCTACATCCAGAAGGTCCAAGGTTCAGTCTTCAGACTCTCCAGTTAAAATAACGTGCAATTTCCTATGTGCCATGAATTTCCTTGAACTTACAATTTTAATCAAATGTTTCCAAGGCAACCAGGACTCTATTATCTACCTCTTGAGTATGCATACTTTTTAGCTTGCGTGAGGTCACATCTCTATGTAGTTTCTGTGTATATGCTTTTATATTAAAGGGGAAAGAGGATGCCCCCCATTTCTGGTTCTATGTGAAATGTTAGACCACCTGGAAAGACTGGTTACATCTGCTACATGTTTACTTTGCTGAGTAAGAGTCTGAGCACTTAAAATATACTTCCCATCAAGACCTGAACATTCAACACCTCCACTATCCTTCCCCCCTCCAAGTCCTGATATTTATGTCTCACATTTGAAAAACAAACTTATCAGCATCCCACTATGACAGACAGTTCTCATTCTCTAGCACTGGAAGTTGGTGTGAAATTGAAACGCAGTTTAACCCAGCTGCTTTTTGAGTGCACAGACAACATACTTCAACTCTACATGCTGTAGACTCTGCTTGTTTTAGGATGACCTGCTTCAAGCCTTGGTGCTGTGAAATGGGGGACATTTGAGATAGTGTTGCAATTATATTTAATACTTAGTTTTGCTCCAAAGGTTATCTTTCTGGCCTGTTGTTTTGATTATGGGGCTGTACAGACCAGCACTTTGTGCCAGCCTGTACACGCAGTGAGGGCTGAGCATCCGCACACTCGAACTCCTCACTGTGCCGCCAAGGTGCCATTTTGGTGCCTGTCCACACAGTGCGTGTCATGATGACGCACTCCAGGTGCAGCCCAAACAGTGCAATGTGGAGGGGCGTCATCATGGTGCGCCGTTGCATCTATGATGACCCTTCCAGGAGGCAAAAAGAAGCTCTTTTCGGGGTTTCTTTTTGCTCCCTCCAGAGGATGTGGCGTGTGGTTGCTGTGGCCTGAATCTGGAGCAAACAGGGACAGCATCCTGTTGCCCGTCTCTACAGCCCCTATGTTACCCCACTTTTGATATCTCTTCATTGGTTTCCTTTTAGGTTTTAGTCCAAGCTTTTCATTTTAACTTTTAAAGCCTTACACAGCCAAGATCTAACCTTGTCTTTCAGCACTCTGTTTTTAAAATCAGCCCACTAAGAACCTGTGTTTTAGGCCTTCCAGGCTTCTCACTTAACCAAGGGTTTCCTCCTCCTTGGTTCAGCTTGGTGCTTTTTCATTTGCTGCTCTGTACGGCTAGAATTGCCTCCCTGAACATCTGCAGACTGCTCCTTCACTCATTGTTCTTATATCTGTGTTAAAACTTTCTTGTTTTCCAAAGCTTTGGGGATTTTAGTTTAATATTGTTTTATAATCTTACATATTTTGGTTCTATGTATTTGCCACTTTCGTTATTATTGTTGATAACTGCCACTGGGTCAAACTCAACTTATGATGATCCTATGGATATATCTCCAAGACCCCCTATCCTCCACTGCTCTGCTTAGATCCTGTAAATTCATATCTGTGACCTCCTTAATTGTGTCCATCTATCTAGCATGTGATTTTTCTACTACCCTTCAACTTTCCTAGCATTATTGTCTTTTTTAGAGAGTCATGCCTTCTCATGATGTGTCCAGAGTATGACAGCTTCAGTTTCATCATCTTGACTTTCAGGGAAAGTTCAGGCCTGATCTGTTCAAGGATCCATTTGTTTGCCTTTTTGGCTGTACTGGGTATCCTCACACTACATCTCAAATGAGTTTATTTTCTTCCTATACGCTTTCTTCAATGTCCAGCTCTCACACCCATACATGGTGATGGGGAATACAATGACTTGGATGAGTGTAACTTTAATACTCAGTTGTATATCTTTACACTTTAGGACAGTGTTGGCAAACCCTTTAGGGAGCGAGTGCCCAAACTAAAAGGCCGTCCGGCATTGGGTGTTACATGGTGTTGCGGGCGGGACCTCCAGGGTGAAACTTCTTCCCCCCCACTCTCCCAAGGTTTCAGCTGCCTCTCCAGAGTTAACAAGAAATATGGCATGCCCCATACACCGTTTTGTGCCCCTCTGCATTTCCTGCCTGAGGTGGCCATTCTCATTTGTGTGTAACTTTTATACAGATAGGGTTTATACACATTTGCTGTCTGAGGAGACCTTAACCTTAAAGTCAGTTCTGTGACTTGTGGAAATTCTAGCAGAACTTGGTCTTATAAATGTTCAACACATGTCTAATTATGGACAAATATAAATTGGGTTGCGCCAGTTATGACCACTTTCCATGGCCACTCTCTATGGAGATAGGCTATTTATTTCACACAAGGACAGTGGATATTTTAAATTATCTGTGATTAGATCCAAATAATATTTACATACTGTTGCACCATCCATACTGGAAAGGATTGCAGTGCATATAAAGTTGTTTCTGCTGTGATGACTTATTTGAGTTCACACCCATGTGTCCCTGCCTTGTGTAGGTCAACATGAGCCATGGTCCTTATTTAACTCCCCTCACAGAATTGTAGGTTCTGCAGTTGTGAGCCAAGCCTCATAAAACCAAATTAAACAAACATTTATCTCATCTGTATTAGGCCTCAATATGTTTTTTCCATTACAATATTTGAAAAATCCTTAGTGATTCAGATCTTTATGCAGTGCAGTCCTCCCAAATGACCAATAATACTTTCAGAATTCATGAGGGACGGCCTGAGAATATTACCAGACAAAATAACTTAATTGTTTCCACATGTACAGACAAATGAAGTCTTGTATAGGAAATAATAATAAAAATATAAATATGATGACAAAACGTTGTTTCAGACCTACATGTGTAGCTCTGAAATAGAATAAAATAGAATGGGAAAATACACAAATGGACAGTAAACACCCCTGTTTTCTGGATGTTTTATGACTGTGATCCTTCTGGATAAATTGCAGTTCTTCATGAAAAAATAAAAAGAAAGGATATATATATATATATATATATAGGCCTTCTCACAGCCCACAAGTTTGTGTGGCATGACTCACATGACACACCAAAATATAATTCTACATGAATTATAAGTACAGTGTGACACTAATGGCTTTTAATCCCAGGTATGTTAGGAAAGCCATGCTTCTCCCATCGATGCCTTTCAAGTACAAATGTCATGAAATTTTCAACAGCTCCTGAAGTCCTGCATAACAATTTCTGAGACAGAAATGGCACAACCTAAATCAAGAAAGGAAAGTGAAAAATGAACAGAACTGCTCTTGAGCACATCTGGAAAATCCCTTGCATTTATTATCAGCCCTGTTTTTACTGGGTTGTTTCTGAAATGTTTACAGTGCACTTCATAAACCAATGAAGAATTATGAGACAATATTTACTATATTATTTTTCTGTCTCATTATATTGTACCACATTTTAGAAAGGACAGATAAGCTATCATGCAATTTTCCAAGAGATTTTTGGGAAAACTATTTGAAGTTAGGGCTGGATCCTCCTTTCAGGTCACCAGGTATAAACCAACAGAACATTACTTTAAAAGTAATTGGTTTGTGTTACTGTTTCAGGATTGAAAAAAGTAGTTAGTTATGATTTTTTTTAAAAAAAGAACTTAAATATACTCATTTTCTAAATGTAGATCCAGGACCATTTTTTTGGATGGCAGTGATAACAGCCGCCACTGCCACTGCCTATGCTGGATACTACAGGATTGGACCTCTTTAATTGTATTTTCTGTTTGCACTGTGGTCAATTAGATGCTTAGGGGAAACCTGCCAGAAGAATATGAATGTGACTGTATTCCTTGCATGTTCTGGAGTGCCAGAAACATGTAAAAGCTGTTTGAATCCTAAAGGCTGGCTGTCTCTAGTGAACAAAAATTCTGGTTCAAGAACATTTTGGTTCACAGACCCCATGATGATTGAATTTTCAAGCTATGATGAACTCATGGTGGTGAGACCAGTCTGTCACTGAGGAAAAAAGAATATAGATGCTAGATTATAAAAGGACCATTGAAAGATGGATCACTTTTTGAGATCATCTAATGAGGACCATGTGAACATAAGACACGTGCATTGTGTGGCCTTGAAGGCTTCCTCCAAATTAAAATTATGAAACTCAGATTTATCTCTTAGCTACTTTGCTAGCTGTGAAATTAAATAGAGTGTACACAAAAACCTTACAATGATTTTAATTTTTTTTAAATTGCATTGTGTTTTTAAAGTGTTTTATGCTATCTTGGGTCCTGGGATATAAAATAAATAAATACAATAAGATGTATTCAGTATTCTTATTTACTTGCTCCAACTGTTATTGTTGTTTCATTGTTACTACTACCTCATATACCTCATTCATATCTATTCACTCTCTTTCTACCAAAAATGTACAGGAATCTGAATCCATGTAAACCAGATGCATGCCCCCATGTGTGATAATGCACATTTTTTTTGCAATCTCTGTGGATACACCAGTAAAAACCATTAAGCCTTTTTCTGTGGAGTTTAAGGAGATTTGCACCTACTCACCCACCGCAAAAAGCCCCAAACCCTTTTACCAGACAAACCCACAAAGATACACTAAGTTTTAAAACATGTTCCAATTTCAGTTCCATCATCAATAATAACCAGCCCCAGGATGAATCCCAGTTGCCAGTACCATACCTTTTAGGAAAGAAGTCAGTCCATGGCTGTAATGATAAATCACTTTTATTTTAATTTGCAATACTTAAGATTGGGCTGCATGAGTCTCAGATCTCTTGGGCATCCTATTTTTCTAAACACAAAGAAGATCTGCTGTTGTAATGGGACTGAACAGCAATAATAACATTTGGGTGAACACTAAGCATTTATTTTATAAAGGGCTTAATAAACCACAACGCAGAGACTCTCTTACTATCAACAAGGTGTGCTAGAATAACTCCTAATGGCAGGGATTAACCTTGTCATGGTCTGTTGCTTTCATTACAGTCCTAACAACGAAGTAGGCTTATCGTTCTGCTCACTGTACAATCTACTTAACACAGTGAATAGATTATTTGGTCTCAGAGTGGTGAAGTGACATTTCAGGATTTTGACTTTTAGAATATTATAAATTTATTCTGCTTAGTGTGAACCTGAGCCTTGAGATGCTGTGGCTAATCAATTCTATTAATTTTATATGAGAGGATACGTGCAAAATAGTTCAGGCTAGACCAGAAAACCACTTACTAAGTAAACTGGGTGAATTGCTTTCAGCCTGCAGTTCTCTTTAGGCCCAATAGAATGCATTCCTTATATGCCACTGGGGAAAGCAATGAGATGAATCTTCTGTTTCATAATTGTGTCAACCATTCTTATGTTTCCCAGGGACCCATTCACACCACAGAATTATGTATAATGCTATTATTTCACTTTACCTGCCTTGGTTTCATCCTATGGATCTAATTGGAAGTTTAAGGAGAATTTAGAATTCTTAGCCAGAGTACTCCAGTGCCTCACTGGTGTAGTGCGTTGATGGCTCTGATGGCTAGAAAAACTTTAAAAAGAATTAATGATCCCTGAATTGAAACCCACCTTACCCACTTATACTCTCTTTTGGCTTGTAAAGAGCTTTTGGAACTGCCAAGGTCCAGCAGAAAATTAATCACAATACAAGACCATCATGTTCAAAACAGCCTTAGAAATTGAGGTCATGGGATGATTTAGGATGCATGTATGATTCATAGGGCCTAATCATATGCACAGTGTTGAATTTCTTTCCCTCCACTATTGTACCTGCTGAGGACATTTCATTCTCCCCACAGTGGATGGAAAGGAAACAGATTAAGAATATGACTGTACAAAGCAGAGAAATGTTTTTTATATAGGGACAGGGTAGGGATAGGCAAATAGAGGATGCAAGGAGGAGAAAACATGATTTTGGAGAGGCCTCAGTTGAGCATCTCCAGAGCAGATTTCGTGGGTCCGTGAACCAGATTAGGCCTGTAGGTCAAGCATTTCTGTGTTTTAGCAGTCAGTGGGTCTTCACAGAGTACATCATTTCCAAGATGAAAAAGAGATCATAACATTGGCCTGTTACAGCCAGCCAAAATAAGCTGCTTCGAGTCACAGTGGAGGTATGGTGTTTCAATGATGCATGCGTCCTAAGAGTCCAGAAGCCACACCAAAGCCACACTCCGTCTGGGATCATGGCTTTGGTGTGACTTCTGGACTCTTAGGACGCATGCATCATTGTGAAACACCCTACCTGACTCGAAGCAGCTTTATTTTGGCTGTCTGTAACAGGCCATTGAGTAGGAATTTCTTAGGATAGTAACACTGACATAAGATAGCAGCAAGATGTTCACATTCTTTTTTTTTTTAAACCTATGATAATATTTTAAAATTACAGGTGATAACATATAGCCTTTATTAATATATTTTTGAAAACATACATTTGTATCTCTTTAATTCTGAACAACCGGTATGTTGAAAGATTCTGCTTATTCTTATTCAGAAGTAAATGGCAAATATATACACCTGTGGAGAAGCAAAACCTGAATATTTAAACAACAAAACCTTCCATAGGGAGACAGTTGTGAATAACAATACTATATTTTTTAAACAGAGAAGCAAGGGCTATTACATAGTTAATGTTCTGACAAAAGACATAGGCTGCTAGGATTCTCAGCAGGTTTATATCAAAGGTGTACAAAATCTACATCTGGGAAGATATATTGGCACTGTCAAGAGTATCCCTGGAGTGAATATTTATAAACTCTCCATAACAGACAAAGAAGCCACCAAGGGAAGATGCTGTGCCTGAAACTAATCTGAAACGATACAACTAAATTTATGCAGTAATAAGCACATTAGTTCTAGGAGCAAGTTTAACAAAGTGAATTGTGTGGGGGCGGGGAACAGACATCTGAAGCAAGTGTCAAGGGTAGTTATTACTAGGTTGGGAAATTATCCCTCTGATATAATACATAACTAATATTTTATTGAGCATTTATGATACAGTTCTACAGTACTATTCTCCAATTTACTCTGGGAGGGAATGGAACTTTGGTTGTAGTCAATAAGGATAATTTTTTCCAGACTTCAGTGTACTGTTTACCTAGCAATTTAAAGAAAAGATTGGCAAGGAAGTGTGTTTTGTGTGGGACTAGGTAGGTAGGAGATAATTTCTGAGATTTGGTGGGAGATATCATTGGGTACACTACTCAATACATCACAGTGACTGGAAGGACTGTGTGCTCCATTCCTTTATCTACTACTTATTTCAGAGGACAAACAAAGGAAGGTATCTGTCTCAGGCAATTCTTTTTACATATCCTCACGTAAGAGCAAATTGTTAGTTGTTTGAAAGTTATTGTTGTTCCTTTTTTGCTATTAGGGAGGGAGCAGAGGCACTTGTGATCCCAACACTGCCTCCCCAACGTCTTTGTCTATCATAGGCGGGGTACAGACTACCCCTTTGGGGCGGCCTGCAGGCGCCGCAATCCCCGCTGGATTAGGGCCTGAGCAGCCACAGTGGCAGCCCCGGAGGCCCTGATCTGTCTCTTTTCCAGGCCTCGGGGAAGCAGCAAAACACCGCTTCCCCCTGACCTGGAAAGGGGTGTCCCTGGGGCTTCATGCCCCAGGACACCCCAGGGAGCTGCTGCCGGGAGAGAAAGGGGCCACTTGGCCCCCTTCTCCCGGCTTCATTCCCGCAGACGTTTGGTGGCTGCGGGAACAAAGCGCTCCCCAGGAAGGAGCTCCATTTTGGAGCTCCTTCTGGTGCTGCAAATAGGGCACCGTATGAATGCAGCTTGGCTGTCACGTCAAAATGGCGGTGCCCATCTGTACAGGGCACCACCATTTTGACGTACGGAATATGTGCTAGGGTTAGGGAGCTTCTGTAAAGGAGGCAACCCTAGCACGTATTTCCTTATGTGCTAAAGGGCCCGTCTGTCGAGGGCCTCAGTTTTCAAATATTATCATTTATCTCTCCTGTTTAGACGGGAATCTCTAGAGATTCAATCGGACATAGATCCCATTGAAATCAATTACTCAGTTGTCCTACTGTCTTAACTTTCATTGATGTTAGTGGGAATTAATATAGTATAAACCCACTCTTCTCTTTCTTGATTACATCTTAGCAAGTAGCAAGTAAATTTCTTTACTGCTTACCAATATACCAAGCAGTTTACAAAGTATAAGCTAATTGCACCCAACAATCAGGGTACTCATTTTAGTGACCTATGGAAGGATGCCAGGCTGAGTCAACCTAGAGTCCCTGGCTGGTATTGAATTCAGAACCTCTTGATTTGTGAGTGAGTGAGTGGCTACAGTACTGGCATTTAACCACTGAGCCACCTGAGCTCCTCTTAGTATTACACCTTAAAAGCACAACATGACATGTGGTTCCAAGCCAGCCAACATTGGTCATGTCTGCACTGATGGGAAAACCTGATTTACCATTGGGGCTTCTGGATCCACATGGAGGAAAAGGTGTCTGCACAACCAACACCCACAGTGGGCCAATATTGGCAGCACTGTCTGCACACTCCCCAGGAGACCCATCTCCCTCTTTTCCCAGTGTTCATGGGAGCAGTGGCCATTCTGTTGAACACTGGTGCGGTTTACTGATGGTATTATTGTGCTAATGTGCACTTGTGCAATCAATTTGCATATCTGCAAGTGGAGTGGTGCCAGAGGAATTGTGCAGACATGAAAGTGAATGTCCTGTGGTGGGGAGTTGGACATACTAGGTGGGAAGAAGTTGCCCACTGATATTCCTTCCATCCCCGCATTGACACATGGGCTGCACACTCAATGGATTTGCTTGAGTTTCCTGATTTGGAGCAAATGGGAACTCTTTTTACTCTGGAGAATCAACCTGGAGTGCAGATTGGGCCCATGTTTTTCCCATTTTGGTCCCATGTGTCATCTACAAAATTAGTGCTAGAATGGGGCTGGAATATTTCTCTTTCTCCATATGGACACCTTCATTGTCTGTCTTAACAAAATGTTGTTGCCCACATTCAGTGGTGTCACTAAGGTTGGTGTCACCCCGGTGCGGTAACCAATGCTGTTACCCCCCACCCATTGACCTCCTCCCATTTCACACCATATAGAATCTTTTGTAATGTTTTTTGCATTAATGTCATTCTTAAATTGTAATTCCCACATGCCACTAATGCTAATAAGTTGTGACATAAACAACTAGCAAAATTAAAATTATATCTTCAAATTACAATGGCATACACACAACCCAAATGTATTTACATATACATAGGGAAGATTTGGTTAAAATGTGATATTTTTAAAGAAAATTTCAAAAGAATATATATTAAAAATCAATTTTTAATTTTTATTTTTTTTAATTGTTAAATTTGAAATTTTAATTTTAAAAAATTCTAGGGCCTCTCCTTTCTCCTCCCGCTGAGCTAACCCCACTGCCACCATCTCTTAAAGCATTTTAAAGGGAGGCAGATGAATGCCACAGCCTGTTTCTGCCAAAAGGTAGGTGTTTGAGGAGCAGTGGTGTCATTCCCCCCTTTGGGTGCCACCTGATGTGGTCCGCACCCCCACCCCCCCAGCACCACTGGAGTGATGCCACTGTCCTTATTTATTATTAAGAGACAATAAATGTTAAAGCAGGGTTGAGGAAAATGCATTCTACACGTTATATGTAGACCCTAATCCCATGTCTTTATGGCCCTCCAAGTCCCCAAAGCTTGTCCTAAGCCTCCCCACCAGAACAAACAAAGTTGCTACAGGGGCAGATCTTGCTTATTTGCCATTGACATTTGGTTAAAAACTGCTATAGGAGTTGTCTAGGGCCTTAATTATGAGAAAGAGGGGGACAAGAGGGAGGAGGTGACAGGGCAGCATTTGTGGTGGCAATAAAGAAGCCACCAGGAAAAAAAAAACCAGAGCCCCCTGCAGCACATGCCATGCCGAAGATTCCCTGGAGCAGCAACAACGGTGGAGAATTCTCATTTACTGGAGATGCAGAGAAACAAAGATTAATAGAGAGGGTCAAAACTCTCTGGGTAGCATCCAGAAACTCCCTCCTCCCATGGCAGCTGCCCTGCCAAGCCCTAGGAGGAGCTGCTTACAAGAATGAAGATGCAGCCGCTTTGGGCCAAGGGGAAGAAAATAAAGGGGTGGTTACTCCATCTGTGAGCATATTGTCTTATTTCCCTCTGAGCTGAGACCAGCTGCTTCTTCATCATCTGGCTTCTCTCTCCCTTTCCTCTCCTCACTAGTAAGCAGCAGCAGGATTGGCCTCTCCTGGGGCTTTGCAGCTGCAAGGGGAACAAAGAGAAGTGGAGAGGTGGAGCAGTACATGCTGGCTGCTCGATGTAGGATTTCAACCTTTCTTTCCTTTGTCAATGGGCCTTCTTAATTCTCTTGGCTCTGAGAATCTGCTTCTTGCCTCGGGGAAAGCTGAAGTAGGCTCACAGTAGTCGCTTGGAGTTGAAAGCAAGGGGCTAAGCTGAGCTTGAAGCACATAGGTAATAGTTCTCTGCAACAGGTGAAAAAACTATGCCTCCTTGACAGAAGGGAGAGAGGGTTCTCACATCTTTGCTGCTGCTGGTGGGGTCTTCGGCATGATTTTTCAGCTATGGAGAGTCTCCATGTTTTAATCACAAGGGACTCTTCAGTGCTGCCATGCTAGATCTTCTTCTTTTTCTTCCTTCATGTCTTTTTCCTTCCTTCTTCCATTGCATATTTAGTTTAAAGCAAAATCCGAAACACCTTTAAAAACAGTGTGTGTGTGTGTGTGCAGTAGGGTGTGTGGCTCCTCAAGGTCCTACATGGCATCAATGCAGATCTCCAACACCTGGCAGTGAATCACCTTTGTGTTAACATAATGCACTGCAGATCACACAAACATCAACAGCAAGGAAAGGGTAACTTAGATAGGAACTAACAATGACAAGAATGTTATTGTCTTGATCTAAAGGAATGTGATTATGGAAATTCCAGGGTCACTGTTGCAAAGGAAAAGCCAATGTGAATATCCTTTCTCAGAGTTTCTTTCTACTAAAGCTTCTCCGTACCAGGGAAAAAAACCCTGATCCAGTTTTGCACTGAGAGCAATGAACGGTCTAATTTGCATTGGAATGGTAATATTTCTATGCTTTTTCTTAAAAATGTCATTCAGAGGATGTTGGGGGTTGGGGAAGAGAAAGAATCCTTATTCCCCAGTTTGGCAGAATCTCTTTTGACGTCTTCGTTCCTCTGCTGTCATGCTCCTGCCTGTGTGAGGATAAATGCGCTGCAACTGGAAAAGTGAGATAAATAGCATAAGGAGAAATCATTATAAAGCGCAGTGCTTGAACGCTGCATTTTCTGAAATGCACTAGTCATAAAGCCTGACCAGGCCTGAAAGTAAAAATCCTTCAAATACGAATATAGGATCCCCACAGACCATTTTCTTATGCCTCTTCCACAACTATGGAGCATTAAAAGATTGTGAGCGCTTTACATTTAATTCCAGGCATGCTGAAAAACCATATGACACATTCCCTGTATAGTTATATATATAATGCTGTAGTGAAGAAGAAAGGACTTTTACTTAGTCAAAATATGTAAAGTCCATAATTATTTCCCACCCTACCCCCCATAAAATGATACATGATTAAATGACAATTGTTTGGAAAGGGGATGCTATCTAGTCCTTGTGATGTGAATCCCTCTGACCCATAAGAAGTAAAAAAAAAAAATTCCTTTATCTGACTAATACAGTACTGAAATCAGCTGGAATACAGTGAATAGGGCCAGTTTTATACTTCTGCTGGGCAAGTTAATGGTATTTTTTATTAACACTTATGATGAAAATGCAAACATGTTTTCAGCTGTGAGGATGTCAAAGGACCTATTCTCAGTTAAAGGATAGACAGTTAGGGATAAGATGCTTTAAAGCTAGAATGCTGTACAGTGTATAATGTGTGGAAAGCCCTGATGATTGCCTAGAAATTTCCATTGACAGTAGATGATGTATTAGGGTTGTATTTTGGTGGGTGTGATTTGTGAAGGGTGTATTGCAGCAACACACTACTTACAGTTTCCAGTGTTTGTAGAGACTTACTTCATACTTTCAGTATCCATTGAACATGCCAATTTTTGACCTTCTCCCACCTCCTAAAACCCTTTAGCCTTAGATCTAGCACTATCCCTATACCCAATAATGTCCAATACAATTGATTAGGAGGATCTTTTGAGTTTCTATTTATGTGGTGTTTGCTTGTTTCTTATCTCATCTTTTTTTCAGGACTCCACTCATGGTAGCTCACAACATGATTAGAAGAAACAAATCCAATTAAGAAATCATAAAACACAATGAAATCAATCATAGTTGAAAACAATTTTAAAGGGAAATAAAAGAAAAGGTTCAGCACTCCCTTTTTGAAAAACACTTGCCAAAATCCTGCCTAAAATGGTCTTAGGCTGCCAAAAAAGGACAACATTGAAAGGGCCAGCCTTACTTCCCTTGGAAGGATGTTGCACAGCCTAGAAGCAGCTATTGAAAGGGACTTCTCTTGTATCCTGATCTCAGAATACCCTGAGCTGCTCCTGAAGTATTCTGGCCCTGAAGCTGCTCCAACAGCTTACCTGAGCACTCTGAGTGACACCGGGTGGCCCACTGTGCTGCCGGTGCCAACAGCACGAGTCACTGAGCTCAAAAATGTGTCAATCACAGGGTTGTGACCTCAGATGAAATGACTCATGCCAGCAGTAGCAGGACCCTGTGTACACAGCTGATCAGCATTGCTCTGGAGTGTTCTAGATTTTCTTGGAAGATCCAAAACAATCGGTGAGTTATTTAACACTGGATTAAGACAGCGATGGCCCAGATTTGTTGTGGAACTTCCCACATGGAGACAGTCCTCAGAATTGAACCTTTGGCCCTGTCTCATGTGGACAGGTCAATGTGAGAGTGGTGGTGGGGGAATGGCCTATGTAGACATGACCCAAAGCTGCTGTGAGGGTGGTGGGACAAAGAGAAAGATCTCGCTTGAAGATCTGAAATTCCAGACAAATTCATATAGAAAGATACAATCCTTCAGCTATGGACATAACTAGATTTTTAATGTGTGCCTGGAGATGGACTAGTAAGGCTGTTGTGTATTCCCTGTAACTGGCTCTAATCAACAGTTTTGACTATTTCAGTTTGGACTTGCTGTAGTTTCCAAACACTTCCAAGGCAGCCCCACACAGCCCACATTACAGTAATCTGAATGGGATATAACTAAGGTGTGGATATTTTCTACTGATGGAAGCCTCTTTTATATATCAAATTTCTGCCTTTGGAATAAGGAAGACAACACATATATTTCTCTACAGGGTTGGACTTTTTGGGAATGTTGTGTCAAGCAGAGGAAGAGGAATTGGCTAAAGTCAACTCCCTCCCCCCATTCCACTGGTGTTAATCTCTGCTGGATCGAAGATCCTTCTGTCAGCAAAGGAATGTTAATAGCTTGTGAATGTACAATAGCTATAAAAATCCACTTATCTTTATTTCTTGTAGAACATGATAGTATTTTTGGGAATAGCAAAATCCATCCATTGAGTTCCAATAGGCTAGATGCAAAAAGGGACCACTGAGAAACAAAACGGAGACATCAGAATTTTCACATGTATACTGAAATATGCCAAGGTACTATACATTAAAAAACAAAAAATTGGAAAACAGTCCACTCAATAATTCTATAAATTCTGATCATGCTTGGTGGACTGCATGAGTTATGGAATGTTGAGTGGTGATGATGATGATGATGATGATGATGATGATTTTTCACATGCTTCTGCTCATGGATTGTGGTGGGGAAGGCATAGACTAGAGCAAGACTTTGCCAACTTAGGTTCTCCAGAGGTTGTTGGCTTGCAGTTCCCATCACCCCTACACAGCAAAAACAATAGTAAGGAATGATGGGAGCTGCAGTTCACCAACATCAGGCAGGCTACAAGTTGGCTGCCCCACATGTCTGAAACTCTTTCCTCCAGTTAACATGTCAATTTCCAAGGAATAATTCATACATATGTGTTTACTTGTCCATCAGATTATCATAAAACAGCAATCCAAATTTTAGAATAAATCCTAACAGATCACAGAGCACAACAACACATTCTAACTTCATAACAGCTGAAAGCATGGTTTTCAGAGAAACAGACATAGACCCTGTGCAGACCGGCCTTAAAGGCTGGCTTGGGAGCGGAGTTGGGGCATAGTGTCCACATGATGCATGCCCCAACACAGCCCCCAGGGCAGCATGATGCCGTACACCGCTCCACACGGCACGCAGCATCATGGTGCTCCTCTGGTGCTGCATCCACACGAAGCAGCACCAAAGGAGCACCATAAACCTGCGGCCTTGTGGCTATCATGCCCAGAAAAGGCCAGGTCGGGCCCACAGCATGTGGTTGTTGCAGCCCCGACCCGGCAAAAATGGAGGTGGCTACAGGCCAGCTCTTAGGGATGGTCTGAACAGCCCCTTAGTGATTCAGGGTGAGGCAAAAGCCACTTAATAGTGACTGATGCTGAACATCCATTAAAAAGGTTGGATAACATACCTATCTATGTATTAATTGGTTTTAATTGGTTTCCAGGCGTGAATCAACCTTTAATCTAAATGCAGTGGACTGGGTCTTGGAATCTAGATTAAACCTGCAGACAGCTGAAGGTTTTAAGATCCATATTTCTATACTTCCCAGTTCATCTAGATTCTGAATGGCAGCCACTTCTTTTACAGCTCATGGCAAAGAGTGACATAGCAAGCATTTAGTGACATTGCAGCTAATTTCAGAATTTAATTAATCACTGATCAGCACAGAAGATGCTATTATCAGTGCAATTGCTTTTCCTATTTCTCTATGTGTGATGTATGTGTATTTGTGTGTGTGCATGTGTAATATTTTAATTTGCCATTGTTGTTCAAGAAAAACCAGTATTTTTAAGCCCAGGTGCCTATTTATTATTTTAGTTTAAGTATTCTTTTCACAAACTACCTGAATCTGTGGTCTTTTTGGATGTGGAAACATGCATGTCTGAGAGTGTTGTATGTCATTAGCTATTATGTACAGGAATACAGTGCCCAACATCCCTTTCAAAAGCTTTAAATTATCTACTCTGTATTGTGACTTTCAAGTTTATCAGTAAGTCAAGGTTTATTGGCATTTAGGCGCCTGTGGTGTTACACTGACATCATTAAAACAAGTCATGCTTATGTGAACAATGCAACATGGTGGTAGATGTAAACAAGACAGACACTGCTGGGCTGTAGGTTTAAGCTCATCGTGGAAGGGATGAACTCAATGCTATCCGACATTTCCAGCTGTGCAAACAGCAGTACTGAATGAACGGCAGTTAACTTTACTAATACACAGGGATTAGAACAGAGACTGTGCTACATATAAATGATGCTACCTCTGCTAAAAGTACTTGGATGTTTCACACTGAAAAGATGGAAAATTCACTGATGATGCAAGTTATTTTCCCAGCTACCATGCAGCTACTCTATACCTTCCAGGAATTATTTCTGTGTATTGATACTATATTACTCTCTCTGGAACACTATTTTAAATTATCACAATTTTCAACAGACTATTAAACATTATAAAGTTATGGGTAGGAGCATCAGTTCTGCAGCACCCATGTTGCTAAGGAAACTTAATCCAACCTAAATACTTAGAAAAGATTGGAAGTCATATGGGCAGCACAACACTGGGGATGCTGCACTGAGTAGGACTTGGATTTGATGGCCCATGAGGATTCTTCCACCTCTATGTTTTAGGTGTTCCTGAAAGCCAAAATAGTATAGTGGTTTGAGTACTGAGCTAGAATTCCAGGAGGCCATAGTTCAAATCACTGCTCAGCCATGGAAATCTATTGGGTGACCTTAGGCAAATCACACTCAGCCTGAGAGAAGGCAAGGGAAAACCTCCTCTGAACACATCTCTCCAAGGAACTTCCATGAAAGGTGCACCTTAGTATTTTCATAAGTTGGAAGTGACATGAAGGCACACGATGACAACAACAACAACATAGATACTGTACATCCAAAATTTTTGTCCCATCTGTGGTTTCAACATCTTTCCAATTCTACAAACGATCTTTGTTCTTGGGATTTACCACATTTCCTTTTCTAGACAGTCAATAGCACTGCCAATGTTTTTGCTAGCTTGGCTTCTGTTCATAGAATCATAGAGTTGGAAGAGACCACAAGGGCCATTCAGTCCAACCCCCTGCCATGCAGGAAATCCCAATCAAAGCATACCCGACAGATGGCCATCCAGCCTCTGCTTAAAGACCTCCAAAGAAGGCGGCTCCACTACACTCCAAGGGAGTTTGTTCCATTGTTGAACAGCCCTTACTGTCAGAAAGTTCCTCCTAATGTTGAATCTCTTTTCCTGCAGCTTGCATCCATTGCTCTGGGTCCTGTTCTCCGGAGCAGCAGAAAACAAGCTTGCTCCCTCCTCAATATGACATCCCTTCAAATATTTAAACAGGGCTATCATATCACCTCTTAATCTTCTTTTTTTCCAGGCTAAATATCCCCAGCTCCCTAAGGCGTTCCTCATAGGACATGGTTTCCAGACCTTTCATCATTTTAGTCGCCCTCCTTTGGACACGCTCCAGATTCTCAATGTCCTTTTTGAATTGTGGTGCCTAGAACTGGACACAATATTCCAGGTGGGGCCTGACCAAAGCAGAATATAGTGACACTATTACATCTCTTGATCTAGACACTATACTTTTATTGATGCAGCCTAAAATTGCATTGGCCTTTTTTAGCTGCTGCATCACACTGTTGACTCATGTTCAATATGTCAAAGTGCAGTATCTTTCTAGCTGATTTTTAGCAGCAGCAGCAGCAGCAGCAGCAGCCACTGCCGCCACCACTTAAAATAAAATACTCAACAATAATTAAAAAGAAGAAAGCAGCAGTTGAAGAGTTAAAAACCAATATTATTAATTGAATAGTCCTGAGAATTTTATTTATTCTCAGTCAATTGGCAGGTATGTACCTATTGCTAGATATGTGTACTTTTACAGAGAAACTAATTTTTAACAGCTGGGAAAAAGGGCATTGAAGAGCAAATGGGAATATTATTTCTACTCTATTCACATTTTTATGCAGCGTTCAAGCACTAAGGCTTGTTGTATCTTAAATCAAGTCAATATGGTTAGAACTTGTATCTCAGTGATTTATCTGGTCCCAAGAAATGGTTCCCATTTCTTAATAGGACTGCATTTCTGTTGATTCTGGGCCAAACTATTTTGCTTTCTGAGTCAAAGAATAAAATGGCATCCCATCTCCCCTGTTTCTTGTAAAAAGACAATTCGACTATCAGTAGAACCTTCTTTCAACATTGTTAATCAGACATCATTCTTTGGCACATCTGGAGGAAGCAGGTTAGCCATAGAAACAACAGGCAGAGTCTCACACTCCACAATTAAAGCATTATGATACTGAAGTCGAAGGCTTTCATGGCCAGAATCCATAGTTTTATGTGGGTTTTCTGGGCCATTGGTTTATGCGGTGCATTTCGTGGTCCCTATGTAGACTTGTCCACAGCTGCTCGGTATGTGGTAAACTCCTGTGGCAGGGTCTCTCCTGTCCTTCACTGAATGCAGCATTTACTGGATTTTCTTGGTTGGTCTGTAGATTATTTGGAGGCTGTTTCCTCATCAGTTTCTCTATTCTGTCCATGATTCCTTTGATGTATGGTAAAAATACCTTCCCTTTGAGTGGTTGTTTGTCTTCACTCCTGTAGTTTTTTCTGGATCTGGCAGCACTTCTGATGTCTGAACTGGAGTAACCATTAGCCTTAGAGCCCAGTTTAGGTGCTTCAATTTATCTTCCAACCTGGACGTAGAATGCTATTTGAAAACACTGACATTCTGGACCATGCCAACAACTACCAGGTCAGAATGCCCATGGAGGCCATTGAAATCCACAAACACTTGGACAAGTTCAACAGGAAAGAAGAAACCCTGAAGGTAAACAAGGTTTGGCTAACAGGCCTCAAAAACAACAAAATCAGGACTCAGCACATGCAAATGAATACCAAGCCAGGGTCAGGGAGTCTCCCTGCAGACAATGGATTGCTAATTAAATAGATGCACATATCCTCCCACATATCCTCCCACCTAGATGCTTGCCATTCAACAACAGACCAACACACAGATTAACATGTAAATCACTTCCAACCAAAGGCCACACAATATATATACCTGACACACTTCCATGCCACCATCCTCTGAAGATGCCAGCCACAGATGCAGGTGAAACTTCAGGAATAAATTCTTCCAGAACATGGCCATGTAGCTCAGGAAACCAACACAAAACATTTTAATACTACTTTAACTGCCATGGCTCTGTCCTATGGTATCCTGAGATTTGCAGTTTCACAAGGTATTTAGACTTCTTTACAGATTGCTAGTACTTCACCAAACTACAGACCCCAGAATTTGGTATGGGAGTGGCAAACCTCTTCTGAATAAATCTTGCTGAGAAAAATTCATGATCGGTTTGTCTTAAGGTTGCCATAAGTTGAAAATGACTTGAAGACACACAGCAACAAGCCTGACACACAGGACTGTGTTATTTTCATATCTGTCTAATACAGTGGTTCCCAACCTGTGGGTCGGGACCCCTTTGGGGGTCGAATGACCCTTTCATGGGGGTCGCCTAAGACCATTGGAAAACACCTATTTAATTACAGTTATGAAATAGCAACGAAAATAATTTCATGGTTTTGGGTCACCACAACATGAGGAATTGTATTAAAGGGTTGTGGCATTAGGAAGGTTGGGAACCACTGATCTAATATAACAAATTTAGAAGTGGACTGTGCACAAAATAGTTACTGTACGCTGTGGTGGATATTACTTCTAGTAAAAGGAAATGTCAGTGTCTTATGTGGTTGGTAAGGGCTATGCAAGTTCCCTCTGTTCTGCAAGAGCAGATCAATCAGCCAACTGTGACTTTTATTGAACCAAATGTGTATAACTAACCTTTATGCTTCAAAAGGTTCATCCTGTGCCAACATCATCTTGTCCTCAATTTTCCCCCGTCTTGCTGCCTTCCTCTCACTCATCACCACTCTTTCTCCTTCCAATCAGAAGGTGGGAGACCATTTCCCTTTGGAACATATGCCTCTTCAAGCAGCAGGGGAATGCTATAAATATGGCTTGTTCTCTCTTTTTTACTCTTAGCAGCTGAATGCTTTTTGTCCACTACAAACAAGGTTTCAGCTCACCTCTGTGACCTTATCCAGACCCAAATATATCTCCTGTAACTAGCCATGGTAATCACATCATCATTTAAAAATAAAATAAAAGTTATTCGCTTCTTCCTCATCATGCAGAAATAGGGGTGAAAAAGAATTTGGTTGCATTTGGCAGTCTTGATTAGGGGGAAAAAAGCTTTTGTATTTCTCAAGACTCATTGCAAGAATTGCACGCCACCTTGGGAATCCACACATCCATGATGTTTCAGAGAAATAAAATGCATACAAAAAGATGCACACATTCTAAAAATACAAATGGATAAAAATGTACACAAATAGGAAATAGATACACAAACAGACTGAGGAAATGCAGGTGCTATTCAGAGAAATACAATGAAATCAAGAATGAAAGTTTAACACTATTGCCTAGAAACCAGAACTGCAAGGAAAGTTCATGAACATTTCCATGATCTATTTTAATTTAGGGAATTCCCCCCCAGACAAATTAAGAGAAAAGATGGCAAAATTTCTTTTGCTGTTTTACACCATGCATTCCCTCACCACCTTTTCTTTTTATCCATTAAGTTTACAGATAGATTAATCTTTCTTATAATGAGAAGATTTCTTTGTGCAAGATCCCTTTTGAGGCTGTGTGTATATACAGGTGCCTTCAACTTGCCTGTCAACTAATGGTAACCCTATGAATTGCATGTTGTTGTTGTGTGCCTTCTGTTTTATGGTGACCCTAAGGCTTTTCTTAGCAATATTTTTAGAGGGTTTTTCTTTTGCCTTCCTCTGAGGTTGGGAGGGTATGACTTGCCCAAGGTCACACAGTGGTTTCCATGTCTGAGAGGGGATTCAAACCCTGGTTTCTATCAAACCACCTCTGAATATTCCTTTCCTGAGTCTTCCTAGGAAAGGAATATTCAGAGGTGGTTTGTCATTGCCTTCCTCTGAAATGTAGCCTGCAGTACCAGGTATTCTTTGGAGGCTTGCATCCAAGTACTAAGCAGAGCTGATCTTGCTTACCTTCCAAAATCAGATCAGATCTGGTTCCTTCAGGTCTAACCCTTTTAAGGTTGAGGAAACATAAATATATGCCAGCATACTTACACTGGGACTCACGCAATGGCAGCCATCCAAGAAACAGGGTGAGGGAGTTCCCCAAATGCTCCCCCTCCAACCAACAGTTTTTTGAATCGGCAGGTGAAGTTACACCATGGCACTATATTTCTGCCATTGTACAATTGGAAGGGGAGGGGAAGAGTTGTATAAGCAGCTGTTGGATATCTCTTTGCAAAATGTCTGAAGAAAGGTGTGCACTTGTGGAAGCTCTAGTTGTGCAAATGTCACCCAAAGGGCGATATGGCTGAAAAAACCTCCTTGCAGAATGGTAAATTAACTGTAGCAAAATAAGACAATAGCCACTGATAGCCACTCTACAATTTTTTATTCTGAAGGCAAACACATTCCCTTATATCTTGTTCACTGGACATCTAGTAATTTTCATGTGGACATGGAGCTGCTGTATAGTCAAAGATGTTACATCTTCACTTTCCCATTGTATGCCCAGATCCACCTCTAACACTTTAATGAATAAAGAAAATAACTGAAAGCTAAATGGTAATATTAATTTCCCACAATTCTTTGATTACAATAGTATTCATATATCATGTGTTAAGTTGAGGGGTGCTAAATTATATTGTATTAGACATTTATAGCACTAAGCCAGCACCCATGTGAATTCAGGTTATGCAATAAGGAAATAAATAAAGATTGCACTCAGAAGAGTTTTAAATAATTTGCTTTTCCTAAACATAAGTATATTTACATGAAGAGAACCATGTCCAGTTCTAATATAAGGACTCATTATAGACATTGGTGGACCTTTCACAGTTGCATGATGCACATTGGGAGCATAGGTTTGTGTATATAGAAAATAAAGATAAAGCTTGTGTATTTTCTGTATACAATATTGTAACTGAATTTTTTGGCATGCACATCTTATGTTTTCAGAAATAATGATTTTGAAGTAGGATCAGCCCACTATATTTTACTGTCTAGTATAAAAGAGAAGACATTCCCTTTCTGTTCCATGTATGGAAGCTGAATTGATAATTAAACCGTACTTTGACAGCAGTGATGGAAAAACATCCTCCACCACAATTGAAGTAGCAGACATTTAAGGGGCTAGGGCAGGAATGTACAGCTTTGCATTGCAATGGATAGGGGGAGGTCTAGGCTCCCCCCCATTTTTATTTTATTTTATTTTCATAGAATCATAGAATCATAAAATAAAATAGAGTTGGAAGAGACCGCAAGGGCCATCCAGTCGAACCCCCTGCCATGCAGGAAATCCAAATCAAAGCATCCCCGACAGATGGCTATCTAGCCTCTGCTTAAAGACCTCCAAGGAAGGAGACTCCACTACACTCCGAGGGAGCTTGTTCCACTCTCGAACAGCCCTTACTGTCAGGAAGTTCCTCCTAATGTTGAGGTGGAATCTCTTTTCCTGTAGCATGCATCCATTGCTCTGAATCCTAGTTTCTGGAGCAGCAAAAAACAAGTTAGCTCCCTCTTCAATATGACATCCCTTCAAATATTTAAACAGGGCTATCATATCACCTCTTAAACTTCTCTTCTCCAGGCTAAACATCCCCAGCTCCCTAAGTTGCTCCTCATAGGGCATGGTTTCCAGACCCTTCACCATTTTAGTCGCCCTCCTTTGGACACGCTCCAGATTCTCAATGTCCTTTTTTAATTGTGGTGCCCAGAACTGGACACAATATTCCAGGTGGGGCCTGACCAGAGCAGAATAGAGTGGCACTATTACTTCCCTTGATTTTATTTATTTTAAAGTTTTAAAAAGTACATTGTCAATATACTACCCTCACATTCCCAATCCCTGTTTATAATGTACAGTGGTACCCCGGGTTACGAATTTAATTTGTTCCGCCGCCGCGTTCGTAACCCGAAAAGCTTTCGCAAGCCGAAAACCCATAGGCGCTAATGGGGAAAAGCCGCGATTTGGTGCGAAAAAGCGCCGAAAAGCACCAAAATTTCTTTCGTAACCCGAAATAACCTTCATAACCCGGAACAGTTTTTTTTCAATTGATTTTTTTCGTAACCCGGAAATTTCGTAAGGCGGCGCATTCGTATCCCGGGGTACCACTGTAGTTCAATGATCAGTCACACAGTATACAGTAAAGTCAATCAGAGTTCATAGTCTATTAATCAGAGCTTCAAGTGAGATGATGACGGATGTTGTGTAGAATGGTAATCCGTATTATACTTGATAAATGGAGACCAGATTTCCATAAAAATGTTCTTTGATATTTTCCCTCTGTTCAGGTAGACATGGGAGGTCAGTTTTTCTGCTAAAGCAGTCCGCCATAGTCTAACTACCTCATAGACCCTCCACTGACTTCCATGCCCCGTGATATCTCCTAGCATTATAGATATTAACTACTTATGTGGTATTGTAATTATGTGAATTTTTTAAGGAAGTAGGGGATAGTGGGGTTTATTTTATTGTGTTATATGGTTTTATATTGATGTAAGTCGCCTTGATCTTTATTGAAGAGGCAGGATAGAAATAAATTATTATACTTATTATTAATCTATATTGTGAGTTGGGGAGAATGGGCAAGAGTTTAGAAGGAACCTCCAAAGGGATAACTGTACTCTCTCCTAGCATCTTCCACTTGGAGCAAATATTTCATGCCGTCTAATGAGGTGCTTTGTACTTTGGCCATATCATGAGAAGACAAGATTCACTAGAAAAGACAATCATACTTGGCAATGTGGAACTCTTTCATTAATAAGAGTTATCATAAGTCGAAGTCAACTTTACTACAGTTAACAACAACAAAATAAGATGGATGGATGGATGGATGGATGGATGAATGAAAAGTGTTCATGTGCAATAACTCTTTAAGTGGGAGTGTCACTAAACCTTCAACATTTATTTGATTTCTATCCTGCCTTTCTCCTAAGAATGGGACTCAGGGTGGCTTACAATTAAATTAAATAAAACCAATCCCATGAAAGCACAGATATGCAAATAAACATATGCACAAAAGATTGGAGAGACAATATTGTATCCACCTAGTCAAAAGTTATAAGTAGCAAGTCAGGCCAAGTGCCAAAGGCTAGGGTTGGTTTGGAGTCAGGAATTATAACAGAACACAGAGAAAACACAGAGCGTTACTTTGTTTTGCACTCCCCATCTTGTAATGTACTGGGATAAACAGTGTTTTAGTTTTTAGTACTGTTTGGAATTGATATTTGTTACGATTTCCCATGTTCATTCATTTCATTCATGTTTGCTATTGTTATTATGCCTGGCCTTTTATTGTGTAAGCTGCCTTGGGAGGGTTTCTGCTCTTAAATGATAAATAGTAAATAAATGATATTTTAATACACTTTAGAGGCCCTGTCTTCTTGCATTGGACATCCCCCCCTTTTTTTCTCCTGAATGTTTGAAGCTACCCTTAGATTTTTATTGTATCAAAGAAGAGGTATGTAATAAAGAAGGCTGAAGGCGTATTGCTCTCTCCACTATTATTCTTCTATGGGTAAATTACTTCAATATGTAGTGCTGTCAATCTGAGACTTTTCATGAGTAGTCCAAGCATTTTTTAAAATAAATGCTTTGAAGTAAATGGCATTGCCCACTTATTTCCATTTTGGCTCCAAATATAATTCCCTGCTGAATGGTTGTTGAATTACCACATCCTCCTGGATTAAATCACAGTGTGCTAATCATATTGAAGATCTGTATACCTTGATACAGAAGAATATGATTTTCTCAGTCAAAATTCCCTCAGGATATGATTCCCTGAGTTTAAATTCTCCAAATAGGGAATTTTTATCACAACTTAAACACATCTATTAGCCTGGCAAAGATCCAACCTAGAGGCCAAGGAAAGACATTTTCCCTCCTGAGGGAAGAGTAAACAGTTCAGTTGCCAGAAGAGGAAATTTGTTTCAAGACAGATTTATACAGAATAACAGCATGAACTATGTTCTTCTAAGCCCCAGCACCGCCCCAATGATTTCAATTATGTTTTTGCCAATGGCTAGAAAATTCAAGCCATAATAGTTATGCAGGAGCAAGAATATTCTTTCAGCTCTAAAATGAACATGATTAAAGCAAGCATAATTGAAACAAAATAAGTATGAAATGCCACTTAATTACACAGATTATTGAAGTTTGTCAAAATAGACTTCTGGTGAAAGAATGATCAACATCAGCTCTTTCTATTCTACACTCCTTTTATTTGAGGCATCCTTCCTATAGTAAAACACACCCTATTTTTTATGTTTGTGTTACAATACACACACACACACACACACACACACAAAATAGAAAGAAACTGTGATATTATTCTATAGATATTGTATTTTGTTGTGAAGGACACTTCAGGAGAAGGACTCCCATCAACATTCCCTTCACGTTGCTTAACTGTGCAAACCTGAGCTCTATTGAACACAGTGAGATACTTCTAAATATCCTTCTACACCTAGGAACTAATTCGTTAGAATCAATTAAGTATAATTTAAGTTGGAAATTTTCTAACAAAAAGGGCAACTTAATTACGTTTATTTTTAAACTTGATTAATTGATTTAAGATTGAATTTCAGCATTGTAATCCCAGAGTTAAGTTACAAAGTAAGCGATTAATTAATTAAATGAGAGACAGTGCTGAAGAGTGAACAATTTTTTAATGATAGTTTATTTAATTCCAAGATTGAAAGGGTTTAAACCAACAAGTAATCAGGGCAGCTTGGAAGGGTGGTCTGCCTGTGTTGTACACCAAACACCTCAAAGATCCTTTCTAGGAAGCTCATAGCCATCCAACTTTTGTGGGAATAGACATAGAAATCAGTAGTAACATAATGCATTAGTATTAGTCATGGATGGCACTTGCAGGCCCAGATGATAAGTTTTGCTTGGCCAGAACGAAATAAACTGCATTTGTTGGAAAGGCTGCAGTGTTATTGTTTACAGCAGAAATGTCTTGGATTAGCATAGGTCCCCATCCATTTTATCTGAAAACCCACCTGTCTGCTGATGAAGATCTATTATCAGCCTGCCTGTTTGTTAGACCTAGAAGTTTATTGCGTGCACTTTTCAGCCTGATCCTGGCATGAGACAGGACTGGGGCGGAACAGGGAAAAACTGGTTTTATTGCACACAAAATTACTGCTGCACTGCTGCCCGACCATCACCCGACCCGTCCCTCAGCTGTGCTCTGCTGGCCAATTTTGATGGTACAGAAAGCTACCTTGGTAGCAAAATCACCGGGAGAAGCGTGACTGAGGGACAGGTGATGGTCAGGTGGCAGTGCAGCAGCAATTTTGGGTGTGATAAAACTCGTTTTCCCCTGATCCAGCCCGATCCCATCCTGTGCCCAGATCAGGCTGGAAAATGCATGCAATAAACTCCCTAGAATAACAGGTGTTGGATTCTGCACCTCTGTGGTTTCTTTAATATTAGAGAGAAAGTCAGATCAAAGCAC
>NC_056527.1:29891778-29962416 GCF_019175285.1 Sceloporus undulatus | reverse complement strand
TTCCTTGTCTCCCACAAGCAGATTTGGTTCCATTCTGAAACCACCAAGGTTATGTCACATCAAGATTATAATTGCAAAATAAATTCAAATACAGTGGACTCTTGTTACACGCTGGGGTTTGGTTCCAAGATCCCCCGTGTATAACAAAATCAGTGTATGCTCAAGTCCCATTAAATATAATGACATAGCAAAATGGTGTCCCTTATAAAAAATGGAAAATCAAGGTTTGATATTTGAAATTTATACTCTTTTTGAATATTTTCAAACCGTGTATGCTTGAATCCTTGTATAAAAAATCAGTGTATAAGAAGGGCCGACTGTAAAATTATATAGTTATGTAGTTACTATTTAAAATGCATACTCTCCCTATCTCTTTCTCTTTCTCAATGACTTTAAAACAAATGAACAGCACTTCTTACAAGTTTGATTTGTATCTGGACAGTCACTGAAAATATATATTTATTTGAGTGAAAAACAAACAGAACATAACAGTTCAATTAATAGGCAAAATGTTTCAGCATGCTCCCTCCCCAGTTGCTCACACACACACATATATACATACATATATATAAACAGACATACATAATTTGTAATAGTGATTGTAAGTTAT
The DNA here is from genome assembly GCF_019175285.1 of Sceloporus undulatus. NCBI lineage: Eukaryota > Metazoa > Chordata > Lepidosauria > Squamata > Phrynosomatidae > Sceloporus > Sceloporus undulatus. The sequence goes on along the minus strand of NC_056527.1, from coordinate 29,961,806 downwards.
AACTACATAGTAATCATTATTTAGTTATATCATTATATTCATAATTTATATATTATATGTTATTTCTAAACTATAAATTATATAGTCCCCTTGGGACTCCATCAACAAATTATCTGAACATAAGGAGGGAGGAACAAGCTCAAAAGCAGGAGAGCTAAATACATCAATCAGAAATAGACAAAAAGGGCTTTATCATGAGCCTAATCAGTTACTTCACCAAGGACTCTTTAAATTCTGAAAATGATAGAATCCCCAACAATATCCTATAAGGAGGGTGAAACATTTTGTTCCGTTTGACAATGGCTGCTTTCTTTCTTGGATATTGGGAGTCACATGCAGGGTATAGTAAGCAATGTCAGATCCAGAACCAAACATGAATATGATTGTTGGTTTTTTGTGGGTTTTTTGGATGCTGGCCATGAAAGCCTTCGACTTCACAATGAATATGATCTTCAGCATTGCAGGATTATATAAGTTTCTTCCTCTCTCTGGGCAAGATCCTTTACTGGTAAATAGCTCTTCATGTGCATTTCTGCAGCTTTCCCACTGCCCAGTAGTTGTCAACCCCAGCATGGGTCCCCTATTGTTGTTGTGTACATGAGGGAAGGGGAGAGAGCAGGGAAGTGGTTCAGACCATAGAAAAGCTGCTGGGTTGTGAGGAACTGGCATGCTCTGCCTCCAAGATCCTGACATGTCCTCTGAGTCTGAAGACTCTGATGGAGAGTCTGACAGCTCAGGGGACGTACCAGGGCTGAAGAAGCTCCAGCAGCCCCAGAAAAAGAGCCTGCAGCCAGAACAGGGGCTGAGTTCCCAGCAGCCACAAAAACAAAGTCCACTATAGCAACAACCATCAGATGATGAGCCAGACTTAACAGTGCCTACCTCACAGAGAAACACAATGAGAGACAAAGATACCAACACTCAGCGTTTAAGTAAGAAGCACACTGGTAATAGGGAGCACCTGCAAGACCCGAATGGGTTATAAATATCCCAGCACCTCCTTCTGTCCAGTATGGTTCACAACCATCCTTCTTCCTTGGGAGAAAGGCATGATAGTGACTTGTTCCTTGAACTCTGCCTGGATTTTGACTATTGTTTTGGATTACCTTTTGGACTGCTTTCCTGGACCGACTACTGACTCGTGAACAACCAGCACTGGATTAGATGGCCACTGCTTTTCTGCGAATGCCTTGGTGAGTCGTTCTCTCTCTCTATCTCTCTCTTCCTCCCTCTCCCCCTCTCCCCCCTCTGTTTAAGATGCTGAAGCTTCAGGCTAGTAGTTTGGCTGGCTTTCCAAGGGCAAAACAGGACAGGAATGAGGGTGTGTTTTCAAATAGGGCAACCCTATCTTCTCCTTCCTCTGGAAACACAGAGCAGCCAAATCTTCATGGCCTGCATTTCCTCCCTCTTCTTCCCATCTCCACCAGTATGTGGAGGCTTAAAAGCCTGACTTATCCCTGTCACATTGATGTCTCTTCCAGGATAAAGTTGGGTATTATCTCATGCAAAATGCTGCCGAATCCTGCCTAAATTCCAGCTAGAAGCCACACTCAGCTGGACGATTTGCAAAGTCGGGAGCTTCTTGATTTCGAAAAGAGGCTGGCTGAGTGCAGCTTCTATCTGGAAGTTAGCTGGGATTCAGCTGGGCAGTGGCATCAGTGGCATTTTGTGTGTGATAATATCCAACTTTATCCCAAAAGAGATTTCAACATGGCGGGAGTTCAATTTTTAAGTCATGTGACAGGGATCTCTTCTGGGGCTTGACAGCTATCAGGTGGTGGGATGGACATCAAGGGTACTCAGCCTAAAATAGGATTTATGCTGCACTTATACTCTAACAGGATATGAGCCCCTGTGTGCCACTCTATTTCCACAGCCCATGTGAAATTAGACAGTTGTACATCTCCTCTCAAATAGGAGGAAATGTCAGCAGGATGGTGAATCCACAACAGGTTTAAATCCAGACTGTAAGGCAGCACTCCAAGGCTCTAAATCATGTTTCTAAATAGGTTCATCAGCTTGCATATCTCCTTTAAAGCTAGACAAACCCTGGAATAGCTTCACTGACTGCATCCATACTGCAGAAATAATTCAGTTAAACACCACTCTAACTGCTATGGTTCAGTGATATGAAATTCTGGAAGTGGTAGTTTTGTGAGGCATTTAGTCTTCCCTGACAGAGTTCTGATGCCACAACAAACTACCAGTCCCAGGATTCCATAGCCTTGAGCCATGGCAGTTAGAGTAGTGTTATACTACAGCATGTTATTGGACACACGTGTTTAATCATATTACAACTATTTGGATGTTTTAAAACATGGCATCACAACTTGTGGCACATAAGAAAGGAGAGAGGAGCAGTAGCAACTGATTGCTCCCATGTTAATGACACGGTAGCTGCATCCACACTGCAGAAATAATCCAGTTTGTTTAACAATATCCACGTGAATAGAAGGGGTAATTAGGTAATCTTTAAGCATATTCCGAAATAGTCACTGGGGTTTGGAAGATGCAATCCAAAAAAATTCTCCAGCCTCTGCCATTTTGTTGCAAAGGAGGGAGTAGCTTACACATGACTAGCAAAGTCATAGGCCATGTGATAGCAAATAATGGCCTGAAACAGACAGGCAAAATGATTCAGCTTCAGGCTGCATTGAGTCTATGCCGTTTACACAATGCATGCCCTGAATGTGCCCCAAAGCTGTACTGATGCCTTGTCAAGCAAGAAGAACTGGGAAAAGGAGCAGATATAATACACTCTTTCTGTATGGCCAAGATCAGCACTGGGCTAATGCAGTCACTGCAGCCCAGCATAATCATGGCTGGTGCAGTCCTGGTGCAGTCCTTTTGCCCCACCTGCTTTGGGCCAATGCTTATTTTATATATTGCTTTTCAACAAAATAGTGTCCTAAATTGATGGCATACTAAGCATGGATTAAAACATGTTACAGTTATATTGTTTGCAATCTCAGCTGGGGCAACCTTGGACATATAGATCATCCAGCCTCCAATAAAGAGACAGATGTCATGCTGAACTGCTCATGTTCTGGTGCCTTGAAGATGAACCCTGTCCTGGAATCCTTCATCCCTATCTTGAGGTCCAAATTTGGGTACAGATTAGATAATGTCCAGGGCTCAAGAGCAGAGTTTCTCCTGCTGTCACATGCTGGCTTGATGGATGAATTGATTAATAGATTTATGTAGTGTCTCAGAAACTTTAGGCAAGAAATTGAGCTTTCTCTGCCCTTAAAGATCTTGACAGCTCCTCTTCCTTGCTTCTCAAGGTTTGAAATTTCATCCCAGATGTGTTCATTATCAAAGATGGTAAAGTTCAAATACAAATTATACTTGAATAATGTTCCAAATCTGCTGGAAGACTTGTTAGAAAGAAAGATGTTAGAAATAAAAATGAGATCCTCCTTCTAAGCACAGTGGGTCCGTAGGCTCTCTGGTTGCTAAATCATGGGAAAGAAGAAGGAATGAGTGACTCTTTTGGAAGATAAACCTGTTTTAAGAAGGATTAAAATATATAAACTGATCTACTCAGTTGGGCATATCTCCTAGCTCTGCGTGTGCTCACTCTATGCCTGTTAACTATTTTTAACTAGGAAGAATGTATGCTCTGCGTGCAGACAGTTGTACTTTAATAGGGATTTTGCGTGTTTAATAAGTTGCCTTTCCTAAGCTTCTACCCTCTTTCTAATACAGTTATTCCCCTCTTTCTTATTGCTAACTCCACTGTCTCTTAGTAAAGCAGCCAACTTTTCCTGGCAGGGCTTTTCTACTGTGGTTAACAGGTATATAACAATCAAAGTCAGCTTATGCTAGTTTTCCCAGCACATACCTGCAGTCATGTGGGAAACTTTAAATATTAAATGTCTGCCTCCCATTATGAAACATTATTTGGAAAGGAGGTTTCTTAAAAGATTCCTGGTAGTTGTCCTGTGTTGGTTGGTGTATGATAGTGGGGCAGAGAATCTGCTCCAAGTTTTGGTCTGAACTTTAAAGGGGACATTGTTCTGAACCTTGGATAATTCCTGTAAAGATGAGAGTACCATCTAGAACAGAGGCAAGACTTGCCATAGAGGCCACCAGCTGACATTTTGGCTACTTTTTAATGGCATATTGTGGAAGGGTTTTTGTTTAAAAAAAAGATATTTTCAAGTGCTGGAAAGCACTAGATGTGTGTATTTATTTTCTCTTTCTTGATCAATTTTCTGTTCACCTGTTTCTAGATCCATGTAGCTGGAACATAGCACCTCAGCACAAAATGTAAAATATAGCCCATCACCATACAAACCTGGCTGACTTATGATCCTCTAGGAAGGGCTTTCTCTCCATCCCACCACCCTCACAGGCTTGTCTGGGAGCCCTGGTGGTGCGGTGGGTAAATGCTGGTACTGCGGCCACAAGGTTGTGAGTTTGATCCCAGAGGGCTCCAAGGCTGACTCAGCCTTCTATCCTTCATAGGTTGGTAAAATGAGTACCCAACTTATTGGAGGCAATTGGATTACATATTGTAAACTGCTTAGAGAGTGCTAGTTCACTAATAAGCGGTATAGAAATGTACTTGCTATTGCTGTCTGGTGGAGGACATAAGACAGATCCTTTTCAGTGCCTGCTCCATGGCTATAAAATACCCTCTCAAGGAAGGCATGACTGGCCCTCTCCCTGCTCTATTTTCCCCAGCAGGCAAAGACCGTATTCAAAGAGGCCTTTAGCCTTTAATTAGTTGAGGGTAAAAGGATGCACAACAGCTATACTTTTAATAAATGAAATACATATTTACTGTGTTTTTGTTTTAATTATTTTTTTAAATTAATATTTTAATAGTACATAGTACACTTTTTAATATAAAGCATTAAACAATTTCTACTATTTTGTTTTAAGTTATATTGTAAGCCACTTTGGGGCCCATATTGGAAGAAAGGTAGGATCGATCTCTTTCAGTGGCGGGGTACATACCTCCCCTTTGCGGCGCTCTGCCGCCACCGCCAGTAGGTCCGCGGGGGAGTCGGAGCCTTCACACGGCCCGACTCCCGCGCGGACCGAAAAAGAAGCTCCAAAATGGAGCTTCTTTTTCCGTCGCGTTTGCGACGTAGCGAGGCGCCAGGGGTGCACTCGCTACGTCACAAGTGATGCGACGCGTACGGACGCTCAGCGTCCGATACGCCGGCCATGTAGAAGGGCCGGTGCCATCTTGTACGGACGGAGTCCGTACTAGGCCCAGGGGCGTCTAAAAGAGATGCCCCTTTTTTAAAATGGGACGTCCTCTGGACGTCCCAAATGCCGGTGCAGAAAGCACCTCTTCCTCTCTGTTGAAACATTGGCCTGTTACAGACTGCCAAAATAAAGCTGCTTCAGGTCTCTTTGGAGGTATGCTGTTTAAATGATGCATGCACCCTAAGAATCCGGAAGCTGCACCAAAGCTGCACTCCAGTGCTTAGGAATGGAGTGTGGCTTTGGTGCGACCTCCGGACTCTTAGGATCCATGCGTCATTTAATAGCATAGCTCCAAAGAGACCCAAAGCAGCTTTATTTTGGCAGTCTGTAACAGGCCATTATTTTGAAAACCAAATTAATTTGAAGGCACATATTCACCAGCAGAAAGAAATTACTGAACACTATCTCTTAATTTGCAAGCTTGCAGCATGCTATAGGCAAAATCACAATGATATCTTATCTGGGTATTGCTGCAAATATAGATATTTATGGGCCTGAACAGACAGGCCAGATAAAGCAGCTTTGGGCCACATTAGAGGTGTGCTTTTTAAATGATGCATGCGTCTTAAGAGGCTGGAAGCTATGCCAAAGTCATGCTCCAGTCCTAAGGAAAGGAGCACAGCTTTGGCATGGCTTCTGGCCTCTTGGGTTGTGTGCATCATTTAAACAGCACACCTCCAAAGTGGCCCAACGCTGCTTTGTTTGGCCTGTCTGTTTGGGCCCTATGTCTCATATAGTTGCCAACTTGTCAGCTGTCATTTTTGTTCACCATGTGATAAGACATGGACCCATAAAATCCCTATCATCCTCTCTTTTCTTTTTCCTCTACTTGGTGGTTTGGTTTTGTAAAATTTTATAGCTTTGAAAAGAACAGCAGCAAAATGGGTTGGATACAGATTTAAGCAAATGAAGGCAAACTGGTGGAAGTGGACTCCATACAATCCCTCCCGACAGCTGCCCATACACCCCCTTAAAATTATGCAGGATACCCTGGCAAATGGAGTCAGCTGTGGAGTGAGGAATTGGGATGCAAAACTGTTGGAAATCAGGTGGAGGTGCATTCTGAAACATAGAGCCCACCCATCCAAAAGAATATTGATCCTGGATCCACTTAGCCACTGTGCAATACATAGAGGATGTCAGCAGTACTGGCACTAGAAGAGTTGTGTGTTACACCAGCTGACACTTGAACAAAGTATATTTTCAAGTTGTGAGCCCTAAAATAATTGGAACAATTTCCACAAGTGTGTGAGTCTGCACAACTATAATGGATAGTGTGTAAGACCAATGGCAACCAACTGGGAACTGTGAAACTGAACAGGGGTGTGTCTTAATGCATGTAAGACTATAACTGTATAAGCATCTTTCTAGTACTATGAACAGAGATGTTGCCAGGATTTTAGGAAGGTGTGGTCCAGACTAAGTGCCACCATTATATTGGGGGCTTGGGTGCGGCAGCGCAGCAGCACCACCATTCATTTTTCTAACGGAAGGGGGGGGTCTGGACCCCAAGAAACCCCCCCCCCTTGGCTACGTCCCTGCTATGAAAATGGAAAGCCTCCCACAGATGTGCCGAACCAAATAAGTTTAAGGTAATGTCATTCTAAACTAACAAGCATATGTTTTCATTCTTTTTATTGGTCAACACACTTGCTAGTTTTAATTAGATTATAGTGGAAATGAAATAAAGTTCCTCTACTATTTGGAATCTGATCCCTATATGAGTCATATGACCAGGATGTAGTAACATTGAATCTAAACTATTATCTCTGGGAAAATCTTGAAATTATCCTGAGGGTTTCTGAGGACTGTGGTCCAACATGGTTAGATTGGAACAGGAAGGTTTTTCCATTGGAATAATGGATAGATTGTGAGAAAAGTTCATGGCTAGTTTCTGCTTTTTTTGATTATACAGTCATCAAATTATAAAGAAAATGTGTGGCGTCAGCACCATAGCTCAAAAGGGTTGATTTACTTTGTATCAGCTTTCTTCACTGTTCAGCTTTCACATCTGTACATGGTGATGGGAAATACAATGGATTGAACAACTCTAACTTTAGCGTTCAGTTGTATATCTTTACTCTTTAGGATCTTGTCTAGTTCTCTCATCACTGCCCTTCCCATTCCTAGTCGTCATCGTATTTCTTGATTTCTGTCTCCTTTCTGATCAATGTTTGATCCAAGGCATGAGAAAGCTCTGCTGTCTTTATTTTCTAAGCAAAATCAGGGAGCAACATAATGTGCCAAATTGGACATTTAAAAAAAAAGCTAACGTACTGTGCACAGTGATGAGTGAATCCCAGAACAAGAGCATTCTTTCCCTCCATTCCCACAAAACATGCTCACTCTGTCTCTGACATTGCCACCTGTTCTCGTGGGGACCTCACATTTGACTGAATCCCTTGTATAATTCAATTGGAGTAAAATCCACATTGGAACTGTGTACTCAATTTCCAGATATTATCTTGCTGATTAATATGCACTTTGGGAAATGATAGCACCACAGTCAAGAAATCTGCCTCTGGTGTAAACAAGAAAACTCCTGTTTGCCTTGATCTCTTATCTGGCCACTGTCTGGATGCAAGGCACTTTTACTCATACAACGGTTACTGTCCTCTGTGCTCAACTCTTTAATGATGAATTTAATTTGTAATTCCACACAACCCAAAATGAAAATCATTTCAATTGAAAAACCATCTGATTTAATATTTAATAGTTTCCTTCTCACTGGAGGGAGAGGATGGGAGTCAACTACATTTATAGTATCCCCTCGAGAAGCCAGAATAATTTAAAATAATGAATTAAGCAAACTCCCTAGGAATCTTATCCTTCAATAAGGAAGATTAATTTAGGTATTAACATGTAACAGTATCTACAATCTTTGCTTGTGGTGTAGATTAGAGCGTGTTGTGCCCAACACGATTAGTCCAGATCAAGAAGATTTCATTACTCCTGGAATTATTTAATAATCTCCATGCTTTCATTAGGAAAATAAATGAGTTCTATTTATTTACAATTTTTTTACTTCTGTCCAAGACACATGGGATATGATCCATTCAATTTATACTTTGTTAAACCTGCTGATCACAATAGGAGTCATCTGGCAACATAAATTAGTCCCCTACTGAAATAATGGGACTTAATATTGTTTTTTTAAGGGGGAGGATTGTGGGATGATGAATCCTCTCCAAGTTTTATTCTAAATTTTGATTCTGAACTAGGTCCTGAACTAGGTCCCCCAAATAGCTTCAATATCTTGAACAGCTCCTTCAAAATTCAGGCTAACACCTAGACCAGATTCACAGTACCTTTCAAATTGAAGCCACCAACCACTTCTGGTTTATATTCACTTAATTTAGCTTAATTTAGCCTGGATTTTACCCACTGCTGCATTTAGGAGACAACTGTATACTGCCTAAAACACACACCCCCAAAAGCAGACTTGAGTTGCATCTACACCACATTGTTGTATCAGTTTGATACCATTTTAACTTCCGTGACTCCACCCCAAAGACTCCTGGGCTTTATCATTCATTTAGGAACTGCTCTGCTAGGCAGCTCTAGTGCACACAGCTGAACAACGGTCCCAAAAGTACCCTGAAAAGAGACAGATTGACAATTAAGTCAGTTTAATTCTGTAGTGTAGAAGGGTCCTTGCTTTACACAAGCACTTGAGCAACTATGTAATGGGAATAATGCCATAAATCACATTTATTCTAGGAGGCCATTATGATTGACATGTGCGGTAAGAACTTTATCAAATATTATAAGCCTTGCAGTGAAGCCATCTCAAGTTTGCACTTTTTGGATACCCCCATAGCCCATGTACATGTAAATTACAAGGAAATATAACGTGTTCCTCTGAAATTATGGGTTCTTACGTCATAGTAAATTAATTAAGGTCAAGCTGATGGGTTGCAATCTCTTTAAATGACTACATTTCTCTACTGAGTAAAGGAATTGAAGAATGACCATGAGAGTCACTGAAGCTAGTGGGACTGAGCTGGTTTTAGTTTTAATGGACTATAGCGTAAAGGGGGAAATTCTCAAACTTCAAACACCCTTTGATATTATAGAGAGGATAGGTAAGAACTGAGATCCTCCATTCACTGATTCCAATAGGGCTACTTGAAGAATAAAATGTTATTCATTTGGCCTAGATAAAATAATTCAGGGGAAAAAAATCCAAAAAGAGATTTCCATAATGGATGAAAAGTGAAATGCTTAGATAGGCACATGTACACTCAAAGAAGGATGAAGGAATGTTGGGTAGCATATATTATTATAAAAATTTCACTCATAAGGTAACTTTTAACTTAAGAGTTCTTTGTTAACTGTTTCCCACAGTGTATCAGTCTGCGTTCCTGCTGTGCTGATCTGCAACTGTCTTCTTTCTCTTTATAAATCTCTTTTCCTGTCTGCTTCCAAAATGTTATCTTAACTAGGATTAATAAAGATATACTGGAGAGAGTCTTATCTTTTATAAGAATTATGTTTATAATAAAAAAAGCTTTAATCTTAGGAAAGAGATGAAGGCAAAAGGAGGCTAGAAAAGAAAAAAATTAAGTAACTAAAAATGTTAAAAAGAGTCTCTTTAATCAAAAAATTACTTCCCAGAATGCCATTAGTTTTGATGAGAATTCAAATATGACCTACAACAATGTAACTAAGGCATATGTTTGCTGGTAAATTGAGGGTAAGATGCATTTATTTTGATTTTTAAAAATAATAATAATTGGATTGGCTTCAGATGGAGTCATACTTAGTAGACCCATTGAACTTGAATTCATCATAGCTAACTCACTCATAAGATAACTTATATAAGTCCCATACAACTGTAAACTTTATTTGATTTCAGTGGCTCCACTCAATATATCTATATTCTTTTCTTTTTTCATTCCAGTATATGCAAATAGTCCTGAGTGTCATATACAAACATGTAAAACATTATTATGTCTGAGCTAAGGGAAGTTGAATATAATTTGCAGCACTTTCCATGAATATGATAGCTACAAAAATAATGAAGTGATCCCAGGAATTATTGTGACAGACTACACCAAGATGGTCAGTGGTCCTCTTCACACATTACAGTAGCCTGTATATTTACCTTCAACCAGAACTGTTTGACTATTCCTCCGCTTCCTCGATTTAAACATGTTGTCATTAACCAGAACATACTGAGAAAATCTCAGATGTGATTATACTGGGAACACAAACTCATGAAATCTAATATAAGTATAAAATCATCTCCAATATTTTAAATAAAATTTTAGATGTAAGCCATTCAATTTCCCATTACAAAGTCTGGGCTCAGGACTTTATTGTACAAGCCCCATTCTTGGAGCAATCGCATTAGGGGAGGGGGAATGGAAACATACTCTGCTCAGAGCCCCAATGTCGCATATATTCAGAATCACGCTACTGGGGTGCTGCCATTGCGCTGTCTTTGTGAGTCCCCTTTAACACTAACTCCCTGCCTCATACCTCGTTTTTGTTTTTGTTTTCTGTATTTTGGATTTTTAATTCACACAATTCTGGAACTCTGCTGCAGTAGTCAGTAAAAAGTTTTAAAAATAAATAGGGGGGAAATAAGGTTGCTTGGGAATAGTGAGGGGGGGGGACAAGGAGAGTGGTGGAGACACCGACATCAAGTGATGGCCAATATTGTGACTGCCCCAGGAGCAATGGTTCACCCCGGGGATTTGTGGAATTGGGAGGTCACTGATGGGTTTCCCTGGTCATTGAAGACAGATGCACTAATCATGGTTGGGAAATACAGCAGCTACGGGTCGGATATGGTGTCATGCAATAAATACGACCACAGTTGTTTTTCCACAGGTATAATCATGGTTTAAAAGCAGTATGGAATAATCTCCTCAAATAATCACTTTTCTTGTAGGTTATTCTCATGTAACTTTTAGCTGTGGATATTTATTTTTCACTTTCCATTTCCTTCTTCAGTATGCATCAAGTCTTTCTCTAGGCTCTCAACTGAACCCGTGATTCACAATAGCCCCACACCATATCATTAAAACCCTTTCTTATGTTTACCTGGCCTCTTTATAGGCCAGCTGTTACTGATCTCCTGAGACACGTAAACAGAGTTTTGGATGCTAAAAAGCAGGAACTGAGGTATGCCAAGATAATTAAACCATGCATAGGTTGGTCTTAGTTCCAGCTTCCTTCTTGAGGCAGATGATTTATATTTCATGACAAAATAAATAAATGGGATAAACTTTTGCTTCAAAATATCCATGCATAACTACACATGGTCAGCTTTGGTGCGGCTTCCGGACTCTTAGGACGCATGCATCATTTAAACAGTATACCTCCAAAGTGACCCGAAACAGCGTTTTTTTGGCCTGTCTGTATGGGGCCATAGATATAATCAGTGGAATACCCTGCCTCAGAGAGTAGTCTCTCTTTCTTCCGAGGTTTTTAAACAGAGACTGGATGACCATCTGTCAGGAGTGCTTTGATTGTAAGTTCCTACATGGCAGGGGGTTGGACTGGATGGTCCTTGTGGTCTCTTCCAACTCTATGATTCTATGCTTCTAAGAATGTATGATGGTCCAGTAACGCGCCCCCCCCCACACACACAGATGGAGATCTGTTCAGTGGGGGATCAGGGCACAGGATGATGACATTTCCACCCCCCTCTCACCAGCAAGTGATACTGTGACCAGGAATTATGACTGGTTCCTACTTTGTCACAGCCTCACTTGCTGGCAGGAGAGGGGATGGCTTCGCAATGGCCAGCTGAACAGACCCTCATCTGTCCATGTGGCTATTGCCTAATAAAGTAGGTTTTGGGGAAAATTTATGATGCAGCAATTGTGACTACATAGTGTTATTAAATACAGAGCAGTTACAGAACCATAACTCTAATAAATAGGCAGCAGATACAGATCCATAATTACAATACAGAATGCCAGCTATTGTTTTAAAAAATACTTTGTGGGTCTATTGATTAATCACAGTGATTTGTTGGTTTGTTGACTGATTCATGGAAAAGGGATAAACTACACTAGTACAGCTCTGTGTTTACATCCTTTTGAACTAACTGGATGACACCTAAATTTACAGAGCCAGATTAAGCCTTAAGCAGTGGTTCCTAGTCTTCATCCATAGTCCACTAGTGGTCTATCAAGGATAGTGCAAGTGGTCCATGGTAGATTGCATCAATTGATAAATACAGCACCAATCTGCAAGAGAAATTAGACAGCAGAAAGGGAGGTAGGATTCACCATCACTTTGTTTCCCATACTTTACAGTGCCAATTACAATATGTGTGTGAAGGAAGACAATAAATTGTTAGAAATAACTGCATTTTAAACATCCTTTGATACATAATTTTAACTGTTATCATCCATAAACTATGTTAAAATATGTTTAAGCAGCTTGCTTATATGATAGTCCACAACAACTTTCAATGACAGGCAGTATGGCTCATCAGCTGTTGTTGGGCAATGACTCCCATCAGCCCTAATCAGCAAAGCTAATGGTGAGGCATTCTGGGAACTGTAGTTCAAGAACCTGTGGAGGATGACATAGTTCCCACTGCCAGCAAATAGGAAAAAGCTGAGAGCCACTGGTCTAACGTTTGACAGCTTACTGAAACTTTTTTCCAATGTTAAAAATGACTTCTGTATCTGTAAGAACCAGTGTGTCTGTGCCCTGTATGTCCCTTTTCTTTTCTATTTTGTGTGTCAGGCCTTGCATTTCTGCAGCTGCTTAAATTTCCAGTTCTCTTATAATAAATGACCCAACCCATTATTCCTCTGCACACTTTCAAAGCATCCCACCATGGGAGTACTCTCTGATCTTAACACACACATGTGAATTTCCATTCTTTTACTTTGCATTTTATCTTAATTGCTTTCCATCTATTAATTGCATAATGGGACTGTACCTTGTGATATACACAATAATTAATAGCAACATAAAATAGGTTCCACTGTACGTTTCCAAGAACTTGTGAAGGTTTGGTAGAAAGCACAGAGGGGGGAAAGTTATTGCCTTTCTGAAGGACAATGAACTGGTGTTGGGTTGACGTTCAATAAGGAACTGTTGTTCCTTGCGAAGTTACTACCATTTGAGCCTTGTGACCAAAGGCTCCAGTCTCAGTCCTGCTTTAATGCATAATAAAATTTAGGGTGGAGTAAAGCGATTGGGTGAAACTGGGCTTCCATTTTTAGGGCTTGGCTGGAAGCTCCTGGCCTCGGTGCCACACTATTTTGTCACAAGATTCTCAAGCCAAGTTTCCTGCTGATGGAAAATGAATATGTCCTTTTCCCCACCTATTTAATTGAGTCACTGTGATCATGCTATTCTGCTTCAAGAGAGAGTATCAGACTTTTCCAAGTGGGCCTTAATTACAGAGGAAGCTTATACACGTTAGTAAGAAGGAAATCTCACTTAATTCAATGGGGCTTATTCAAGGGTAAGTGGATACAGGGGTACATCTTAAGTGTGGTGAGGGTTTGTCTGTTACTAGGGCTCAACAATATCAGCTGATCAATCCTCTTTGAAGAATTTTCTAGAACCAATAAACATGAAAATAAGGAAGTGGTTATACAGTATCATCAGCAATAGAACCAAGCTAAATGGCTCACTACACAATCCTTTTCATCCCACAGTAGAGACTCATGACTTCTGTGTCAGTGAAGTGGTTAATCTAGATCAAGAAACAGAGGGGAAAAGTGAAAGAAGACTTGCCACTGGAATCTTCAGGGAGGATTTTCTTACTCTTGCCTACTAAGGGCAGTGAGCACCCTTTGAGTGGAATAATGGAACAGATGGATCCAGTTTTAGGTGCGTGCAACTGGGAAAGTTAAGAATTAGTTCCCTGCCCATCCTTTCTGACAATAGTCATTTGACCTACAAAGAGGGTCAGGGCATCCTACTGTAATTCAAGGAGGTGAGGTTAACATACTCACACATCAGGAATCAGCATCTTCTACAAATGGCCCCTTCTGCCCATTGAAAGCATCTTCTGAGCTCCACTCTCCGTCTGCAAGAGCTTTCTGTAAATTAACCTTGTTGGAATTTTAAACATTAGATTTGCCAATAATTATAATTGGTACTGTTAAAGCATATATGAAGGTGACATATAAGCTCAGATGCTGACTGATTTGCATAATATAGACAAGTCACTAGCACATAGAGTTGTCAGAATGAAAGGTGGAGAGAGCTCCTGTATCTTTAATGGTTGTGTAGGAGACAGAATTTTAGCAGGTGTATACAACCAGGTAACAAGCAACCTACTGAAATTCCATTTTCTATACAAACATTAAAGGTACAGGTTTCTCTCTCTCCAGTTTTTACACTGGCAGCCCTACCAGTACAACATATGGCAATTGTCAACATGTACTTGATGCCCAGCTTTTCAGTGGCATCTCTTGGTGACAGCTATTGGCATGTAGAACTAGATTTCCCTTAGCCTGATCCTGCAAGCCATTCATCTGTTCCTGGCCTGGTGCTACAGTCGTGGCATGCACAAAGCATGATTTATTTATTTATTAACTTTTTGGGATCGCAACTCTCAGAATCACTCAGGTTGAGGGATTCTGGAACTTGTCCCAAAGGTAAGGTTTTCAAGCTTACCTTTGGGACACCAATAACCAGTTTGCAATAAAAGATAGGGCCCAAGGTGTGGGTGTTCACACCAGCCCTACAAATTTCTGTTTATATGCTTCAGCCAGAATATACAATTTGCATCTGGCATTCCAGCAGGACCAACAATTATTTTGGTTATTTTCCCACTCCTGGAAGCCTTGGAGTAATGCCATATAGGACCATGCAAGCTCCCATCTCAGGGTAGCAGACAGACCCAGTGGAAGGGTCTAATAGATGCCAGAGAGATCGTACCGAGGGAGAGTTTCCTCCATATCAGAGAAGCAATGAAATTGCTCCATGCTTTAGTTCAAATTTTAAAACAAACTGCCAAGGTGCTGAAAACCATCCCCTAAATGGAATCAGCACCTTGGTTTGCACCTTCAAAACCTAGGGTAGATTCACTGCTCCATTAGCATGAAGGACATCATTTTTTACTGGCTGCACCGTATTGGGAGAAGGGTTCCGATCTAAGGCTGGTCCTCCCATAAGGTTAAAGAATGTTAGAATTATTATTAGGCTGCCTGTAAATGTGAAAATTATGTTGGAAAAGGGAATCATTCACTTTATTTTCCATTTGTACTGATTGTGTCAGTTGTATAAATATTTTATCAAATCATATAATATTTGGCTGTTCTTGCTTCTTTTTCCCAACTAATGCAAAGGCACAGGTACTGTGCTAATGAATGTGAGGTAACAGACCTATGAGAAAGTTTCTTTGGGACTAAAATGTCCAGACTCAAAAATGCTTTCTCGGGCCAAGGTTCAAAACAGTTAACTTTTTTGATCTATAGCTTCCAAAATTCCCTTGCCAGCATGGGCAGTGGCTTTACTGGTTGGGGTATTCTGAGAGGCATAGTCCAAAAAAGTAAACTTTCCATGCCCTGAACTGAAAAGTGTTGTTTAGTCTGCCCATCATGAATACAGACTGGATGTTTCCACTGCTGTCCTCTGTCCATTTTGGGTTTTCCATCCTTTCTTCTTTGGCCCAATTTCACCTCTGAATTTTAACTGCTCATTTGGAGCAGAATTCCCCCATCTTACAATGTAATTCAGTAGTTCTGCCAAAAATGGGCACAGTACATCACAAAATGGAACACCCTTGACATGTTCAGTCTTCTGTCCAACACACCAAATTATTGCCAGCCCTTGACAGCTGTGGAACCCCAGCCCATTCTGCAAAATATCATTGCCAACACACCAAGCCAGTGCTGGGACTGGATTTTACTATTCATGCTTCATTCTGTCTGTTACCAGTGTGAAGGAGTTTAACTATTGTAAATGTTACACATACAGCTGTATGAAATGGGTGCCATTAAAGCTGTTTCAGATTACAAGATGATTCCATGCACACTTAGCTGGAAGAAATCCCTGTGTAAAACAGTGAGATTTGTTTCCACTGCAAAGTGGACTGGGCAAAGTGCCAGTCACTTATTTAAAGACAATGTCATAAAATATTTGACTAACAAATATGCATCACCCAAGCAAAAATTGTCTTTTTCCAACCACAGAATTGGTTTTTAAAAACATTTTGCACTACGTATTTTGTTAGTGCTGTGTTGTACATACTTTTTTCCTCATGTAAATATCTTTAATATCTTCAACATCATCTATGGTGCAATGGACAAGAAAAATAAGTTTATTGGTGGTGGAAACACACCCCTGTGTTACCATTATTATAGGCATTCATCAATTTTTTTCTATGTAAAGTAATATAAACCTGGCACTAGATCCTGTCTGATTTTGAAAGCTAAGCAGAGTTAACCCTGGTTATTACTTGAATGAGAAACCACCAATGAATACCAGGTGTAGGCTATATTTCAGAGAAACAAACTAGCAAAACCATCTCTGAGTTTTCTTTGCCTAAGAAATTCATGGGATCACCATAAATCAACAGACATACACATATACACACACATCTGGGTAAAGCAGAGGTGGGCACCATGTTGATCAGAACTCTCATGAGTCCTCATGACCACAGCCAATGCTGGGCGATATCTGTTCTGCCAGGAAGTGGAAACTAGTTATTACAAGGAAATAGGAAACTGCTGCTGCAAACCTTACACTATTATTCCCACTTTTGTTTCCGCATCTTGTTGTGTGGTGTGCCTTCAAGTCATATCTGACTAATGGTGACCATAAGGCCATGGGATTTACAACACGGTTTGTTTTTACTGAGGAACATGTTAGCATTTAACAATAGCAATAGCATTTACATTTTTATACCACTCCATAGTGAACTCAGCACTCTCTAAGAGGTTTATAATGTGTTAGCCAATTACCTCCAGCAAGCTGAGTACTCATTTTACCAACCTACGAAACCTTGGAGCCCCAGGATTGAACTCACAACATTGTTGCTGTAGTACCGACATTTAACCATTGCGCCATCAGGGCTCTATCTTAAGTTTGTTTGTTTGCTAACAAAAATATACCAAACCTATCTATTGAAATCAATAGATATTTTACTTGGGGGGGGGGCATTGTTGGGTTTAAACCCCAGAAGACACAAAGGCTTCAAAAAGTTACATTTTTCAGTATGAAGGGATTCTTTAGGAAATGCACCACCTTTGAACCAGTTTATACAAAACTTAGTGGTTTCCTTAAAAAAACAAAACTCAAAACTTTTATTTTAAGATTTGTTGATTATAAAAGAGCAAGACAAATGTCATTCACTACACATTTCAACATAACCACTAATGTTTACATACCTGTTCTCTTTTCAGAGATACCAGAAATTAAAATCATTGCAAATACAAAACACATTACTGTAAGAAAAAAATTACTAGTCATGTCCTTGAAAGGAATGTTGCAAAAATGAGCAATTACTACACAACAATTTATAGATTTTAAAAGTTTATTGCCAGAACAACTATGGAAACAACAATAATCTGTTACTCCAGGGTCCATATGCTTTCTTTGTTACAGTTACACAGGTGTTTCTTGTTTTCTCCCCCATAACTTTGACTTCATGGTGTATTTATTTCTGATAATTAGAAATATGGCAGTAATTTTACCATTTGGAAATGGATTTATCATGGAAATTCACATCTGAAAAATAACAGAAATGTATTCTTCACATTCTGCACAAGGAATTTAAGCTCCAGACTAGTGGAAATGCCATTTCTGTATGAATTTTGCTTTTAGTGACCAGGAGTGGAAACATTAAAAGGCTATTCACCATCTCTGGTTAAAGAGATAAGTGAAACAGTCATTAGCATTAACTCTGTAGTAATAGCAGCAATAAGTACTGAGTCTGATTTAAATCTCTTGATAGTGATACTAGGACTCTAGAATATTTATCACACTATTAGGAAAGGCTGTGCTTAGCTGATAAGATAACTACAACCGATGAAGTTCACCTAAGGACTGATGATGCTAGGATAGATTTACTGTCTCCCATGGCAAATAGCAGGGAGCACTGCCCTTCAGATCAGTTTGTGCCATTCATCAGAAAAATTATACAATTGACTGCCTGGGGCAAGCTTGTGAGATCTTTAATAAATACAGATGGCACACATTCTCAGATAGATATTTAAACCCTGACTGCACACTAGTGAGGAAAGCAACAATTTTGCTGAGTATCAGGCATAGAAGAGTGAGAGAGAGTAAAATAGGAAAACAAATTAAATCCATGTCTTATCAGTGATCTCTTAATCAGTGAGTGATTAGAGTCAGTATGGTGTAGTGGCTAGAGTGTTGAGCTGTGACTTTAGAGATCTAGTTTTCTGGTCTCCACTAAGCCATGAAGTTTCATCAGTAATTTTCTTTCAGTCACACTCTCTCAACATGACTGATGTGAGGAAAAAATCAGGAGGAGGAAAATTGTGTATGCTGCCTTGAGGTCAACGGAAAAAGGAGGAATGTAAATGTAACTTAAGTGGGACTTCTTCAGGACTTTAGTAAAATAAACAAATTTTAATAATAATAAATAATAATAAAAATTTTATTTTTGTACCGCCCTTCCGAAGATCAGGGCGGTTAACAACATAATAAAATACAACAATACAATAATACAACAATATTAAAACAAAAACAGGATAAAACCCTGTTAGCCAATCCTCTTTGCCACAGAAGAGGAAGGGAGGCCCACTGGACTTTAGTCGGGGAATGCAAGATGGAACAGAAAGGTTTTCAGATCCTTTCTGAATTGGGCCAGGGAGGTGGTCGAGCGGAGCTCTATGGGCAGCGTGTTCCAAAGGGCCGGGGCAGCGATGGAGAATGTCCTCCTCGTAGTGGAGGACAGCCTAGCCCCTGGCACCCTAAGGAGTTGCTGCCCAGATGTTCTGAGGGTGCGGGACAGAATGTACGGGGAGAGGCGGTCTTTTAGGTATCCTGGGCCCAAGCCATTTAGGACTTTATAGGTCATCACCAACACCTTATATTGTGCCCGGAAGCGAATAGGCAGCCAATGCAGATCTTTAAGCACCGGTGTAATATGGCTGGCCCTGGAGGTTCCAGTGACCAGCCTGGCTGCCATATTCTGTACCATTTGTAGCTTCCGGGTTTGGTATAAGGGTTGCCCCATGTAGAGTGCGTTGCAGAAATCCAATCTCGAGGTTACCAAAGCGTGTACTACCGTTTCAAGGTCCCTCTGGGCCAGGTATGGGCGCAGCTGGCGAATGAGCCGAAGCTGATAGCAGGTGTTCTTGACCGTTGCATTCACCTGAGCCGTCAGGTGAAGCGACGAATCAAGAAGCACCCCCAGACTGCGCACAGAGTCCTTCACAGGGAGCGTGACCCTGTTCAGGACAGGTGGAACTACCGCCATTCCTGGACCAGGGGGACCTATCACAAGTACCTCCGTCTTCTCTGGATTCAATTTGAGTTGGTTTTCCCTCATCCAGCCCATTACTGACTCCAGACAGGCCACGAGAGGAGAGACGCCATCCTCAGTCACTGCATCAGTCGGAGACATAGAGAAAATTATTTGGGTGTCATCAGCGTACTGATAACCCCGCGCCCCATGTCTCCGGATGATCTCTCCCAGCGGTTTCATGTAAATGTTAAATACCATGGGAGACAGAATGGCTCCCTGAGGGACCCCAGTTTTAAGGGCCCTCTCATCGGAGCACACGTCTCCCAGCTGCACCATCTGGGACCTCCCAGAGAGGTAGGACCGGAACCACTGGAGTGCAGTGCCCCCGATTCCCACCTCTGCCAGGCGCCCCAGAAGGATACCATGGTCTATGGTATCGAAAGCCGCTGAGATGTCCAAGAGCACCAACAGGGACACGCTTCCCCCGTCGATGCCCAGACGGAGATCATCGACCAAGGCGACCATGGCCGTCTCTACCCCGTAACCTGCCCGAAAGCCAGTTTGAAATGGGTCCAGATAATCCGTTTCATCCAAGACCGCCTGAAGCTGGATTGCAACCGCCCTCTCGATCACCTTCCCCAAAAATGGCAGCAGCGAGACTGGCCGATAATTATTATGTACCAGGGGGGTCGAGGGAGGGCTTTTTTAATAAAGGTTTTACAATGGCCAATTTTAATTCAGATGGAAATTGCCCTTCCCTCAAGGATGTATTAATAATCCGGCGTAACAATAAAGTTACTGCCGGTCCCCCCTGGGCCGCTAGCCATGAGGGACAGGGATCGAGAGAGCAGGTTGTCTTCCGAACACTTCCGAGGATCTTGTCCACATCATCGGTACTTACCAACTCAAACCGATCCAGTTTAATGGAGACCGCGGAGGCTCTGGACGCCTCTACCCTAGGTTCTGCCTGAATGTCGGCGTTAAGAGTTTTAATAGAGTTGTGCTAATTTAGCAGTTACACTAAAGAAATGAAACAACCTATTTTTGTTCACCTTCACCAAATGAAAAGACGGTTTGACTAGTACAAGGAAAACTGTATATGATAATTATATTCACACTTTGATGGACTACTTTCAAAGTTTTGCCAAAAATATGGCAGAGGCCCTTTAACACACTATGATTCCACTTTAATTGACAAAGTTCCATCCCATGGAATCCTGTAATTTGTAGTTTAGAGAGGTTTAGAATTGGCATGTGTCAGAGAACTCCAATACCTCACCAAACTACAAACCCCAGGATTCCATAGGATGCAGCCATGACAATTGCAACTGGAATCATAGCACTATAATTGTGTAATATCAAAGGACTTCCCAGAGTCAGCAGGTTTGAGCGTTGGACCATGACTCTGGAGAGCAGGGTTCAGTTCCCGGCTCAGCCGTGGAAATGAACTAGATGACCTTGGGCAGGTCACAGTCTCCTCAGCCTCAGGCAAAGGCAACTCCCCCTCTCTGAACAAGAAAACCCCATGATAGGGTTGCCTTATGATCACCATAAGTTGGAAATGACTTAAAGACACAGAAAGGCCCTAGGGTCAAGTACTGACCCCTGTCCTCCAACCTGCCTCCCCATTTATGAATGCATAAGTAAGGTATAGATTAAGGACTCAAATTATGGAAGACCTCTCAATATATATTTTTAAAAATCATGTTTTACTCACGTTATGTATTGCCTTAGGCCCTTTTAACTCAACATAGTTTCAAGCTTCAGCATGATGTAATACAGCCCTGTACACATTAGTCACTGAGTAGATTGATGAGCTGCTAGGATCTGTGAGCTGCCATTTAGAATGCCCTGCAACTTCTTGGAGCATTACTATAGGAAGGACTATGAAGAATATGATGGCTCTGAATATGATGGTTCATAGTTGCTTACTCCAGTGTAGTAGGAGATTCACCAGAGACCACTTTGCCAAGTGCCCTCTCAAAAATAGAGTTGCTATTTGGCATCAAGCTGACCTTGACTTAAGGTGACCCTATGAATGCAAGATCTACAAGAGTCCCAGTCATCAGCTGTCCCATTAAGGTCTTGCGAACCCTCATCTTGGCCTAACTTTGTACTGGTGGTATGGCTTTGTCCCTGGACTGGATGAGATTCAGATCCTGTTTAATCTGATTCTGTTCCAATAGTACATCTAAGCCAGCAAAGCAGTTCTACCAGCAGATTGCTGCAGCATCACATCTCTTTGCTTAGCAAACAGGAGATGGTTTTGCCAGCAGATGGGCATTTCTGCTTCCAGAAGAGGCTTCTGCTTAATCATACACACACATGCACACACACACATATGCACACATACAGCTGGCACGTCTTTGAGGTAGGATTGCACTGCCTATTTAAATAGCCCCGTTTGTATCAGAACAAGCCAAAATAGATTTGATATCCTTCAACCTTCATTTGACTCAGTCTGTTGACAGAACAAAGGCCCAGGCCTTGCCAAATCGATAAGCCTCTCCTCCATAAGCAGCCCTTATTATCTCAGCACCAACAAAAAGGACTGGTCCTCTGCTTATCGAACATGGGAGCAGGCAGCTAAAAGTTTTAACTGCCAAAACACAGTTCTGTGTCTCAGCTGTTGTAAAGGTCAAAGTGAGAAAATGGGAATTTTCATTTAATTCCTAATGGCTTTGTTCTTTAAATGCAAAATATTGCAAGTTTGATCGGAAAATGCCACATTTTCTCTGGGGCTTGTAAAGAAAGTAGCTGGAGATAAAATATTAAACATCACACATTCGCTAGGACGTTAAGAGTGAATCCACAGGTAATGAATTTTGCTGTAGGCTGTTTTTCAACTGTTGTTTCTCCTTTTCCATTCAGATCACGGTTTTCAGTAATTGGGATTACAGCACAAATACAGAGGTCCAAAAGCTTTGGAACACACTTAACTGAGCCAGTAACACAGAGCTTGAGGCAACAAATCCTCCATTGCAAGCAGAGGAAAAACAACAACAAACTCACAGCTGTCTAGACTCACTGACTACTTCGATGAGATGATTTCATTCTGCAGTTTCCCTGCCTGCACAGATACAATAATTTACTTCACATTACTTATTAGGCCCAGTCATAGAATATAAGGCATATATTAGGAAATTCAAAACCATTTTGCAAATCAGTAACATTTCCGCACCATTGTAAATCTTGGCACTTGAAAATACAGATTAGATTTTGTGTACTTGGATGGCACATACTAAATATAAAATGAACTTTGAGCTGGTAGAATCCTAAAATCCTAGAATCATAGAGTTGGAAGAGACCATAAGGGCCATCCAGTCCAACCCCCTGCCATGCAGTAATATACAATCAAAAGACTCCAACAGATGGCACCCAGCCCCTGTTTAAAAACCTCCAAAGAAGGAGACTCTATTACTCTCCGAGGCAGTGTGTTCCACTGATCATATCTATGTTTCAGCATCTTGTTGTGGTGGTGTGCCTTCATGTCATTTCTGACTTATCGCGACCCTAAGGCCATAGGGTTTATATCATGGGGTTTTCTTGACAAATTTCTTCAGAGGTAGTTTGCCATTGCCATCCTCTGAGGCAGAGAGAATGCAACTTTCCCAAGGTCACCCAGTGGGTTTCCATGGCCGAGCCAGGATTGTAGTCCAATGCTCAAACCATTATTACATTATGCTTGCTCTTCAGCATCTACAATGATTCTCACCACAACAATTTGGATATGAGGAATAACCATTACTAAATAACAGGTTTCTATTAGAGCATGTGCTAAATCTAAACCTACCAGTATAAGTATGATGATTAATATATCTCTGCTCATAGTACAGGAATACCTGTTTAACCTAAATGAATTTAAGTCTCCAGGACCAGATGAACTACATCCAAGAGTATTAAAAGAACTGGTAAATGTAATATCGGAGCCATTGGCAATAATCTTTGAAAACTGCTGGAGAACAGGAGAAGTCCCAGCAGACTGGAGGAGGGCAAATGTTGTCCCTATCTTCAAAAAGGGGAAGAAAGAGGATCCAAACAATTATCGTCCAGTTAGTCTGACATCAATACCAGGAACGATTGTAGAGCAGATCATTAAACAGAGAGTCTGTGAACATCTAGAAGGCAATTCCATAATCACAAAAAGTCAACACGGGTTTCAGAAAAAGAAATCATGCCAGACAAACCTGATCTCTGTTTTTGATAAAATTACCATCTTGGTAGATGAAGGGAATGCTATGGATATAGTATATCTTGATTTCAGTAAGGCCTTTGACAGGGTTCCCCATGACATTCTTGCAAACAAGCTTGTAAAATGTGGGCTAGACAAGGCAACTGTTACGTGGATTTGCAATTGGTTGACCAGATGAACCCAAAGAGTGCTCAACAATGGCTCCTTTTCATCCTGGAGAGAAGTGACCAGTGGAGTCCCACAGGGTTCTGTCCTGGGTCCAGTACTGTTCAACATCTTTATCAATGACTTGGAGGAAAAAATTGGGGGAATACTTATCAAATTTGCAGATGACACTACGTTAGGAGGAATAGCTAATACTCCAGAGGACAGGATCAAAATTCAAAATGACCTGAATAGGCTAGAAAGCTGGGCCACAGCTAACAAAATGAACTTCAACAGGGAGAAATGTAAGGTACTGCACTTAGGGCGAAAAAATGAAATGCACAGATATAGGATGGTGGACACCTGGCTTAAGGAGACAACATGTGAAAGGGATCTAGGAGTCCAAGTAGACCACAAGTTGAACATGAGTCAACAGTGCGATGCGGCAGCTAACAAGGCCAATGCGATTTTAGGCTGCATCAATACAAGTATAGTGTCTAGATCAAGGGAAGTCATAGTGCCACTATATTCTGCTCTGGTCAGGCCCCACTTGGAATATTGTGTCCAGTTCTGGGTGCCACAATTCAAAAAGGACATTGAGAAACTGGAGTGTGTCCAAAGGAGGGCGACTAAAATGGTGAAGGGTCTAGAAACCAAGCCCTATTAGGAACGCCTTAGGGAGCTGGGTATGTTTAGCCTGGAGAAAAGAAGGTTAAGAGGTGATATGATAGCCCTGTTTAAATATTTGAAGGGACGTCATATTGAGGAGGGAGCAAGTTTGTTTTCTGCTGCTCCGGAGAACAGGACCAGGAACAATGGATCCAAGCTGCAGGAAAAGAGATTCCACCTCAACATTAGGAGGAACTTTCTGACAGTAAGGGCTGTTCAACAGTGGAACAAACTCTCTTATAGTGTGGTGGAGTCTCCTTCCTTGGAGGTCTTCAAACGGAGGCTGGGTGGCCATCTGTTGGGGATGCTTTGATCTGGATTTCCTGCATGGCAGGGGGTTGGACTGGATGGCCCCTGTGGTCTCTTCCAACTCTATGATTCTATGATTCTATGTCTTCCTATTCCAAATCTGTTTCCTTACTATCTTGTATTCCTAGTGCTTATCTAGCTTGCCTTTTATTTTTAATCATGTGTTTATGTACCAGTTTTATACTTCCAAACTCACTCGATCTGGATCTTCATTAGCTAACTTCAAGAATATCCTTTACTAAATTAAAGCAACTTCCTAACAGCACCTTTCTCTGATTACAAATGGCATCTGGAAGTGGACTCCTTAATTATTATTATTTTTTTAAATTCTGCATTACAGAATAAAGGCAAAAAGCATGGAAGCTTTTATTATTTAGTTACCTCCCTGTTGGGGGAAAACTTATGTTCAGACATGATGACCTTCAACTACAAGTATTTCTATGGAGATAGCACTGTTCCCTTTATAAATCTGAGTTCTACCCTGCTTTTCTTCCTAGAACTGGGACACAGTATGGCTCATAACAAGATTACAAAAGGAACAGATAAAAACAAATTTTGAATGGTCCTTTTAAAAATGTGTTAAGATTCAGTTAAACAAATTATATTCAAAGACTATTGAATTTAAAAGCATACAAACATTGATTTAGGTTTTGTTCATGTTTAATGGTCTGAACATTTGTTTTAATTATTGGGATTATGTTGTGGCCTTCCTTGTTCACATGTTTTATGTTGTGTGCTCCCTCCTCTTCTCTGACTTCCTGGTTCAGGCAAAACAGGGACTGCTATTACATCCCATTTGAGAAACCACAGTTTCAAGTGTGGTTTCTGATTTGAAGCCAAATTGTCATTAGTAGAAATCCTAGTTTTCTCATTTTGAGTGACATTAAGAAAATATGGTTGGAGCTGCATCGGGGACTGTTAGAAGCTGCTAAAGTTTTAGTGTGCAGCTTCCCCACATGGTGAAGCATTAAATGTGCAATATATTGGTGCTATGTATTGAACCACCACTGATGTATATTGGTTCTTGATGTATATTGAATTTTTCAGATAATTATGTTTTGTATGTTGTGGCCATCCTAGTATCATTTTATGATGAATAGTGGGGTGTGAACCCGTGTGGTATAGGGCTTTGAGTATTGGACTAGGATTCTGGGGAATTCAAATCCCCACTCAGCCATGGGAACCAACTGAGTAGCCTTGAGAAGTAACCTTGAGCCTTGGGAGGCTGCACAATAGAAGTATAGTGTTTAGATCAAGGGTAGTAGTAGTGCTACTCTATTCTGCTTTGGTCAGGCCTTACGTGGAATCCTGTGTCCAGTTCTGGGCACCACAATTCAAAAAGGATGTTGACAAGCTGGAGCGTGTCTAGAGAAGGGCAGCCAAAATGGTGAAGGGTCTGGAAATCATACCCTATGAGGAAAGACTTAGGGCATGGTTTCCAAACCCGTCACCATTTTGGCGAATAATGAAAAAAAAATCTGTCGGTACGTTTATAAAATTATGTTGGTTAACCAGTCTAAAAAAATACATTATTAAGAGCTTATTGCACCGCCTCCTGTGGCCAACTTACCTCTTCTGAATTTGGAAGTTAGGCTGATTTTATCACATGGACTTTTCTCTCAAAACTGCTTTCCCTTGCCTCCAGGGCTGAATTTGGGCCCCATAAGTCGCATCAGCAGCCATTTTTTCCAAACCGGAAGCTTCGGAATTGGAAAAAATGACAGCTGAAATAACTTATGGGGACTGAATTCAGCCCTGGAGGCAATGGGAAGCTGTTTTGAGAGAAAGGTCCATGTGATAAAATCAGCCTAACTTCTACATTTTAGCCAAATTCGGAAGAGGTAAGTTGGGCACCAGAGGTGGTGCAATAAGCTTCTTAGTGATTAACTATGTCTTTCTGAGATCCAGAACAAATTTGTATGAATTTAACTATTTTTTTTACTAAATAGCATCACACACACAAACATACACAGTCGCATACACATTAGGGGACAATTCATGCATCTTCTCATTCTGCAACATGTTTGCTATACAGTGGTACCCCGGGTTACGAAAATAATTCGTTCCGCCGCCGCGTTCGTAACCCGAAATCCTTCGTAAGCCGAAAAAAGCCATAGGCGCTAATGGGGAAAAGCCGCGATTTCGTGCGAAATAGCGCCGAAAAGCACCAAAAAATTTTTCGTAACCCGAAATAACCTTCGTAACCCGGAACAGTTTTTTCCTATTGATTTTTTTCGTAACCCGGAAATTTCGTAAGGCGGTGCTTTCGTATCCCGGGGTACCACTGTATTCCCATTTGCAGACTTTGCTGGCTGCCATCTCAGATCTTCTCCATCCAATTCTGAAGACAAGCCACTCTGATAAAAGAATCTTGCCTTGCCGTCTGCCAGATTATTGATTGTTCCAACATGAAGAAGAATTTGCACCACAGTTTTCAAATGTGAGACATGCAATAGGTCACATTTGCATTCATTTTAATTTTCTATTATTGTAATCAGGTTGCCTTGGACTACAAACGTTCTACATATTAGTTTCTTGTCTGCTGTGGAAGCAACCTAGCAATTCAACACCTTGCACGCAAATGGGTGAGGACCAAGCATCTTTATATACAAGATAATACACACTACGTGTATCTTGTGCCTTTGTTTGGTGTGCCATTTCATTCTGTCTCAGGAGCTATCTAGTTTGGTGCATGACAGCTGTCTAATCTGCTTATGTAGCCAGGCTCAACCAGGTGAGATAGACGTGACAATTCCTGTTGGGTGGATTAGAATGTCTGACATCAGGTCACTCTCTAAATTGAAAGTCTGTGCTAATGCAGACAAGTACAGGGCAACAAAAAGCCCAGTAATCCCATGCCCCAGGCTGATGAAGGCTGAGCTAGCAACTCAGCTGCTTGTTTAACTCCTTCAGGCCCTCTGGAACAAGGACTGTTGAGTGAGTGGAAGGACAACCCTTTCCCCCTGCAATTTGCTGATACAAACTACACTCGTTGAAGAATGTTTGTTGTATGGTTTCTGCTTACAGCTGGTTTAAAAAATGGGA
This sequence comes from Sceloporus undulatus, assembly GCF_019175285.1. Classification (NCBI taxonomy): domain Eukaryota; kingdom Metazoa; phylum Chordata; class Lepidosauria; order Squamata; family Phrynosomatidae; genus Sceloporus; species Sceloporus undulatus. Next base: position 29,933,853 of record NC_056527.1, on the reverse strand, counting down.
TTTTCATCCTTTGGGGAAATGTCAGCCTATCCACATTAGTATTCATTTTGAAGCACTGAAAATGTTAACCCCTGCTAAAAAGAGAAATGAAAAGCCACACTGATGCAGTTTGGAAATGCTGAGTACAAACATTTTATTTTTTAAAAAAACATTTCCTCAGTTGGAATGTATTTGCAAATGCTGCAAATGAACTTTCCTACATTAAAAGCTGGCTTCAGCTCTCTCTCAGAATCCCTGATATGTATTCTGAAGCTTTAGTTATACACTGCAGCTAATTTCAGAGTTTGGAAACTTTACTTTTTATGGAATACTGTACAAATTTCAGATTCCTCTTAACCAGCAAGCTCTGATTGGTTATATGTACTGTAATCAGTGACTATAGTACAGTTGTGACAGCACCATAAAGTTCACTATGAGTCTAACCTTGATGAAAATTGATAAATTTGTCCTAAATCTTTATATATTTTCTGGAGAGATTCATGAGGTTGCAGACTTGATGCCCATTCTGATGAACTGGCAAAAAAGCATTATTAATACTGATCAAATTATTGAATGTACAGAAGAGGGCACAGGGTGGGCCCAGTTTGGGGCTTAGAGGCCAGACCATTGAGTGCCTCAGTGTAACACTTTTGCTACTGTTGCTACCATTTTGGGTGATAGGAAGTGATGGTCTATCAATTGCTTGGTGGGAAGTGTTTTTATTTTTATTTTTTGTTGTTTCTGTATTTTGAGGGGAATATTTTTACAAAGCAGTATGTAGCCCAGAAAATGTTTTTTGGCTAAAGAAGAAGAAGAAGGAGAAGAAGAAGGAAAAGAAAGAAAGAAAGAAAGAGAAAGAAAGAAAGAAAGGGGGGAAAAACCAGTGAGGGCTAAGGTTCTTTGGTGGACTGCCAGGTTTTGGGGTTAGCGAGGGGGGGGTTGGGGGGGGGGGTAAAATGGGGTGAGGGCCCCATCCCTGAGAAACATGGACAAGTTTTACAGAATAAGAATCAACATAACTCCAAAAAAATTAAATCATGTCTCTCTAGTCTTTAAAATTTCTTTAAAAGCATCGACAAACCTAAGATTACCCCCACCTCTCTCTGCAGATCTTCATATGGACACTCTCTTTAATCCTGTTCACCCATCCTATAAGCCTCTTCATACACAATGGGGCATCCAGTATTGCATAGTGTGTGAGGAAGTGGCTTATTTTAGCAAAAAATAGTAACAGCTAATTTAAGCCACATCTAATTTATCTATCTGTCCACTGAGACAGACATTTCAGTGCTGCCTTCTTCACTAGTGCAAAATTTCACACCTTGACTTCCCTTGTCCTTGAGGAATAGTTGATTCAGACTGTCACATAAACAACAGATGGAATTAATCCCACCCCCACCTACAAACAATCTGAATAGATTGAATCCCCAGGTTTTATAATGCACTCAGGATGTTGTAGAGCTGTGAAAATCCTGGTGGAGAACTGAGTGAGTAGGCAGTGAGAGTCATTCAGGCTTTCAAACAGCATTCTTGATTGTCAGGGGAAATGAATTGCTTTACATTGAAGTATGTATCCTTATTATTGACATGTTATTGATGCATGACATATCCTAGACTGTGTAATTGGACTGTGCCAAATGCTTCCAGTCCAAAATCAGTTCTTGCCTTTGATACGCTTTCTTGAATTAGTGTGGATTTACATATTATAACTACATACCCATTAACTTTTCACAAATGAAAACTGGGACACTGGTAGCCAAGTGACATCAAAGTGTTGTCAAGATGACAGAAGCTATTAATGATGAAGAATAGACAAGGTACGAAAAACTGCAGCAGTTTGCTTTTGCCTGAGCCTTCTGGAAATGATTAGATTTTTTTGACCCCCTCACTTTAGCTGAGCTGAGTGCAAATGACTTTGCGCTCTGAATTTAGGCCTGCTACAGACCGGCACTTTGCACCAGCCTGGGGCTGAAATTAGGGTTCTGTAGGGCTAGATGTCCACACACGCCTAGCCCTACTATCGGTGCATGGGTGCCATGATTGTGCATGCTTGTCCATACGGGGTGCGTAACAATGATGTCTGTGCAGTGCGGTGCCCAAACAGTGCCGTGCCACGTGGACTTCATCGTTGGCACCCCACGCAAGGCTAGAAAGAACTCATCGGGAGCGGGTTCTTTTTAGGCCTTGCGGAGGCTGTGGCATTTGATTGCTGCGGCCTCCATCTAGGACAGAAAGGGGTAGCGTCTGGCCGCCCCTTTCTGCCAATCTGTACCAGGCCTAGGTTTGCAGCAATGGAAGTAAACTGAACACAAAGAGAGGTAAATGGGATGTTTTACAAGAAGTTGAAAAAGTAGAATGACAGAGGAATAATCAAAACTTTCCATGTCAGACAGATACCATTTGTAGGAAAGGAAGACAAGCCTGTTTTAGACTGAGGGAAAATAAACCAGAAGTCACTTCTGCTGTTAAAAAGTGGCTTCTCTGGGCCAAAAATGGGTCTGGGAATCCTTCGAAATGGGATGTTGATAAGAGACAAAGTCTCAAGGTATTGTAAAGATGATGTTATTCTTGCAGTTAGCCCAACATCTTGTAAATAGCCCAAATATTACTAGGCCAAATTAGCCCAATTTGTCCTAGTAATATTTCTTGGGCCCATTACAAACGGGCCAGAAAGTACGCGTGGAGCACGTACTAGGGTTAGAAAGGGGCGGTGCTTCTGCACCCCCTAACCCTAGTGCGCGCTCTGCACGCACAAAATGGCAGCAGCCATTCCACACGGCCACCGCCATGACGATGTCATGACCGCGCCACCTCTATACGGGGCGGTGCAGACGTGACGTCCTCGCTCCACACCAGGGCACTTAGTGCGCCCTTAGCGCAGAGCAGGAAGGAGCTCCGTTTTGGAGCTCCTTCCTGGTTTGGTCCACTGGGCGCAGCCTTCACATGGCTGCGCCCAGCGGACCAAAGGAGAAAGGGGCTCTTTCTCCTCTTCCCCGCCGCCGCAGGGTGTCCTTGGGGCTTGAAGCCCCAAGGACACCCCTTTCCAGGCTGCGGGGAAGCGGCCTTTTGCCGCTTCCCCGCAGAATGGAAAGCGGAGGGTCAGGGCCTCAGCGGTTGCTGGTCTGACCACTGAGGCCCCGATACCCCGGGGAAAGGGGCGGGTACAGGCCGCTGCTTTTCGGCAGTCTGTAACCTGCCTTGGCCTTCTCCAAGGGCTGTTAGAAGAAGAAAGAAAAGGGAAAATACACTTAAGCAACACAAGTATAATAGGGGACTAGTTACAATTGGCAATATAAATTTTGTATACATATATCTTGCATTGAGATGTACCATATGTAAAATGTGTCAGTTTTAAAACTGCCTACTTATCTGAAGTACATTTGAGTGAACAAGTGTTTTTAACATTAAGGCATTTTACATGCATCTTAATGAAAGATATGTGTACATGACATTGATACTGCAAATTGCAACTTGTCTCCTGTTACAGTTTTGATTGTTTATGTATTGCCCCTTTTCTTTCTTTTATCTCATTACAGCTCTTGAAGAAGGCCATTAAATATTACTAGGACAAAATGCATTGGGCTAATCTCAAGAGTAAAATAATATTTTTCAGCACTCTTGAGACTTTGTTTTTTCTCTACACCCCTTCTATTGAGTGTTACCATCCACTTTGTGTTTTGATCTCTGGAAATTGCCTGAAATGCAAAAAAACATGGGAGTTTCTCAGGATACATTTGGTCAATTTTATCCTGAAATATTTGGGAGTAGGGGATGACTGTCACAAGGAGTTTCAAAAAAAGGCAGGTTTCCCTCAGGTGTGGCCTCACAAGGTCCTAGAGCGGCTGGTGATGTTCACCAACCTCTGGATGTTGTGCACTCCTGCTTTATAGCAAATATCATGAAGACTTTGCTTGCTTATCTATCTTGAGCCCTGGAGATCATTACCAGTCATGGTTGACAATTATGGGTTAGAGGAACCAACCAGGTGTTAGTATCTTATAGCTTACTTAGTGCCAAATGGCAGTATTTTACCATTTTGTTTCTGTACACCATGTCACTGTATAATTTGAAGAAAATTAATTGCATGTTGTTGTACTTGGATCACTTCAAGCGCACTTGGACTTGATGGAAATCCTATCACAGGGTTTTCTTGCCAAGATTTCTTCAGAGGAAGGTTGCTATTACCCTTTGAAGGTTTATGACTTGCCCAAGATCTCCCAGTGGGTTTCTATGGCTGAGTGGGGATTCAAACCCTACTCTCCCAGAACCCTAACGCAACGCTCAAATCAATACACTACCCTGACTCTACCTGTTCCTTACCAAGCCACTACTGTATAGCCCAAATACCCTAAAGGCACCAGATCCTGCCTGATCTTGAAAGTTAATCAGGGCTGACCCCAGGTGCTAGAGGCTATATCTCAGTGGAAAGAATGGGCAAAACCACCTCTGAGTATTATTTTCCTAAGAAAACCTTATGAAATTCATGGGGTCAATTCAAGTCAACAGGTGCCTGGTTGCAAGCACAAATTTTGATGCCTCATCGGTAAAGTATGTACAAGGATGAAGCAGTTTTCAAAGTCCAGGCAAAAAGTATAGCATGCTCTGCTCTCTCACACATAGCTTCAGATGTGTCCGAATATTAACAGCTAACTTGCTAGCAGCAACAGTGGCATTGCTTTTATAGCTATCCATAACTTTGTCCAAAGTATTTAAAGTTGTTTCTTCCACATGAACAATACCGAAACTTAGCAAACTGGGAGACTCTAATTAAAACCTGCTGCATTCTTAATTGGTGCTAGCAAATCTAAGCCCATGAGCACTCTCCCTCCCTCACTTTTTTTTGTAGGCATCGGCAGTTTCCTTCTCCAAAATCTGTACCCTGTAGTGAGAAGCATTGCTTGTTCGCTCACAATTGGCTTCAGATAATAGTGTACTTCAAAGTGAATTCTTTATTCACCTGAGTGTTTAATGATGTCAATGAGCTCTCATTATCACATTTAATTGAATAATTCAACAAGGTAATATGCCAGCACACAGACACTGCAGGGCTGAATTTGTCAATGCATCTTTCTATGGGAGTAGTTATGGCAACCATCTCTAATGCACAAAGCATCTTGCAGGACAGATATTCTCTATGCATGCAACAGGGTATACAAAATCATTCCACAGCACACAGAACCAATATATGCAACAGCATATTTCATTGGGTAGTGTCTTTTAAAAAAACAGCTTGGGTTCTCTTCGTAATGATAAATCTAGAGTGCATGCCCTGCTCTTTTGTAGACACAAGGGTACTTTTTTGTTGTTGAAGTGCTTGACCTTCAAGGCACTCTGATTGAGGAGCACCACTCACAGCTTGCTCCATACCCTTTTCATACCACTTCCAACTGTGATCATATGTACCATTGTCAGTTAAAACAGGTCAGGTGAACTCGTGTAGTGCAGACCACCAGGGATCACAAAGATGTACTGGCAGGGGTGCAGAGAGCACTTTCACCATTGAATGTACTGTGAACTCATGTAAGAAATTTCTGTAGTGGCTAAGCCATCTTTAGATGTAAGAGCATCCCATTACTTATGCCTATGATTTCAAGCATCTTCAGCTGACCATCTGAAAACTGCATTTGAATAACTTCTACAATCCAGAAAATATGAAGAGGTAGCTGTGCTGGCCATTTAGCAAATTCAAAGAAAAATCCACCAAACAGTGATACCTTTATTGGCCAACTGAAATGCACAACATACTTGTTGCAAGCTTTTGAAGTTCCACAGGCTTCTTCATCAGGCAAGATGTTACAAACCAAACAGGAGAAAAAATGGAGATGTTAGTAAGATGCCTGCATTTTGCTGTTTCTGTCCTTAGTTAAGATGGTATGAAGAGGGTAAATTTTGCAGGCTGGCTCCTCCTCCTTCTTGCCATGTGGGAATTGGGAGCTTTTCAGAGTCCAGGAAATTTAAACTCCATTTGCATATCAACAGGACTCTTCTCTTGCAATCCAACGTGTATAATGCAACCCACCCCACAAACCTAGGAGTCATATTTAATTCAGTGAGACTTTCTTCTGAGTATATGCATATGAGTGTATATATCTACCTAGACCTATCTATCTATAAAATTGCTTGATAAGGCTTCAATCCTAAATCCATTTACCTGAAAATAAATCCTATGGAATTTAGTGAGACTTATTACTGAACAAACATGCTTATATTTGTGCTCTCAGTCATTCAACTGATGTCTTGGAATATAAGAAGTACATACATCTAGCCAAATACTTATTGTTTATTGTTGAATCTCAGTTATCCTTTGGTATAAAGGGTAACATATTGAAAATCTAACTCACTAGTCTCCTGATTCATTACATTAATTTAACTCCAAATGCATTAGAGGAAGTAGGCTCAAACAAAAGCTCATGCTAGCAACTTCTATCTTTTTAGTTTCAAGGGTGTTGCAAGAATCCTTTGCATACTGATTTTCCAGATTAACATGTCTATGTCTTTGAATTCCACATTACTACTGGCATTCCCATGCATGTCTGGATTGTCACCTGATTCAAACATTTTTTACAGCAACCTTGTCTGGGCTATGACATTTTGCTGTCTGAGGGAAATGAACTTTCTCTCTCCCAATTCCACCCACTGACAATAGCTGACTAGACAGGTAGTTAACTCAGCACTGGCAATATGACTACTCTGCTGCATCCTAAACCATAGCCTAAGGCAAGAATTGAAAGGTATGGCCTATGATCCACATGTATTTCTTTGCTGCCCTTCAGACCTCTAATGACCACTTCAAAAGGCCCTGGCGCTCCACCCCCCAATGCAGCCAGAAATTGTTTGGGGACCCAAAAAACTATAAACTGCAAGAGCAAAGAAAAATCCTTCCCCAACACACACAACTCTCTACTTGGGTATCTTTGTTCTTTGAGGGGATTCCTCAACCTCAAAATGCTAACCTCCACTTTCCACAAAGAGATTGCCAAGTGTGATGTGTACCGTTTCCCCAAATGTCAGATGCAATGGAGCTGAAACTGGGCAATGTGGTCTTCCATCCTCTGCATTATATCTATCCTTGAGCTAATGGCCCTGATTACCTTAGCAGTGTAAAGCAGATTGAACTGCACCTTGTCTCCCACACTGTCATTTCATTCTGCTTAGTAGTTGATCAGACTCCTGAATCTTTTACAGGTTAAGTATACCTTATCCAAAAATCTGAAATGCTCCAAGATCCAAATAAATAAATATAATAAATATAATAAAAAAGTCACAGGTTGCTGAAATAGTGACCTCTTTGCTTTCTGATGGTTCAGTGTACATAAATTTTGTTTCATGCACAAACATATTTTAAAACATTGTATAAAAGTACCTTCAGAGTATGTATATAAAGTGTATATGGCTGTTATCACACGAGGGAAATGTACCCCCATCCTGAAGGAAAGGGAAAGTAGATCCAAATCGAAAATAAGCCAATTTACGTGATTAATTATCACATGTGAAGAGCGAAATTGTGGTCATTCCAAAGGCAAAGTAGAGTGATTGCAAAATAAGTTATCACATCAGTACATGCCATGCGGATTCAACAATTTGATTTGGCACCCTTGCGCATGCTCAGTGGGGCTCTGAACGCATCATGAACCTTTACACTTCTGGGGTGAAGAGGGGAGCCACTTCTTGTTTCATGTGAATGCTAGCTTCACGTGAATGATTGTTTCGCGTTTCTTCTCCATGCATAAATATATGGGCACCTGAAAGCACACTCACACACACATATATTTGTGTGTACAAATACATATGCATGCACACATACCCCCCAAATGGGCGAGCCATGGACATGGGTGGGCATATACATATATGGAAATATAAACATCTCCCTATATATATATCTGTGTGTAGATGTGTATGCCAGCACTGGAAGCGGAAGGACTACTGGATGCAAAACAGTGCAAAATTGCAACGCTGCACCATGGGATATGTGGTACCTTTGAGGTGGGGGGATGGGGGAGATACCAGGCCGGATGCAAACTTGCATTCCACACCAACACCACACCGAATTGAGTGCAAATTAGCCTTGGAATAAGATTTGTGAATTCGCTATTTCATCAAATTTACCTATTTTTGGATTGATTTAGGATCAGCCCCAGAATGACCATGCAATGACAGCAATTGTGTGTGATAATCTCTTGTGAATTAACATGAATACACATGATTGGGCTCGGGATGGCTTTGGATTGGCATTGGTTTGACTGGAAGTTTTTGTCGTGTGATAACGGCCTATGAAACATAAATGAATTTCATGTTGTGACTTAGGTCCCATCTCCAAAATATATGCAAATATTCCAAAATCCCCCCTCCATCCCAAATCCAAAACACCACTGGTCCCAGGCAGTTTAGATTATGAATACTCAACCTGCACACACTTCACTGGAAATCAACTTCACTGAACTCAGTGGGCTTATCTCTAAGTAAATATATATTAATTACACTGTGAATGGATTATTTATTTATCTTTTCATTAAATATATTGATTAGCTCATCAATTGCATTTAATTTTGTATGTTACTAACTGCTCAAAACAGCAACCTTTTGATATACAGTTTTAAAAGCATAAGAATCTATACTTTCATTTGTTAAAAGTCTAGTGTTTATCATTGGAAGATGGTATTTTAACATTATTTTTATTACCTCATGAAACATACCACTTAATTAAGGTAGTTTCTAATATAAATAAACACCCTTAACAATTACCATTAATGATTAGCTGTAACTTACAAAAATTAGTAGTCACAGCTTAATCAGGCTAAAGCTTTAGCTGATTATTCTACCAAGCTTGATTCAGTATATTTCAGCACATGTATGCTTTCTTGAAGTCAAACAGAAATGTTGGTACATTCAGTTGCACTTTTTGATTGATGAAATAGCATGGATTAGCATGGACATGGGGCAGAGGAATCCTTTGATGTTGGATCAGAAGTGCAACCAGTCAGTTTCAGCCAGTCTTCATTCTTCTCCTGCCTGGGCCCAATGGAACTACACTATTTTGCTATGACACCTGATGATGTATATGTTATTCAAAGATTTGCTTATGCTTGTGCAAAAGTCCCAATAAAAGATACATCCATGTCCATTTTGTATTGAAATTCAAATGTTAAAATTTCTAATAGGCATGCATACCTGTATCTGCTTAAGTGAGGATACAACCTTACCAAGGAGCAAGTTTTATTATGTAAGCATCTTGTCAGTTTCATTTTTGCTGAGTTTCTTAAAATCCCACCAAACATTCTTGTTCCATTCAGATTTTTCAGTGGGTTGTGAGCCACCACCACGCACTTCTTGCCTATTGAATCCTGTCTGTATTTTGAGATACATTTATTTATGCATTTTTATAATTTATGCTTTTTTCCCAATCGACTAAAGCTTATTTGTGAGCATTTTTCAAATATATGTAATTTTAATTGTGTATTTACTTGCATATAATTAAAAGAACAGAGATTCTAACATTTATGGTTTCCTATCAGAAAATATTGTATATGAAAAAGCAGTACATAAATATGGATATATCAATTGATTGAACTGGATAAAATAATTAAAAATCTATTGTAACTTTTCTGTCCCTATTTTTGAATAAACATATGTAAGACTGCGTTGCTAAAGTAGTTCCTCCGTTAATCACAACTTTTCTTGTATTGTATTTATATTTAGGTTTCCCACATTCCATCTCGAATTCTGTTCCATGGGCAAGGACAGACAAAATGTAGCCCTCCAGATGTTTTTGGGTAGGTTGGCTCTGCTGCTGGGAAATGCACTCCAACAACATCTGCAGTTAATTAAATCAGGAGCAGGCAGGGTGTTACTGTGGTCTATAGGAGAGTTTACTAAAAGGAAGGGACATAGCCCATTGTCATATAACCTTCTCAAATAATGAGAAAGCATGACTCATTGGAAAAGATGAAAATGCTTGTAAAGATAGAAGGCAGTAGGAAGAGAGAAAGACCACACACCAGATGGATAAACTCAGTCAAAGAGGATATGGCCCTAAGTCTGCAGGAACTTAACAGGGCCATTGAGGATATGGTGTCTTGGGGACACCTCATTCACGGAGGTACCAGAGTTTGAAGGTGACTTGAGGGCACTTAACAACAATACATTTTCCATCCAATCCTGCAACTCACTTTTTCTCTACTGCAGCCCCCACAACATGGCCATTTCCTGGTTGGTGGACAGTTAAACAAGTGGCAAAGAGGGGTCCAACTATTTTCCTGTAGCTGAATTCACAATATGCATCCTCTGGAAGCTTTTGGGAATTTTGGAGGTCCCTGAGGATGATGTCTACCATCATAGGAACATAGAGCATGTACTATTTGCAAAGTTTATCACATAAGCTTTGAAGATTATACTGACCGGGGCAATCATCACAATGCAGGTAGTACCTTCCATGGTCTTTGTGTGGAACTTTGATGGAAGCAAGTATTATTATCCACAAGTATAATATGCCACTTGTTATGGGTTTTTAACAACTGTGTGTGTGTTTACTTTCCATGCTGGTAGAGCCATCTGACAATGAATCAAATAAAAAAAAGACTCAAACAGCAGCTACAATTATCAATCAAAATTTTCATAGGAAAGCTTGGGTTCCAGGCAGTTGTAGTTAAAGTAGCTCGATTATATCCACTGCTGATGTGTCCCATTTAACCTTTCTCAAAAAGCCATCTAAAGCTTGCAAATCTATAGTACCAAATGAAAGGCAGAATACATTGTCTTTGCTGTTTTGGGGTTTGGCAAGTAGTACAGGACTCAGGTGAGGCAATAAACCTTGTTTTTTAGAAGCGAGATCTGAATGGGACAGTATTACCACCACCTCATTTATCTGAATAGCCTGGATTCCTTTGTCTGGCAAATCAGAAGTGGAGATGGATGTATGCAGGGTTACATTGATTGGAGTTATAAAGGAAACGGGTGGCAATTCTGTCTAGTATTGATGAAGGGAGTGGATTTGCCAATGGTCAAAAATCTTCACTATTTATGTTCAATAGATTAAAAGAAGAAGAAAGGAATCTGAAAATGTGCAAGAGTCCCCCCTACATTATTCTAGAACAATCCTGGTCACCTCCCCCCCCCCCCTTATATGGGAAACAGAGGAAAACTAGCCCCTACTTATGGAAGATAAAAGGCAATAGCATGGTGCTCATAAAACAGCAAATGAAACGGTAACTTCTTTTCTGGACTATATGTTTTTGGTTTATGCCATCAAATGATTTCCTAGAATATTAGACAATCTTCAGGCCAATATTGATTTTATTCACATAAACTGGAATAATGCAGGAATGAAAAAAAATCCTGCACATTTTGCAGAATCTTTTTTAAAAATGTCAAATGTCTAAGTGACACTTCCTTTCAGATGGATAAGAAACGCGAGTGATCTCCCTTGAACACATTTTAATGGTCTGGTAATATGTAACAGAAAATAGCTTAGCTGGAGACTTGCTCGACATGTCTAAGATAGTAAGGTATAGTTCTTCTTTTTAAAAAATGCAGCCTCCCAAGATAATCACAGAATATTCTTCCTTCTTCATAATAGTCTTCCTTGATTTAAAGACAATTAAGGATATAGCTTCACAGTGCAAGAGCTTGTTCAAAGACGGTCTCTTTATAGTGTTCAGTGGTATTTTGTAGGGTGAAGGTGAGCCAGTAAGTTTACTAATGATCCTTACAGGATTTGATAATGAAAAGAACTGACTGGCAAGCCAATGCAAAAAATGGGTGCATCTTGAAAGTCTTCATAAGCCTCCTCCAAAGTAGCAGCTTGAATGCCTTCTCTAAAACTGTTAATAGCACCGGGGAGTTTCCTCTGGTGTGCTTGAACAGTTCCTTTTCATTGTTGCTGTGGATGAGTTTTAGATCAGAAGTGCATAACTGGGCATACTTAAAAAGGCATTCCTATCATCACTTGCATCATATTGCAAACTGGCCTGCATCTTGACAATAAAATGACAGGAAACAAAGTAGGCTGAGAGCCAGTATTACAGAGTAGAATATAAAAATTCTCTGAGTCTCACATCATCAGGACTCACCATTTAGCTGCTGCATTTGGCTACCCCTTCAACATGGCCATTCAATGATTAGTGCAAAGGAGGGCATTGGAGAAGCAATGTCAGAAGTCATACAACATCATTTTTTGGTTTTGACATAATTGGAAACCGCATTTAATTGAAGACTTTTGTCCTGGATTACTTGAAGGGAGGAGTGAGGTGGTGGTGAGCTGGTCCATAAGGCTCAGTCGTATCCCTGATTATTAAGTCAGGTGAGAATAATTTTATTTAAATAATGCAAGGACAGAATCCACAATTTAATAAGCATATAAATATTACATCAATTTAGTATCATCATGATATTATGCAACCTACTCAGCAAATTATTAATTTTAACATGAAATATCTATTGTTGTGAAATGAATTTGCCAGAAAACACAACACTAACAGTCTGCATATTATTAGCTTTCACAGAGATATTGTAAAAAGGTGAGATTTCTTGAAACAGAAAGCCTTATTTATTATATAGGTTGGGGCTTCCTGGAAAAGCATTTTCTATCCATACAGTCCTCTCCAGCCAACAGGGGGAGCTCTGGTGCCACAACAAACTACAAATCCCAGAAGTGCCATGGCAGTTAAAACGGTGTCAAACTGCATTGTTTCTGCAGTGTAGATGCAGTCCTGGTAGGAATAATTTTTTTCTCCATGTTGGGAGTTGCCGCTGGATGTTTCATGAAAAGGGGAATATCATGTAGACTTTTTTTGGCCAGAGAACCTTAGCAAGTCATAAAACAACCACCATGAACATTTCTTTTGCTGGTTTACCCCTTTGTTGTGTTATAGATCCCACTTAACACTGTGAGACTTATTTCTGAGTAGAAGGCCTGCCCATGACTGCTTATTAGAGAACTGCTTTTAAAAATATTCTGGATACTGGCAATATATCCAAATCATTCCTGCATTACAGGTCCTACTAGACTTTGCACAAAGCAGCAAGTACGCAGAGGTAACAATAAAACTAGTCTTTTGCCCAAAGACCACAATCATCATAATTACAGTCAGACAAATCACCATGTTGAAAGAAAAAACACATATTTTTCATAGGCTCACAGTGAACTTCCTCGCTGTGAATTAGAGGCAATCTTAAGTGTGTGGAAAACTTCTGTAATTTGGACCGCAGCTGCAAAGGAGAGATTTGGAGCTGCAACTTTGTTTTCATCACAGTATTTTCTTAAGACTTTGTTGAGTTATCAAAAGAATGTTGGGCAGTGGCAGCATTCTGTCTTAACAACAGCCCTATTATTCAACTGAGGGGGAAAAGAAGAAGGGGGAAAAAGAGAGAAGACATCCCTCCTCCTAAATAAATGGAATGATTACCTTTAATTACCACTTGCTAACTCTGCTACACAAAATAAATATTTCTTTATTAAAATGAATGCTTTTGAAAAGTACATCAAACACATTGCTGTGATTTGTCCTGCCAATGGATTCCAATATTAATCTTCGCATGGCAGCACTGCTGAGAACAGAGGTCTCTCCAGAATTTCAATAGAAGTCCCTTGCTGGATCTAAATTATGAGTCTGGCATGAAAAACCAGAGATGCGGCATCTGTTGTCTTTTGCTTAACAATAGTAGTAAGAGCTCATTCAGCTTTTGAGACTGTCTCTTTTCCATTAAAGGAATGAATAGGGTGGATTTTTTTTCTACTCTCCTTTCTTTTCCCTTATAATTATATAAGAAAGGCATGAAAACGATTTACTGAAATATTAACAGATTACTCCCCCCATGATTTTTGCACTTCTAAAGACAACCCTCTATTTTGCTAGCAAATTCAAATACAGAAATTACAGCCTTTTGTTTTGCAAGTATGCAAATGTTGCAAATTAATTACATGCTGCCCATATCCAATTATACTGACTGACTAAAATATAGAACACATTTCTCTGTTGATTTCTTTAAATAAATATTTTTCTCTTGATTATCTCTTTCAAGAGACTGGAAACTATGGCTGATGATGCCCTCTGAATAGTATCATGCCCACAGATAACACTTTTACAAATAAATAAATCAAATTCCTGGACTCTTTCATACATAGGTGAATACAAAATGTGATGGATATAATCTCACTGTGGAGTTTTCCAGATCAGAGTGTCATATCTAGGCTATTCAGTCTACCTTAATTCTGACATGCCAAAACACTGCAGAGCCCATAGTGCTTTAAAAAAAACTCCTTTTTATACCACCCCCTTTAAAAATTGAGGAGATACTGGTATTCCGGTATCTCAAAGGGCAGTATGGATGCAGTAGGTGGTTTGAGGCAGGTTTTAGGCACACTCCCTCGGAGACCAGTCCTCCCATTGCTTTCATCCATGAAATTTTTATTAGTACCAGCTTGTACTTAATAATAGAGATGCTTCTTGCAGGGTGAGGAATTAGGTAGGTGTTCTCTGAATTTAATCTATTATATGAATAGAAATAATAATATTAATCACAGTAGAGTGCTAATTGAAAGAAATATTTCCAGGCGAGGTAATAAGCATCACAGAACCAGTGTGGTGTAGTGTTTTGAGTGCTGGACTATGACTCTGGACACCAGAGTTCAATTCTCAGCTCAGCAGTGAAACCCATTGGGTGTCTTTGGGTCAGGCACATGCTCTCAGTCTCAGGGGAAGGCACACAACAACAACAACAACAACAAATATCCACATATGCTTTCCAGGGTAATAATATTCTAGTACTGAATTTTGTACTTGTACTCAGTAGTAGGATAGAGAAACTTTGGATCTCCAACTGTTTTGGACTACATTCTCCATAATTCCTTACAATTGGTCATGCTGGGTAAGTTTTGGGGGGAGCTGATGCCCAAAACATGGAAGGTCAAAGGGTCCTCATCCTTGCTCTGTTACTCAGCATCAGAGCACATGTTTGCATGCAGAAGGTTGCAGAATCAATCCTGGACATGTCCAGTTAAAAGTAGTAGATGATGCAAAAGACTTCTGGCAGTGAGCCTAGCAAGCTGTTGCCAGTCAGATGAACTTGATGGACAAATTGTGTGAGTTGGTATAAGACATGTACAAATGTGAATTTTGGGATCTCTTTCCAAAGATGAAGCTAATGTAGCAGTAATAAATCTCAGTTCCAGTGATATGTCTCTGTAATTATTTTAATAATTAAATTATATTCTAAATATATTATAAAAATAATTCTTGATTTATAGATATTCTATATACAATACAGATTTTCCTTCAAAAAGATATCACAGTAGTACTGAACAAGACATGTACAGCACAATATTTTGTTCTGATCCCAGACATGCATTTTTTGGGGAGACAGAGGAGGAAATTGCTTGTTTGTGATCAAAATCTGGAAGCAAAGATGAACTCCTAACTCAGTACAATCCTATAGTATGATTCTAAGTAGTTATTGCCAGCTGTTCTCAGAGTTGTCAATGATTAACCATGCATAAAGATCACCAATTAGCAAATCATGATAGCAGTAGGCTGTGGAAATGGTAGGACAAAATCACACAGATCTGTTATCATGCTGTTACTTGCCTATGGAAAAAAAGCCCAATTTATCTTCTTCATGCTGCTTCTTTACTCAAGAAAAAGAAAGGTGAGACATGTAAGCTCTGCAACTGCACCTGCTATAGCAACAGATGAAGGGCCGCTCCTATACTGAACTCCCACGAATCTGCTCTGACAGTGGTCTTCTATCTCACAGACTGAACATCAATGGGAGCACTTGTACAATGAGACCCTAATTGGTTACTAGGATTCATCAATGGCTTGTGGAGGAGTTCTACAGTTAGCAGTATGTGTGGGGCATGCAGGCAAGAAAGAGATCACACATGGATGAGTGAGGTCAGATACCTTGTTGATCAATGAAGTCCATACTGGAGATAACGGATCAGCAGTTTGGCTTGTACCAAGGTGACTGATTTAAGTTATTCTGATGAATTTACTGAATGATGTAAATATTTATATCCTGCCTTATGTCCAAAGATTTAAGAAAGTTATTTCATTAGTTTACCAGTTAGTGCTTGTCTGTTGTAGAGATAAGACACTAAGGGATCCACACAACTTGTGACCTAACTAGCAAAACACAGTCTGCTAGCTTCTGTATACAGTCGTGTATGACAGATGCTGCCTATATCTCTATTTATGCAATCCCAGCTGGGATCCATCAAGTCCATGGTGGGACACACTTTATAGTTACCAAGCTGTGTTCAGCTCTTGTTATTCAATGATTTTAAAAAAGCAACAACAGCAGCTAGAAACGTGTTAATGATATGGATCCAATTGTCAGAAAACTTGGGCCAGGGCTATAATCTTCTTACCAGCCATTTTCTTCCTCTAATGACATATCTGAGTGAATAGGCAGTGAATTCTGCTTTCAGAGCCATCAAAAATATCTGGGCTTCATACTGAGATTCCACTCTGAGGTCCTGCTCTAGATCATGTCTATTTACAGGTTTGTTGTTGTTATGTGCCTTCAAATCATTTCTGACTTATGGAAACCTTAAGGCGCCCCTATCGTGGGTTTTTCTTGGCAACCATGTACCATGACAGTTGGTTCTCAAGGCACCTCGCAGTATTAAACAAAATAGAGTCAAAGCAATGGTAATGTTAAAAGTAACTAACAAACAAGTGTTTAACATTTTAAATTTAGAACAATGTAAAAAGCCAATTGAATTAGGAATTTGCATTGCACTCGGTTAAAGGTGGAAGTTGGAGGAAGTAGTCTTTCATAAGTAGTGCCCCCCAAAATAATAAGGTTGTCAAGAGATATTTGCTTCAGTTATTCAAGTGCTTTATTAAAAACAGGAGTAGCTTGACCAATTGTCAGTTCTGATTCCCTACAGTCTTTCCAGAAAATTCTTTGCTTATGCTCATGTTCCAAGTAATAAGCCATATCTCCCACTGTAAATCAGCGTGCAATTCTTAAGCTTTCCTTTTCCCCTTGAAACATATTTCTAATAGTTCAATGTACAGCAGCTCAACACTGTAAAATCTGGGTGACTTATCAGACTGCAGCTAAAATGCCAGCCATACATGGTGGCCTATTGCCAGAGCCTTACTAAAACTCTTGATTTTGCTTCCAGATTAGCTCCCAAATACCTGAGTGAGTTTAGTAGAATCAAATCCAGTTCTCAGAAATTATCGTTATGGGAAAAGTATGCATCAGCTCAGTTGATACTTTTATGAATGAGACAAAAGTAAATATGCAGACCAATCGCCTAGCATAGAGCCTATAGTCTATGAACAAAACAGTGAAATATTTTAGTTAAAACTGTGGACCTAGTGTTGTCTCCTCAAATCTTCAATAGAGAGCCAAGTAAAATATATGGTACCATTTATGATCCTGAATACTGCAGTCCTATTGCTCTCTGCACATGGTCATATCTCTTCTGAACCTTGTTTGTTGCCTCAGCTTGCCTGGAAGGGGCTGAGGTGTGTTTAGACAAGCTTTGTACATGATGGGTTGAAATGTAAACAGTGCTCTCTTCTGGAAGAAGGCACATTATCTGGTACAATAGCAGGACAACTATTGATACAGTTCCAAGAAGCAGAGTGCAATACAGTTCACATCCATCTTGGATCTGGAACAAGGTAGCAGCATTCTCTGTTGTGATGTGGATTATACATAATATACATTTTGGACCATGGGTATGCATGAAAAATGCTTTTGAAGAAAAAAAAAGTTTATTTAAAAGGTAAATTAAATACCCTTTCAAAGATTATGCAAGATGAAACAAGGCAGGGGAGATTAAAGGACTCATGGTGGGGAGAATTTCACCCCACCTCAGATCTGAGCTGGTTACTAGGTTTGTGTGTTTCCCTCCCCCCTTAGAATGTCTCTTTTAGCACTACTTCTACTGTTTCAAACTGATGTTCTTTTCAAAAATTATGTGCCCAAAATTCAAATCCAAATTAAATTATGGTCTGATTCCTGTTGGTTAGTCCCAACTAGAGTAAACCCTTTGAATCAATTTTTGGATGTTGAGTCATCTTGTAGATAAACTCCATTGTTTCAATGCATCATCTCCTCCTCCTCCTCCTCCTCCTCCTCCTCCTCTTCTTACTTCATTTATATCCTACCTTTTCCCCAAGACTGGAATTCAAGGCAGTTTACACAGTGAACAGATCCTACTCCAACTCCTAATTTCTTACCCGCCTCTCCTCATGGATCAAGGTGGGGAATAACAACAAATCAACAATGAACAATATCAATTAAAACACATTAATTAAAACACACAACAGTTTAAAAGGACAAATAAAGACATATACAATTTGAAACAGTCCACATTTAAAATTCAGCAGCTAAATTCACAATTTAAAAATTGTCTAGATAAATTTGCTGGCAGAGAGTGGTCTTCAGTGCTGTCGTAAATTTGGACAACCCATTCAGCTGTCAAATATCTTCCAGCAAGTCATTTCACAGTGTAGGGGCAGCTGACAAAAAGGTCCTCTGAGTGACGGTTGTCATCCCAGTCCTGGTTGACTTGAGTAAACATGTGTCAGAGGACATGAGTATATGGGGCAGATTACATGGGAGAAAGTGATCCTGTAGGTAACATTTTACACCTTTCCCAGAAACTAATTGATAGCCAGTGGAGTGATTTTAATATTGGTATGATCCAATCACTCCAGTCAATCTGGCTGCTATGTTTTGAACTGAAGTTTCTGGGTTTGGTACAGAGGTAGCCCAATGTACAGTGCATTGCAGAAGTCCAGCCTTGAGATTACCAGTACATGCACTACCATCTTTAGGTCCTCCTACTCTAGTTAGATTACAAGGAAAGATTACAATTAAAACACACACAAAATGTCAACATTAAAACTAAATTAAACTATAACCATGTGAAGAATATATGTTCTAAAGCAGTGATTCCCAAACGTTGGTTTTGAACTTTAGCTCCTAGAATTCCTGACTATTAGCCAAGCTGTCTGGGGCTTCTGGGAGTGAAGTCCAAAACACGTAGATGGCCAAAGTTTGGGAACTATTGCTGTAAAGTTGCACAGTATTATTTGAAACAACACAGCACTTATAATCCTTTGTTAAAAGGTTGTCTGAATAAAAAAGTTCTTGGAGTTTATCACACGGGAGGAATTTCTCTTAATTTCAAATGAAAAGAAAGTGGGGCCAGAACACATTCACGTGAATTCGCTAGTTCAGTGAATTTATGTGAATTGGAATTGCGTTTGAACTGACTTCCCATTGCCCGAAAATAGCTCGCCAATGCCTGAAATTGCATGTGGTAGTCTATCACACAATAACATTAAACCCCATGATTGCATTTGGATTGCCATTGGATTATACTTCCAATTTCCCTTGTCTGATAACCTCCCTTGACCAGGAGGACAACAAGGAGTGTGCTGTTCTAGCCTCTGCAGGGAGGAAGCTTCAAAGTATAGGGGCTGCTACTCAGGAGGCCTTCTCTGATGTCCCCATACCTGTGAAGGTGGTGGGACTGAGAAAAGGGCTTCTCCTATTGGTCTCAGAGGTTTGGGAGGCTCATATAAGGAAACAGAATCTGTGAAATAGCCTGGGCCTAAGCTGCATAGGTCTTTAAAGAACATAACCAGCATTTTGAATTGTGCCCCGAAACAGACTGGCAGCTGTTGGAGTAGGGGAGTTGTTTGACCCCTGTAACCAGCCCCAGTTAACACTACCTGCACCTCATTGCACCGAGTGAAGTTTCTGAGCACTCTTCAAAGGCAGCCCCACGTAGAGTATGCCACTGTAGTCCAAATGGGACGTAACCCAAGAGATGTTAGTTCAGATTAACAATAAGATTCAAGCCAACACATAATGGTTGCTTTCTAGCTTCTATTTCCTATTTTGTGAAGCCATCTATGAGCTTTTGAAAAATCATTGAATCCCAGAGCATGGGTCCTGACTACTTGCGGGAGCGCCTCCTTACATACAATCCACCCTGCACACTTCGGTCCTCTGGGAAGAATCTGCTACAACCTAAGAAGACCAGACTTTCAGCGGTGACCCAGAGGATCTTCTCATCAGCTGCTCCCAGGCTATGGAACGACCTGCCGGACAAGATCCGCCATATTACCACCTTGGAAGCCTTTAAAAAGGCTATTAAGATGGAGGTCTTCCAGCAGGCCTTCCCAGACTAGATTAGACCCATTAGATCCATCAGACTTGCCTCCCCTCTCTATTGATAATGACACTAAATTGATTGATACCATCATCCCCATCCCTTCTCCTCTAGAGGAAGATTCATTCCTTGCGCTAATCTGCCTGAAATTTTAATGTATTCCTATTGGATAGTTTTAAATTTTTTGATGTTTAATCTTTTTTATAGGTTGATCACTGTTTTTATCACTGGAGGGAGGGTTGGGGTTTCGGGGTTTTTTAATTTGATGTTTTATTTATACTGTTGGAATCCGCTTTGATTCCTTTGTGAAAAAGCAGAATACTTCTTCTTCTTCTTATTATTATTATTATTATTATTATTATTATTATATACTTTTTTGAGCCTCATTTGTTAATTATATCATTCCTGAACAGCAACATATTTTGGATCTTCCAAGTAGAAATAAAAGTGTATATTCTGAGATGTCAAACATCCTTTCTCTCAATTGACTTTCCCCCTAGCTGTACTGTTTCATCAAATGTACTTTATATGATGCCTTACAAACAACAATCAGAATGGTATATGTCAACCAGTGAATAGGTTCTTGTTTACATGTTAGAGTTAGATGGCATCTGGGGGGAAAGCATCTATCTTCTCCCTCCAGCTAATGATAACACTGATTGGTGAAAGATTTCTTTCTCTCAATAATTTCAGCTGAAGTCTTCTGGACATGTCATGGCATGCGGAAATGCCACTGTTGTTTCCTTATTTATTTTGCTTCTTGGCAAGCTTTGTGTTTCATTAGCACCCCCCTGACACTCACTGCCTATTCAGCAGACATACTTCCAGAATCTTTCCTTTCCGGAATCTTTCTTTTCTTTTCTTTGTGTAAAGGGTATGTACCAGCTTTGTGGAATCCCTGTAGCAAGTTGTAAATGATGTATGAACTGAAAAATCTTTGCCTTGTACACAGTAGGAATACAGAAAGTGCTGTGCAGTTACTGCTGTGCTATGCTTTTTTCTATATATTCAGACACACAGGATTCATCTCATATTCATTTTGACAAGTCCTTCAAGTCCAAACATCTTTGGACAGGATGGATGGATTGTATATAAGTTCAGCATTGTCCTATGCTGCCATTTTGTATGTGAAAGGCCACTTTGAAGCATTTCCTGCCTCACTAAAAAAACATCTAACCAGGTTACCTACTTCCTTAATAAAGATGATAGTCTCTAACCTTATTTCTAGGGCTTTCTATGTTAATGTTGACTTTTTGTATGCTTTTTAACTCTATTGTAATCATTTTAATCTGTAAGCCATCTTGAGTCCCAATAGCTAAAGATGATGGTGGTGATGATGATTGGCTGAATTTGTACAGAGAGGGTTTCTCTTGCCTTCCCCTGAGGCTGAGAGTGTATAATATGCCCAAGGTCACCCAGTGGGTTTCCATGGCTGAGCAGGAATTTGAACCCTAATCTACCAGTGTCCTAGTCCAGCACTCAAATCACCACATCATGCTGGCTCTCATACAGAGAGATCGAGATCTTTAGGCTTCTCTTGGTCTCACCACCATCACATGCTCACCTGGTGAGGACATGAGAGACAGCCTTCTTGGTGGCTGCTTCTGCCCTCTGGAATGTCCTTCCACAAGACGCAAGGCTGGCCCCCTCCTTGCTTGCCTTTCATTGGCAAACAAAAATGGCTTTATTCAAGCAGGCTTTTAATGTATAATCATGGGGTGGCTTGGCTTTTTGTTATATATCATGGTTTTAGTGGGCTTTTACTGTTTGTAATTTTATATTGTTTTTAGATGAGATTTTAACTGTTTTATTGTAATAGATTGTAATTTTAAATTTTTTATTTGGGAGCTGCTTTGGGTTCCCTTCGGGGCAAAAGGGAGAATAACAACAACAACAACAACAACAACAACAACAACAGTGTAATACACACACGCACACGCACACGCACACGCACACACACAAGTAGTCCATAAAATTCCAGCTTAAAAAAATTGTTCTATACAATTGCTTAGTACTGAACATCTACAAATTATTTGCATGGTTGGGAAATGCAAAACTAAACCAACCAAAACTAAAACCAGAATGAGTATCCAAGAGGCACTGAAAGATTGTATATGTATTGGGTTCCAAGCAGAGCAGACACGCAACGGCATGTTACTCTACAACTGTGTTGTGAAAAAGGTACAGCATCATTGCTGTCTATTGCAAAATCACCACCCCATTCAGTGAACTATGGCAATGTTTCTTTCCTGCAAAGGAATGATCTGTACAAAAGTAAACCTTAACTAGTCATGACTGACTGTAGGGGGCGGTGCTCATATCTGTTACTAAGCCAAAGAGCCAGCATTGTCAAAGGTGACTCTGTGACCATGTTGCCTGCATGA
The DNA here is from genome assembly GCF_019175285.1 of Sceloporus undulatus. Taxonomy (NCBI): domain Eukaryota; kingdom Metazoa; phylum Chordata; class Lepidosauria; order Squamata; family Phrynosomatidae; genus Sceloporus; species Sceloporus undulatus. The sequence continues at coordinate 29,911,347 of NC_056527.1, read as the reverse complement.
CTGCACAGAACGCTGTTACTATTTATCTACTTGCACTTGCATGCTTTCGAACTGCTAGGTTGGCAGAAGCTGGGACTAGTGACAGGAGCTCACTCTGTCATGCATGCTTGGCCTCGAACTGCTGACCTGCTGATCTTGCAGTCGTCAGCATCTTAACCACTGAGCCACAACTTGCCTAACATGTTTACTATTAATGTTAAAAATTTATTAAAAAAATAAATAAATTATTTTATTCATTTATTTCCCACTTCCTCCCTGCAATGGGACTCAAGGCAGCTAACAGCATATTTAAAAACAATACAGATTATGCCAGGAATAAACTCTTCTAGAACATGACCACATAGTCCAAAACCCCCCATAAAAAACTATGGATGCCGGCCATGAAAGCCTTCGACTTCACAATACAGATTACCATTATACAAAATCTTTAATAGAAACATAAATAAGAGTTATTTAAAAAAGTGATTAAACAATTTATAAAGTTAAAACATTAGATATTATGAACATTAAAATTCATTGCAAGACCACGTACATACCTTAAGACAGCACTTCACAGTATTCAAAAGCCACGATAGTTAGTTTTTAACAGGCTGACAACATAAAAATGTTTTGACTTGCTGACTGAAGGTCAGCAAAGATGGGGCAATCCTAGCCTCACTAAGGAGGGAGTTCCAAAGTCTGGAAGCAGCCACTGAGAAGGCCTTCTCTCTTGTTCCTACTAAACAAGCCTGAGAAGATGGTAGGACAGAAAGAAGGGCCTGTCCAGATTATTGTAGAACTCTAAGGCCCATAAAGGAAGATGCGCTCTTTCAAATAACCTAATGTCCTAATACTATTGAGCACAATGCTAATTTTCCAAATTGGTTTAATATAGGCAGGGAGTCTATGGCATCATATGTCATATCTGAAGACAAAATAAATAAATAAATAAATAAATAAAATCCATTGTCTATCTTTAGAGGAGAGGATCTAAGGGCAGAAGTGACAGCAGTAATTTATATCACCAAAAGCCTCCTTCATTCTTTGTGTGCAGGGGCAGCCCTGGTTTGTACTTGGATGGGAAATGGCCAATGAATACCAGGTACTGTAGTCTATATTCCAGAGGAAGGAACTGGCAAAATCACCTATGAATATTCCTTGCCTAAGATAACCCTATGAAATTCATGGGCTCACCATAAGTCAGCAGACAACCTGAAGGCACATATATACACACTAAAGCAAAAAAATGAGCTTTCCCACTGGGATAGTTAGATACTTCTGTAATGGAGACTGTATGCCTAAATTCTACTACACAGTCTTCAGAACATGGTTGGAGCTTTCCTCATTTCCTAAAATCAGCTAATGACAACACCAGTGCAACAATAACAGTAATAGAAACACACTTTACTCAGTCACAGGGCACATTAGGATACAGTACATGGTTAGTGTAGTAAAATATTTCCATGTGCCAGCCTTCAGTGATTACTTGCAGATATTTACTTTAGTGCATGGCATATAGAACATTAAAAGCGTTTTGAAAATCCCACAGTTTTTCAACTTCTGAAGGATTATTAACTTCAAAGTCAGAAGAAATGTCGGCCTTCTATGTTTGGAAATGCCAGCAGCCTTTGCATATCCCCACCACAGTACCAAGCAACCCCCAGCAGAGAGGAACGATTACTGCCTTGGTGGCGAGAGGATGGCTTTTGATCTCCTAACATATTGGAAATTACTTAAAGGTAAGCCATCTGCTAGCTGAGGAACAAAAAAAGATTACATCACACCCTGCTAGAAAGATTGTGTTAAATCCTGTGTATCAAGGCTTTTAATAATTCTATATTAAGTCAGCTAATAGGATTAGGGACACATTTTCCGTAGGCGTTTTTCACCAACTATTAACAAAAAAAAAAAAAAAAGGGGGGGACCCAAATCATTTTTTCCCTTTTGGTGATGATCTATAAAATTCAAGAGTGTTCCACTGTGAATGAAAGGGATTCTTTCAAGAATGAAGCATTTCTTTAGATCCCAATTGGTTTCTAAAAGGCACTTAATGTAGTAGAATATTTTCTGGATGGAACATGTGGAGTAACACACTCAGTGTTCCCATTATGAATATTATTATGCTAGAATGAACCGTTGATGATGGAAGGTTGCACTGGCATAACGCAACTGTGAAAACATTGAGTAGGCTATTTTAACCCTTCCACTTGAAGGGATTAATAACTGCATGCTATTTCACATCCTATCTCTGAATGTTGCTAGTTCTTCGGCTTTGGCAAACATTGGTGTTCAGGACAGTCCAATTCATAGTGGCTTGAATAATATTTAACTTCTGCACACTACACTTCCTGAGTTGTCCCAGCATAGTCTTGTGAATCTCCCATCTATGTAGGGATAGTTTAGTATATTGATGCACTGTACTAATTTAGCCAACTGGGAAGTTGTAAAGTAGTTTAAAGGTAAGGTAAGTCATCTTTCAACTTATGGTGACCCCATGGATTTCAAAGGGTTTTCTTCTGTCTGTTTGTCTGTGCCTTTGAGTCAGGAGACCAAGTGTTGTAAACTATATTTCAAAGGAAGTGTTATCCAAAGTGTTCCCCACCAAGTATCACTGTTACTTCAAATGTTGGTGAAATGAGCTTTCACAAGAGGCTTAGGTAACTTATGGACCACTTGCACCTGTTTATACCAGTACTGACTGTGGAGATCTCCAGGTTTGGGGTGAATTAAGAGAGTTTTATTTAGAAAATATATAGAGTCCAGTGACACACACAAGGTAGCAATTCACATAGACATATATATGTCAATAGTAAGAATTTGCCTTGTTCTAAGTCAGACTATTAATCCATCTAGCACAATTTTAGATCAGACTGTTGATACATCTAGCACAGTACATTGATTCACAATGGCTCTCCAGAGGTTTACAAATCAACCTGGAGGTGGTTTGGGTAGAACGAAGGATCTTTTTGCATTTAAATCGTGTGCTTTAGTACTGAGGAATGACTTTGTGCATTTGAAAATGTATCCAAAGTAGACGGAAACATAAAGCATTTTGGTATATATGAAAGGTTGCCATACAAAAATTTCACTAAAGCTATTCATAACTGTCCCTTATCATTAACCGGGACAATTAATGATAAGGGACACAATCCATTATGCATTACAGCACCATGAGTACTGTTCATTTCAATACAGTCCACAAGGAAAACTCTTGTATAAGTCCTAATTAAATGAATGGAAGTTATATAATAGATAGCAATATATCTGATCAGCCCCAAGGGAAGAAAGTCAGACTTGTGAGAAAGCAAAGTAAGTGGGTCCAAAAGCAAGGTTAAATACTTGTGTGCAATTGTTTTACAAGAGAATATACAATTCCTGTACAATATTATTCCAAGCTGTTCAAATTCAGAAAAAACCAAAATCAGAATAAAATCAAGTAATTTGCACTACTTAAAGAATAATAGACTGCTACTAAATGTTCTTAGCTACAGTTTTTATGAGCTCTTTGTCACTAGAAAGAGCTATAGATACATACAATTAATAACATTTATGTTTAAAAATGCATTAATTCCTCCCACTGTGGAGAATTAAGTTGAATAACAAATAAAGCATGACAACTCTTTCCCCCATCAAACCTAGTGGGAAATGTCTTCTGTTCTGCAATTTATATGGCACTAAATTTCTGCTATTATTGCCTTTTACACTGCTACTGGTTTGACAAGGATGACATTCATGTGGAAGAGCCATTTGGACAATTAATCCTTCTGCATCCCACCCCATTAAAGCAAAAAAGTTAATTTGCTTATTAAATGACATTACTGTAATACCTTCTTGAGGTCTATATAAAATTTATTTACTCAGATGCTATTGTGTATGATTCTGGACGCATAAATGTATATTGGGGCAAGGGCTTACAGGGTCACAGTTTGGGTACTTCTAGGTTAGAAATGTTTAGGGACTTCATCTACCACCTTTTCTAGGCTTCATTTCTGAGTTAACTACAGAACTTGCAAGGAAAGCTGATAGACCTAGGAGATTAGCACACTCTCTTTTAATGCTCCCTTCCCCCGGCAGAATAAAGGAGCATTTATTTTTAAAATGGGTTTTATCACATTTGCCCATGGCTGGGCAATTGCATCCCATATGCAGCCCGTATGCCAACTGGGCTTATTCTGTGGCTTTTTGTGAATGGGATTTTCTCATTCTTGAAAAAACATGGGATAAGCCCAGCTGCATCTGGGCTGTAAATGGGATACATTAAGCGAAAAAACATGTTTAAAAAAATAAATGCACCTTTAACCCCTTTGGGGAAAGGCGGGCATTAAAAGAGAGTGAACTAATCTCTACAGTTTGTTGATTCTGAGATAATTTTTTTCTTCCTGCTGTGGGTATAGTGGGGTGGGGACTCCTAGAAAATCTTCAGCTGTGTATCTATAAACATATATAGTATTGTGTGTGAGAGAGTTTGTTTGACTCTCCTTGTTGGCATGGCTTTGGGGCCAGCCACAAGTATTTTTAATGTGCAATTGGACATAAAATGTGCATGGGGGGGAGTGCATTTGAAAAAATAAAAATGTGCAGCTAGAAAAATAGGAAGGAAATTAGACATGTAGGGTTTATTAAATATCTTTTAAGCACTTAAGTGTTGGGGACAGTACACACAAATTAACACTCAGTTTCCCAAACCATATTAATTGTTTTTAAACAGAACTTCTTCTTTTTACATTCATATTTAGGCACATAACACTTTGTTGTATCCCTGTGAATGTCCCAAAAGTACTCTTGATATATTCCTTAGGCTTAGCTTGTTGTTGTGTACTTTCAAGTTGTATCCAACCTATGGCAACTGTACAGTGAATTTATCACAAGTGAAGTTACATTGTCCCTAATGCTGATGTGGTCGTTTACATGTGCTGCCATTGGGGACAATGGGGGGCTGTTCCTAATAGTGGTTCAGCCATGTGCCTGTGCTGCCATTGGAGACAACTGGGGACTTGCCATTTGCAGATGCTGAAATCCACAGATGCCAAGTCTACGGACAAGGAGACACCACAAATTATTTTATTTGAAATTCATCCAACTTAACAATGGATGTTAAAAACAACTAAATAATGATACAATAGGTCCTTGGTATCCACTGGAGTTTGGTTCCAGGACCCTCCATAGATACCAAAATCCATGGATGTTCAAGTTCCATTAAATTCAGTGACAAAGTAAAATGGTGTCCCTTATATAAAATGGCAAAATCAAGGTTTGCTTTTTTGGGAATTTATATATATATATTGAATATTTTCAAGCTGTGGCTGCTTGACACCATGAATAAAGAATTTGTAGATGCGGATGGCCAATTGTACTAGCAAAAAAGACAAAAACATATGCAATACAGTTGGGTCCCAGGCTCCAGTAGCTTGTACTGCCTCCTCCCAGTCAGCCTTGATATTACAGTACAACACACTAAAATTAAAATACACTTATATGCATATACTCACAAACAATATAGTAAAACAGACAGCAGCAGGACATTATAAACTTGACCATGAATCAATATCCAGTAAGAGAAGACTCACAATAATCTATGGATACTACATGTGTAATGTACTATGGTTTACCAGACCAGCATGCTTAAACAGACACTTCTAAATGCTAACAAGGACTTTTCCTCCCATCCTGGGGCTGAATATAGATAGGTATCTGTTAGATTTGCTGTCATCCAGTCTGCAAGTTCAGAGTGATTTTTCCCCATGCCTGGGACAAAGCAGCATATAAACCTCTGAAGCTCCCATGACTTTTGACCTCTGGGAGCTTTGTTCAGGCAACTCATCTTCACACAATACCCCCAAGCATGCATGGGACACTAGAAGCAGTGTACCAGAAATTCATGGCAGCCTTGAGTCACAGTGCCATAAGCTAAGAAGATGTGACATATATTTCCATATCAAAACAGCAGAAACCTTTCTTTCCCCTCTTCACCGATGCATAACATCCCAAAAGGGAAGAATGGCCTTCAGCTAACACAGATCAATTTTCTTTCAGCTTCAATCACCATTTAATTACTGTTGACTTCTTTAACCTTTTTCTCCATTTCCTTTATAGATTAGCTTCCTTTATACTCTAATGCCATTTACTTTTTTTCCCTGTGACTTAATCAAACTTGAAATGATATGATAAAAATTTCACATTTCCCTTCTTTCTTCCTGTTCTTTATGTTCCGGTTTCTTCAAAATACAGATTATTTCTTGGAGGAGGGAAAAAATAATTTTTAATGAACCACCTTTTAACTTTATCATCCTACAGAATCTACACATTTCCTTCAACCAAGTAATTGCTTAGATGACTGGAGGTTGGCTGGATGAAAGTACTAGTATTTCACCTTTGGGCTTTCTGGCTGAAACAGCAATGTACTGAAATATCCTTTGTGTGTGGTGAATTATCATAACCCACCTCAGTCTTCAACAAACACTGCACATGTCATTGCCCCATCCTCTGTGTCTGATTAAATGCTTAATTCTGCCAAATTGGCATTTGTTCTCCAGACAAAACTTTTTCCTCACTAGCAGTTGCAAAGAAAAGTGGTGACCTCGCTGTCTATATATCTGTTATCCTAATAGTACACTAAATCAATCATACTGTCAAAATACAGATTTGTGCTACTAAGTCTAACTGACAGGAAACAAGAACTCTGCACATAAGTCAGGAACATTGTCAGGGAAGAATGCAAAAATGACATTATCTGTAGCCAAAAAGAAAGGAAAGCATCAGCAATTGATAGAAAAAGCTCTTCAAATTCTTACTTTTGCAATGAGCAAAAAGTAAAAGATGGCAATATCGGGTCAGAATCCTGAACACAACTGTTCGGCAAGTTGGGTATAGGGACAAAGAGAATTATTATAAGGATCAGAGCAAAGAAATAGAAGAGAATGAAAAAGATAGAACAGGAGACCTCATCAATAAGTTATGAGAAACTGAATGGAAATTGAAACCAAGAGTGGGGATGCTTTGTGTCCAACAGAGGAAAACATTATATGATAAAATAAAAGACAAAGGAAGCAAGTGGCTGATACTGAGGAACTATATAAATGAGAAAAAGGATGATAGATTCTTTCAAAGAAGAAGCTTTTGGTGATGAAAACACAGTTTTAGAAAATGAAGTGGAAGAGGTCCTAAAAGCACTTAGGAGAAATAAATCACCAGAAACAAATAGAATACCAATAGAGCTATTTTAAATTATAGGAACGGAATCAACCCCACTTCTAACAAAAATCTGCCAACAAATATAGAAAACAAAACAATGGCTTATATACTGGAAACACTTGATATATGTGCCAGGAGACTCCAGAGTTTTAGTAACCATCAGACTATTACATTGATACAAGCAAAGTTATGCTCAAAACTTTAGAAGATTTTGCCATATATAGAGTGCGAAATGCCACACCTCCACTTGGTTTGGGAAAGGAAGTGGGATATTGCAAACACAAGTTGGATAATGGAACACATAAAAGAACTTCAGAAGAAAATCAACCTGCGCTTTATAGCCTTTGTGCAGATCATGAAAAATTATGGTTTGCTCTAAAAGAAATAGGTGTGCTGCAACACCTGAGGTGTAACCTATACTAAAGGCCACTATTAGTATAAAATCTGAAGAAACAGAATGGTTTCTAATTGGCAAAGGGGTCAGATAAGGTTGTTACGTTGATCACAAAGGTGGTTTTCCCAGGGTCAAGCTCATCCATTGCTGACCCCTGTGATTTCCCCGAATGCGGGAAACCCAACTGCATAATTTGTGCTCTCACTTTCATCCTTTGGTCATTTAAATCTTTTAAAAAATCACTAAAATTATCCAAGCAAAAAATATTTTCAAAGCTGCTGATGACCAGGGTTCTTGGAGGGCCTTCACTTAAAGGGTCACCATAAGTCCAAGCTGACTTGACAACAAATAACAACAATAACATGGGTTGTTTTCCTATTGACTCAGCTTGGTACAGAAAGTGGCTGACAAAACTGCTGAGAAAAAAAATGCAAGAATTCAATGTTCATATACCTTCTGTGTCCTTATTTCTTACAATGGAAGCTGTAATGTGTAAAGCTGTAAATATGAGATAAAGAAATAGGTAGAGCTAGTTCTTTAATTACTTCTTTCTTTAATTTATTATATGCCTGATTGTTGTTATTATGAGCCTTCAAGCTGTTTCCAACTCATGGCAACCCGAAGGTGATCTTATGATAGGGTTTTCTTGGCAATGTTTGTTTGGAGGAGGTTTGCCATTGCCTTCCTCTTAGGCTGAGAGCATGTGACTTGCCCAAGGTCACCCAGTGGTGGCCCACTTCAGGAGCACTGCAGTCTCAGAATGATCATGGCCAGAGCAGTCAGAGATTGCTCCTTTTTGACCATCTGCTTCTCCCCTAAGTCAACATCAGAACCTGCTGAGCATCAGGATTTAACCAAGAAATCTGCAACATTACAGATTGCACTGCTGTGATGAACCAACATGCTCCTCCCAAAGCCCAACCCAAATCAAGGGTCTCACTATCAATTTTTGACCTCTTACAGTTGCTCCTCCTTGGTGTTGCTGCTGGGTCAACTTCAACTATAGAGGCACTGGGGAAAATAAGGAAATGGAGCAGTTTTTACCACTTGCTTTTCACGCTTTTCATAGGTGGCTATGAAGACTGGACCATTTTGAAACAATAAACAGAGAGACAGTGAGGGAACCATTTAGGAATTGGATTCAGCTGAGGGCATTTTATAACCTGAAGCCAACACTGAATATCAGGGCAGAGATCCAAACCCCCTTGAAAAAGGATCACAGCAACTTGGAAAAGACTTTTGTTTTTACAGTTTCATTGATTTTTTAAAGATTTAAATGAGCAAAGGATGAAAGTGGGAGCAGCAGAAACAACATGATCCAAAGCTTGCAATGTTATTTTAGAAAAGTAATCTGTTAGCTGTTACTTTTTATTGTTTTTCAAATTAGTATATTTCTCACTATTTTTCTTTTTTTTAATGTAACATGCTATTTTAATGGTGGCACACTAGTGGCCCATTACTACATTACGTCTTCAGATTCTTTTTGGTTTAAAAATATCACTTCTAAAAATAAAATATTGCCTTAATGGATACAAATATTCTCCCAAAAATAATGTTTATCAAGTCATCTGCAAATATTGTCTATTATAGGGTCTAAATACCCTAAAGACACCAGGTATCATTTGATTTTGGAAACTAAATAGGGTCAGCACTGGTTAGTACCTGGATGGGAAACTGTCAACAAATACTAGACGTTGTAAGTTACATTTCAGAGAAAGGAACTGGCAAAACTATCTCTGAGTATTCCTTGCCTTAGAAAACCCTATGAAATGAATGAGGTTGCCATAAATCGACAGATGACTTGAAGGCATGTGCATGTACACATACACAGAGACACACTGTTCATTATACTTACATTATTAAATGTTAGTGTGAGTGGTGTATATATCACAAAAGTAACATGTGTGTCTTGCCCAAGGTCACCCAATAGGTTTCCATGACTGACTGGAGATTCAAATCTTGTTCTCCGGATCATAGTCCAGTGCTCAAACCACAACACCATGCAAATTCTACCACTCAGAAATAAATCTGATTTCAACAAAGAGTCAAAATGTGATGGGTGAACTTCCCCTTGCTTCATTGCTAGTAAATTGTGAATTTAATAGCTGATAAACATGTTGGCCAATGTCCTACACTAAGAAGTCAAAGCATACATGGAATTATACATTAGTCATACAGTGCCACCTCACAAGTGAATTATGATGCTGGACAATTGCATGTGAAACCAAAGGGCCCTTTCACACTATGTAGTTATAGAACTATAATTCCATTTTACCTTTCAGTGGCAACATCCTTCAGAATCCTGGGATTTGAAGATTTGAAGGAGAGGTCTTTTGAATTCTCAGCCAGAGAGTTCTAGTGCCTCACTAAACTGCCATGATTCCATAGGATGCAGCCATGGCAATTAAAGTGGAAGTATAGTGCTATACATATGTACTATGGAAAGGTCCAAAATGCGCAAGGCATCTACATGCACAGTGGACATCCATGTACAATGCATAAAAATGTGCATTTATACCACATGTGTAACTCCATTTCCAATTTGATCTGAATATGTCATTCTACTTTGGACAAAATGTCCAACTACTTCTATAGGGGGATTTAGTCATTGTCATAGTCATAGGAGGACTCCAGTCATAGTCTTTTATAATTACTAATATTTACATAAATGCACCAAGCTGCTTGACAAAGCATTGGTCTTTCTAGCCAAGTACTGCCTACTTTGAATGCTAGGGGTTCAGATCTCAGGCAAAAGCACTTCCTAATCTTACTATATAATGTCCTTTTAATTCTAAGTGCCAGTGACTGAATCTCAGATGTTTGGCATAGCACTGTATAGCATGCAGTTTGTCACTGAGTTCCTTACAAAGTGTTCATTATAAGGAAGGTAAATGAGTGTCATTGATTCAATCAGTGTCAATGAAGGGCCTTTTCAGACCATCTAATTATAGCACTATGATTCCGCTTTAACTTGCCATGGCAACATCTTACAGAATCTTGGGCTTGACAATTTAGGAAGGAGTGTTTAGAATTCTCAGCCAAAGAACTCTAATTGCCTCAGTAAACTACAGATCCCAAGAGTCCCAAGGTGGTGGGTTTAATGTGGAATCATAGTGCTGGAACTGTATGGTTTGAAAGTATCACACGTGAAGGGAAAGGAAGTGTTTCTGTTGCATATTTATTGAGTACACAGCATCTTTTAAATAATGACTTTGAATATGACTCCCTTCATGTGTGACACTTTCACCCTGATAAATTGGGCTACAGACATTTGCAGTTTATGACAAATGAAATTTGTTAAGTTCAAAGTGTCATAAGACTTTGAGAGTGGTGGTGGTGGTGGGATAACTGGAAAAAGTCATCAATGTATGAACAGGGATGAGAATTATGAAGGACTTCAGATATTGTTAGATTGGAAGTCTTAGCATTTTTCATCCTTGGTTTTGCTAACTAGGGACTCTGGGATTTGCAGTCCAACTGTATCTGGAGGACTACAGGATTTCCAGTTATTATTGGACTGCAAATCTCAGGAGCCCTAGTTAGGAAAATCAAGGATGAAAAATACTAAGAATTGCAATGTAATAACATCTGAAATCCTGAACTAATTCCCATCCCTGTTCACACACTGATCACTTTTTTCCAGTTATTCTACCCTCCTCAAATCTTATGACACCTTGAATTCCAACCAGTTTCATTTGTCATAAACTTTAATTGTCTGTAGCCCACGTCATCAAATGAAATTTCCATAAAAGCAGTGCAAATTGTATTTTTTGAAGATGTCAGATTTTTTTCCCCTTGCCACAGACTAGACACGTCTGTTCCTAAACTATATATTTTGTATATTGGCAATGAAGTAGAAATGTTTCTAATCACTATAGGAGATGAAGGTGATTTAGCAATGCATAACACCTGACAAACCTTTACTAATTGAGCTGATTATCCTTTAATAAAGCAACGGCAGATCCTCCCCATTCAAAAAGGGGGGGGGGTCAAGGGGTGGAGGGTGAAAAGGAGGGCCAAGAATACAAAATACCACCTGTTCTCATTAATTCAATAGCCAGAGTCAGCAGAGGCTTACTAATGAGAAGAACAGGAAGCATAATTATCTTGCCTTAAACTAAATTTGTCGTGGAAAGAGAGTAAGGCGATAATGAGTAGCTAGCTTATTTGATACATGTTTGTGAAAGGTGATTTGCCTATAAATGAGCACCCAAGTAGCACAGCGAGTGAAGAAAATTGGTTTCCCAGTCTCACTTTTTTGTCTGGAATTCAGTGTAACAACTTGTGAATTGGCAATATAAATGATTAGACACAGGCTTGGATCCTAAGAAACATTTAAGTTCATGGAAGGACATTTTCCAATCTCTTTCTTTTTGTAAAGTCATCTACACTACCCTATGGCCATCTGTCTACCTCCTGAGTGATGTAGGATGAAGCTACAGAGAAAGGTAGAGATGTGAAACATTCTATCCTAAGCCTAGAGGTAGCAATTGCCAAAGGCTCAAGCTCCAGTAGAGAAAAGCAGTTATAGGTAAGTCAAGCCAGGCTGGGCCATTCACAGATAATCAAGAAAGTTTACCAAAATTGAAGGGAAGTGCATTAGCAAGATTTCACCTGTTTCAGAATACCTTACGAAAAGCCAGAAATCGTTATAACCAAAGCCGAACTACCTTAAGATAGTACAGAGATCAAGAATCCAAATAAAAGTTTGAGAGGAAAGGAGGAAAGCACACAAAAGCCAGGGTGAACCAACAGCTGGAAACCGCACATGCACATGCACCCACCAGGAGATGTTGTGGTATTTGAGACATTTAGATGCCAGGTGCTTGATAGCTCGGTGTTTCTGAGCTATCGAGTGTTGGCTCTTTCACTGCTTTTTGTTATCCTGATGACATTCTACAAATTATGGGAGCATCTCCTCAATATCCCACAACTCTGGCTGAAGTTGGAGCCCATTCTGCTAAAGTTCCTCATCAGCTGCATCAGTCAATAGCTCTCAATTTTGGCGGGGAAGGGGAACCATCTGGAGCCAGAGACCTTTCAGTATCTGACTCCTCTGCATCAGATTCCTTGGACTGTATGGGGTGAGCTATGACATTTTTTTTCATTGCTTCTCCTTAAGTCAGTTTGATCCAAGTCTAATATTGGGACATTTCCCCCTTCCCCAGTAGAACCCATCAGGTTCATGCTAAATCCATATTAGGTTTATGTTAAATGCCAACCTGATTACTGAAAAAAAATGCAAATGTTGAAAGATCCCCCCCTTTAATTTCAGCACAATGGACAAATAAAATACATAATTTACATGTAGATTCAGTCACATATTTGTTGAAATTATAGTTGTAGCCATTTGCCTTGCTTAGAGTTATATAAGTACATTGCAAGCCAACAAGGCATTTTAAGAAAAACAAGCTCATCAGAAAAATATAGTTGGGTACATAATAAAATACAGTATAAAGGTCAGAAATGACTTGGAGACATGCAAGAATAACAATAAATATATATCTGTAAATAAACCATATGAAATGAATTTATATTAGTGTTTTTATTTTTTTTTTATTATTATTTTTTGTAATGTCCTATATTTTTCTTGAATTTCCTACATGTTGTGATGGCTTGTTCTCCTTTGTGGTTATGACATCTGGTCACCCTCTCTCAGATCTGCAGGAAGAAAAGAAAGAGTAATGTTAGCTTCAGAAATGATTGAACATCCCATAATATACTGATTAGAGGGGAAACTGCAGTATTCATTTGTATTGAAAGGCTCTGCCTTAAGACGATAAAGGTGATGATTCTACTCTTAACAGGTGGAGAAAAGGATAAGAATAAACTACTGCCAATCTCAGGTGAAAAGTGTCTATTGTTTCTTGTTCTTTTCCAGGCATTTTAAATTATTCACATTTTTTTTCTCCTTATAGATTCACCCCTTGGTTGTTAATTCATGATGGGTGCTGACTGTAGAGTTCTAACATGACATTATCTGGGAAATCCCAAGAATGCTGAGCATGGCTATATGCCCCTTGTAGGGTTTCAGGAGTCAGTGTGTTCCTTCCATTTGCTGGCATTTTACAATTAAGCAAAATGTTGTAAATGGAGGAAGAGTTGGGCTCCCCCCCTTTTTTGACCTATTTATGCCAAAAGGACTCTTTAATCACTAAAACCTTCATGTTATTTGGGGTGGGGGGCCAAAGGCTCCAAGTGCATTACTGCATGAAGTCCTAAGACAGAACTGAATAATTCATTAATTGCTTTAATATGCCATTGTGCAGTTTTCTTTTCTGCAATTCACTTAATGAATTAAAACCATGGTTTTGAGCCATTTATAAAGTGCATTTTAGCCAACAAAAAGGGGACAAGATATCAAGACAGTCTATTAACATTTACAGTCTTCACTGCCTTTAAATCCAGGTTCCTGCATTGATATATAGCCAGTGGAGAATGCTGCATTTCCCATGTCTGTGTAATACTGATATTAAATGAAAATGAAAAGTCCCATAAACCTGTAACAAAGTTAGTTTTTTGCCCCATCTCTTTAGTTCTTTATTCATTTGAACAATTTCTGGTTTGTTTCCTGACTGAATTTGCTAACATCTGGGAAAACCTCAGAAATAATTTATTTCCCCCCATTCTTTTATTCATGTAAAATGAGGACAATGCGTGGATTTATTTTATTTTTGCAAATAGCTTTGACATTTTTGGTGGAATAGTGCAATATGGTTGAATGAAAGTGTTGATTCAAGTTCTCTTTTGGTAGCTGAGATCACAAAGAGGTCAATTCTCTGAGTAGTTGTACAAATCTACCTGTGTGACACCTGTATGTTAAAGGACTGGCTTCCTAGCTGAAGCATGCTGGGCATTTTGAAGTTGACCCAATAGGGGGTATCCAGGGGAGGGCTAATGGATTGACATTTTAATGCTTTCATGGCCTGAAAGTCCTGAACAACCAACCCGGAGGGAACTGTGTATCATAACTTCCCACAGACTGGAATAATAAATTTGGAAGGACAGAAGCAAACTCCCAAATTCTTTTGTTTTATTTGTTTAAGAAGAAATTTAATTGCTGGCTGAGCTGAGTTGACCTACAAGACTTTTCAGGGGGCTAAAATATTAATATGGTACATTTTATACTTTCACATGAGCCAAAAGAGCAAGCCAGAGTTTTCAAATCAGTGTGTGTGCTTGGTGGCATTATTTCATATGATGAAAAGAGGTGATTCAGATGACAATGATCTTTGTTATGCTAAGAATGAACGATTAATTAAGCCTTATTCAGGCTTCGTAGAATGAGAACTAACAGTGTTAAAAGAACTTCAGGATAGCATCTTGAAATGTAGTGGAACCTAATTACATGCATGATATAAGGTTGGACTTTCTAACTGATCCTCTCCTAAGAGCAGCAGAGGGGACCTCTAGCTATGATATCATGAAGCAGGGAGGTTCTAGCAAGTGACCAGAGAGAGTGGCTTCCCTTGTATTATGCTGGCTAGCTTGAAAGCTGAGTACAAGGAGAAATTTGCAGCTATCTTGCAAAGTCCTGGAATCCTGTGAGATATGACAAATCACACCTCATGCAATTGTAACTACATCTGTGTTGTAGAATCTTGGCCACCATCTGGAGGACCACAAATTGCCAACCCTTTGGAGGATTTGTGTGTGTGTGTATGGACTTCCTCAAGGAAGGTGGAAGATGAAACATTTTGATGTCTTTTATCAACACCTGTTTTCAATATTTGTACTAAATTTTATGAAGTCAACTTCAATTTTATAGCATCCTCTGGGATGTAGGGTCTACCTAAAACAATGTTATTTGTTAGTTGCTTTTTTCAAGATATGTGTGTATGCCTTCAAGTCATCTGTTGACTTATGGTGACCCCATGAATTTCATAGGGTTTTCTTAGGCAAGGTAGACCTTCCTTCCCTTCTTTCCTTTGTTCCCCTCCCTCGCACTCTGAAGCAGAGGGAGCTGGGGCCAGGGCTTGAGTCTCAGAGCCTCTGTCCCCAGGCCCAACATCTGGCTCCAAGACCCAAGTCTCTGCCTTGGGACTGGCGCTGGTTCTCTCCAGCTGGCAGTGCTTGGCTTCAGAGCCCCATTGGCAAGAGGGAGCGGAACCAGAGCCATTGCCAGGGCAGGGACTTGGGTCTCAGAGCCCAGAGACTCCGTTCTGGATGTTGGGACTGGGGATGGAGGCTCCAAGACTCAAGCCCTGGACGTAGCCCCTTCTGGTTAACAGGGCTCCAGACTCTGCCCCTGAAGCCTTCTCCAAGTCATTTCTGGTGACTTTAAGGAGAATCTATCATGGGGTTTTCTTGGCAAGATTTCTTCAGAGGAGGTTTGCCATTGTCTTCTTCTCAGGCTAAGAGAGTGTGATTTGCCCAAGGTCTCCTAGTGAGTTTCATAGCCAAGCTGAGATTCGAGACCTGTTCTCCAGAGCCGCATGTTTAAACTCCTGGCTCTCTTTGTTCTTGTTGTGGTGCTGTGCCTTCTGTGCTTTATTATACTTGTTGTTGTCTGCTTCCAAGTTGTTTCCAACTTATGGGCCCAGAGCACCCACCCTTCTGAATGCTAGTTCCTGGTGACCCTAAGATAAAACTCTCATGAGGCAAGTTTTGTCAGACTGGGATTTCCATTGCCATTCTCTGAGGCTGAGAGAGTGTGACTTGTGTGTGGTGCCTCCAAGTCATTTCCGACTTATGGTGACTGTAAGGTGAAACTATCATGGAGTTTTCTTGGCACATTTCATCAGAGAGAGGTTTGCTATTGCTAGCTTAAGGCTGAGAGAGTGTGCCTTGGGTTTTCTCCCTGGAAGTCCCTCCCCTGAAAGGCAGAAGTCCTGCTCCCTGGCACCAGGTGACATCCAGAGCAGGAGTGCTACAGAGTTTGGGCACTCGGTCTCTAAAAGGTTTGCCGTTACTATCTATAAGTAAATGTTGGAACAGAGTCCTTTCAAGAAAACTGACATCTTTTGCGATCATTGTCCCAGTTTCTGCTTCCTGTAACCAGAAATAGAATGCCCCCAAACCAAAAATGGATTGGTATACTGTTCGTGAATTCCAGTCGTATAAGCTTGACTCATGCCATTGCAATTTGCTTTCACAGTTGTTGCACAAAAATCCCCTCCAAACCTACCTTTCCAGCTGCATCGTCTTTTCCATGTTGGTGAAGAATATTTTTTTATTTGTTTGTTTCTTTATTAAATTTATATCCAATTTTTCTCCCAAGATGAGAATAGGAGAATGAGCTTGATCTCTGGCCATACTGGTAGGATTATTCTGGGAGTTATTGCTCAGAAAGAAACTTCTGCATTCTCTGTAGATATGCCCCTTATCTGTTCTGGAGATCTACCTGGTTTCCACACTGCAGAAATAAAGCAGTTTGGCACCACTTTAACTGTCATGTCTCTATCCTGTGGAATTCTGAGATTTGTAGTTTGGTGAGATATTCAGCTTGGCGTGTCAGTGAGCTCTGGGCCTCATCAAACTAGAATCCCAGGATTCCACAGAACAGAATCATGACAGTTAAAGTGGTGTCAAACTGCTTTATTTCTGCAGTGTGGCTACATCCCAAATAATAATAAGGCTTTAAAAGAGTACTGGGAATCATGTGCCCATTTGAGTGTATGCAGTCAGTAGAAGTTATATTATGACTGTTTTAGCTTAACAGATAAATCCACCATTGTCCAATATGGTGTCTTTCCCCCAAGCTAGATATTTTTAGAAGAGTTTTTCATTTATCTCATTTGTCCAAATGAAAATAACTGCACTTTTCAGCACTTTATTCTAAATGTGTGGGTTTGGTTTGAACTTTTGTTAATTGGAATGGACCAAATGATTAGATCATTTTTATTACTTCCTATAATAAGTCCTAGCACCTGCAGCTGGAAACTGGAGTTAAAAATGAATGAGCTTTGGCTAAATTAAATTAAATTTGGCTATGGTTTAATATCATTCTGCTCCCCAGACACCATTTCTACACGGTCAACCCTTATTGCCTCATGGGTCATAGATGCTATTTATGGCATGATATATCCTTCACAAAGAGAACTTAGAGCTGGACTGGACTGGTGTCATGGACAGTGGTGCAAAGAAAAAGCAGGAAATATGTCATCGAGGTAATTATATTTTCACAGACTTTGGTTTTGTGGGGCTTATAAGAAGGAACTGTGTAAAAGGAGAGGAGAGAAGAGGAACATCCCTTCCAGCAGGACTGAGCTGCCTTCTAATGAGCAAGAAGTAGCAAGTAAAACATAGCATACATCATGGAATTTGAGGGCAAAGCACTGACTTTGTAATTATGCATCCCTGTGGCCTTGAGGATGTTTCTTCAGCTGAGAGAGCAGTGAATAGAAGACTTCATGATGTTTAGAATACTAAAACGCCCTTCTGTCGCATTGCTATGGTAATACATCTCTTCACTCATTCCCTGTACCATCCACTGTCAAGTTATATCTCGCTCACTTCTTAGATTTAAGGTTCTCCATCTCCACTGACTGTGCTGAAATTTACCTTCATCTAATGATTATAGTGTCACTTCGGGGAAAAAATTCCACTGGAGCCAATAGGCCTGTTTCTAAGGGAGCATTATTTAAGGTTCTTAACACACTGAAATCCCAAATGTATTTGCAGGGGAGGGGGACATCCACTAAAATAAACTGGAAGCACTTCTAAGCAGTGCGCACAGAGGAATCATGCTGTGGCATTGCAAAAATGTAGGTAACAATACTGTTCAAATGCCTGAGGGAGGGAGTTATGAGTCACTAATATCAAAAGTGTTCTAATGCCTTGCGCAGTCTATGTTGCAGGAGTTCAGGGCCATTGGCCATCAAGGGTGAAGCCTTTTGACCTAAAAACCATTTGTTTGGGATTAAAATCAGGTAAGGGCAGCTGCCTTCATCCTCTTCCCAGTACGATTTCATTGTCCGGGGGGGGGGGGGGGAGGTCACTGCACTGTGCCCCTGTGAGAAGCAGGCAAATCTTTGATTTGATCCAAAAGGGCTCTTCTTTTGTTCCTAAAAAGTACAAAAAGATGGACGGAAGAGATCCAGTGACAATTAGGAGCAGGGACCTTTCAATAAACACAATTTACCATTTGTAAAGTTACTTTTTTGGACCACAGCTCCCAAAATCCCCAGACTGAATGGTGAATTCTGGGAGCCATAGTCCATTACCCTATATAACATGCAATATGCACAAACCATCAAGCTCTTTATACTGGATAGCAATAGTAATAGCAGCTTCATTTATATACTGCTTCATACCACACTAAGCAGTCTCTAAGCAGTTTACAATTGTAAGCTAATTGCCCCCAACAAGATGGGTACTTATTTTAGTGACCTCAAAAGGATACAAAGCTGAGTCACCCCTGAAGTCTCTTCACTGTTCACCATCCACAGTAAAGGTTGAAGGTGCTCTAATCCAGGGACAAGAATAAAAATATATTGTTTGAAAACAACAAAGCATGCAACTATTGATAAAGAATTCAACAATGCATTTAGGATTGGTACTTCTGTTTATATATTTTAAAATATATTCCATTCAAATTGCATTAGAGTGCATTCCATATTGGCAGAGACTATGTAGTTTGTGCAGGGTCTAAGTGTATTGTTCTTTTTAGAAAATATTAGCCACTGGGGGCTTCCATGGCAATGGAGCAGGGAATCCACTTCAGCATTTAGGTCACACTTGAAAGGAACTATTCAAGGTGTTGAATTTTATCTGCAAATAGGTTCAGAACCTTGGACAGCAACTTTAAAATTCACTCTAAAACCCAGAATGGCTTTACCACCTCAATGCCATGGAAGTCATAAGCTGTCACCGATGCTAGCAGTGGCACTATTAGCATTGATATCCGTAACTTGTGAAATGGAACTGAAATGCATTAGGCATTCAATGATGGTGAAAAAATAACACTGCAGCTGAATAAGATTGCAAAATAAAGCTAACCTTTCCTAAATAATGTGTCTTAAGAATATGCATCTTCAGAAAAATGGAAAGGGAAACTCACCATG